>NC_045969.1:6449674-6749674 GCF_010909765.2 Amblyraja radiata
AAGGGGAAACAATAGGGGTGAGCGCCTATCTGTGGGTGGAAGGAGGGACTATCGCAGTGAGTTTGAGTTTAGTTTATTGTCACGTGTACCGAGGTACAGTGGATAGCTTTTGTTGCATGCGAACCGGTCAGCGGAAAGACAATTCATGATTGCAATCGAGCAATTCAGTGCATAAAGGAATAACGTCAATAATGTTTAGTGCAAGGTAGACTCCAGTAAAGTGCAATCAAAGATAGTCCTAGTGTCTCCAATGAGGTAGATGGGAGGTCAGGACCGCTCTCCAGTAGACGAGAGGATGGTTCAGTTGCCTGGGAAGAAACTGTCCTTGAATCTGGAGGTGTACATTTTCACAATTCTGTATTTCTTTCTAGATGGCAGAAACAAGAGGGGTTGGAGTGGTCTTTGATTATGCTGGCAGTCTTGCCGAGGCAGCATGAAGTGTAGATGGAGTCAATGGTCCTTATATTAAGCTTGGGCAGCTTACAACCCAGCGGTATAAATATTGATTTCTCTAACTTCAAGTAACCCTTGCATCCCCTCTCTCTCTCTGTTCCTCCCCCACCCTAGTCATCAATGCAATACAATACAATACAATACAATACAATTTATTTGTCATTTGAACCCCTTGAGGTTCAAACAAAATGTTGTTTCTACAGTCATACACACAAAAGATACCCAAGACACAACACAATTTACACAAACATCCATCACAGCGCATCTCCTCCTCGCTGTGATGGAAGGCAAGACTATCTCTCCCCTGCACTTCCCATTCCCCTCCCGATGTCAGAGTCAAAGTCAAAGTTAAAGCCCCCGGCGGGCGATGGTAATTGTCCCGCGGCCATTTACGCCGCGCCGGGTGATGCAAGGCCGCGCTCCGGGTCTTGTTTTGAAGAGGTTACTCGGGAAATTGATGAGGGTAAAGCAGTGGATGTTGTATACATGGACTTCAGTAAGGCCTTTGACAAGGTTCCTCATGGAAGGTTGGTAAGAAGGTTCAATGGTTGGGTATTAATGGTGGAGTAGCAAGATGGATTCAACAGTGGCTGAATGGGAGATGCCAGAGAGTAATGGTGGATGGTTGTTGTTAGGTTGGAGGCCAGTGACTAGTAGGGTGCCACAGGGATCTGTGTTGGGTCCACTGTTGTTTGTCATGTACATCAATGATCTGGATGATGGTGTGGTAAATTGGATTAGTAAGTATGCAGATGATACTAAGATAGGTGGGGTTGTGGATAATGAAGTAGATTTTCAAAGTCTACAGAGAGATTTATGCCAGTTGGAAGAGTGGGCTGAAAGATGGCAGATGGAGTTTAATGCTGATAAGTGTGAGGTGCTACATCTTGGCAGGACAAATCAAAATAGGACGTACATGGTAAATGGTAGGGAATTGAAGAATGCAGGTGAACAGAGGGATCTGGGAATAACTGTGCACAGTTCCCTGAAAGTGGAATCTCGTGTAGATAGGGTGTTAAAGAAAGCTTTTGGTGTGTTGGCCTTTATAAATCAGAGCATTGAGTATAGAAGTTGGGATGTAATGTTAAAATTGTACAAGGCATTGGTGAGGCCAATTCTGGAGTATGGGGTACAATTTTGGTCGCCTAATTATAGGAAGGATGCCAACAAAATAGAGCGAGTACAGAGGAGATTTACTAGAATGTTGCCTGGGTTTCAGCAACTAAGTTACAGAGAAAGGTTGAACAAGTTAGGGCTTTATTCTTTGGAGCGCAGAAGGTTAAGGGGGGACTTGATAGAGGTCTTTAAAATTATGAGAGGGATAGACAGAGTTGACGTGGATAAGCTTTTCCCACTGAGAGTAGGGAAGATTCAAACAAGGGGACATGACTTGAGAATTAAGGGACAGAAGTTTAGGGGTAACATGAGGGGGAACTTCTTTACTCAGAGAGTGGCGGCTGTGTGGAATGAGCTTCCAGGGAAGGTGGTGGAGGCAGGTTCGTTTTTATCATTTAAAAATAAATTGGATAGTTATATGGACGGGAAAGGAATGGAGGGTTATGGTCTGAGCGCAGGTATATGGGACTAGGGGAGAATACGTGTTCGGCACGGACTAGAAGGGTCGAGATGGCCTGTTTCCGTGCTGTAATTGTTATATGGTTATATGGTTATATGGTTGTTGTTGGAGCCCCCGGCGGGCGCTAGCAAAGTCCCGCAGCCATTCCAAGCCGCGCGGGGCGGTGATATGGAGCTGTGGAGCTGTGGACCTACGGACCTACCTCCGCGGAACTAGCCAGCTTCGGAGCGTGGAGAGCTGCCGGGGCGAGCTGCTGCGACCCGACTCCGGTGGATGGTGACACCGGGAGCTCGCGGGGCCCCGGTGGGAGACTGCTTTGCGGGGCACCGGCAACGGCAACTTCTCCCGCCCGAATTGCGGGGTTGAGAGTGACCTGGAGGGGGGCCTTACAACGCCCGGCGCGGCTGTAAATTGCCACGGACTTGCTAGCGCCCGCCGGGGGCTTTGTCCTCGACTTCGGGAGAGGAATGGAGAGCAGGGGAGAGACAAGTCTTTGCCTTCCATCACAGTGAGGAGGAGACTCACTGTGATGGATGTTTATGTGAATTGAATTGTGTTGGTGTGTGTCTTGGTTCTTTTTTTGTATGGCTGCAGAAACCAAATTTCGTTTGAACCTCATGTGAGGTTCAAATGACAAATAAAAGGTATTGTATTGTATTGTATTGTATGTAAGGCCCCGCTCCAGGTACTCTTCAACCCCGCAACTCGAGCGGGTGAAGTCGCCGTTGCGGAAGCCCCGAAAAGCGGTCTCCCAGCAGGGACCCGCGGGCTCCCGGTGTTCCTCTCTGCCAGACCTGCGATAAGCCTCCGAATCCCCGAGGTCGGGTCGCAACCGAGCGCCACCACCGCTCCTCCCGCTCCGAACTCGGCCAGCTCCACGATGGTGAGTAGATCCGCAGCTCCGTGACTGGTGCCCCAGGTCGTTCCTGCTGGAGGCCGCTCCACGGTGCTAAGCCCCAACGACAACGGAGACCCGACAGAGAAAAGGTCGGATTCTCCGTGCAGGGGATAGATTTTTAAAAGTTTCCTCCACCCCCCGCCCCCCGCCCCCCGCCCCCCACACACATACCCGCACACATACACAAAAAAAATAATAAAAACTACATTCAAACGAGACAAAAAATAATAAAAAGACAGACGGACTGCAGAGGCCGCTGCGACGTGAGTCGCGCCATCCCACCGGAACGAGTTACTAGTTACACTGTTGTCCTGCTGTTTATCACTCATTATCACCTTCCCAGTAGCCAACAATGGACCATTGTGGGCTCCACATTTCCTTGAGCATCGTTGCTTTTTGCATATCTTTCATTCATTTGTTCGATATCTCGTTTCAGATCGTTTCAGAAAATTTCGTTTCAGACCTAAAGGTCTGAATGACAAATAAAGGAATCTAATCTAATCTAATCTAATCTAATCTAATCTAATCTAATCTAATCTAATCTAATCTAATCTAATCTAATCTAATCTAATCTAATCTCATCTAATCTCATCTAATCTCATCTAATCTCATCTAATCTAATCTAATCTAATCTAATCTCCCATTTCACTCTCCCCCCGACTCTCATTCTGAAGAAGGGTCTCGACCCGAAATGTCACCTAATCCTTCGCTCCAGAGATGTTGCCTGACCCACTGAGTTACTCCAGCATTTTTGTGTATATCTTCCACGGAAGGGAGTGTTGGTTTTGCGCGATGGTCTGGGCTGCGTCCGCAATTCTCTGCAATTTCTTACGATCCCGGATGGAGCTGTTCCCAAACCTTGCTGTGATGCATCCCGACAAAGTGCTTCCCAAGGCGCATCTGTGGAAGTTGGTGAGAGTTGTTGGGGACGTGCCGAACCTCCTCAGCCTTCTGAGGAAGTAGAGAGGTTGCTGTGCTTTCTCGGCCAATGCTTCAATGTGGGTGGTCCAGGACAAGTTGCCGGCGATATTTACCCCTTGGGAACCGAGTGTGCGTGGAAAACCCACGCGGGTCACGGGGAGAACGTACAAACTCCGTACAGACAGCACCCGTAGTCAGGATCGAACCCGGGTGTCTGGAACCCACGCTGGTCACGGGGAGAGCATACACACTCCGTACAGACTGCACCCGTAGTCAGGATCGAGCCCGGGTCTAATAACTTAAACGTATTTAACTAGCTGTGCTCTGGATGTTAGCTGTTGTTTGTTTTCAGTGGGAGATTTAATTTGTAAACAAGTCATTATCACTTTGAGAAGGGCTTATATCCCATGTCTGATTGCTTTGGACATGAGTTCATCTAGTTCTCGCTGCCTGGGGAAATCCAGTCTATGCCGTTCAACCGTGTTGTACGAAGATAAGATATGGACCCATGCACACCGATGGCGAAGAACGCTCATATTTGGTTGTCATGGAAACAAATATGATACCAAAAATACCAAAGAGAGAGAGAATAGAAACATAGGAAAATAGGTGCAGGAATAGATCATCTAAAATTAGCACCCCATTCCTGCTTTCTCCCCATATCCCTTGATTCCGTTAACTTGAGAAGCTAAATCTAACTCTCCCTTGAAAACATCCAGTGAATTGGCCTCCGCTTCCTTCTGCGGCAGAGAATCCATGGGACCCCATATGATTGGAAGTGAACACCATCTTCTCATGCAGAACGGCACGGTGGCGCAGCGGTAGAGTTGCTGCCTCACGGGGCCAGAAACCCGGGTTCGATCCTGACTACGGGTGCTTGTCTGTACGGAGTTTGTACGTTCTCCCCGTGACCGGCGTGGGTTTTGTCCGGGATCTCCAGTCTCCTCCCACACTCCAAAGACGTTCAGGTTTGTAGGTTAATCGGCTTGGTATAATTGTAAATGTCCCTAGTGTGTGTAGGGTGGTGTTAGTGTGCGGGGATCGCGGGTCGGGGTGGACTTGGTGGGCTGAAGGGCCTGCTTGCACATTGCATCTCTAAACTGAACTTAACCAAACTAAATAGAGGATGAGCAATTTAGCAGTGCAATACTCCGAACAAGGCTGATATATGTTCTTCTGAGGTTATATCATTCCCAGCAACTGAACATCAAAAATACATTGATAGACACAAAATGCTGGAATAACTCAGCGGGACAGGCAGCATCTCCAGATAGAAGGAATGGGTGACGTTTCGGGTCGAGACCTTTCAGTTAGTTTAGTTTAGAGATACAGCGCAGAAACAGGCCCTTTGGTCCACCGAGTCCGCGCCGACCAGCGATCCCCGCACACTAATGCCCCTGTCCCACTTAGGAAACCTGAACGGAAACCTCTGGAGACTTTGCGCCCCACCCAAGGTTTCCGTGCGGTTCCCGGAGGTTTTTGTCAGTCTCCCTACCTGCTTCCACTACCTGCGACCTCCGGCAACCACCTGCAACCTCCGGGAACCGCACGGAAACCTTGGGTGGGGCGCAAAGTCTCCAGAGGTTTTCCGTTCAGGTTTCCTAAGGGGGACAGGGGCATAACACTACCCTACGCATACACTCGGGGCAATTTACACTTAGAGCAAGCCAATTAACCGACAAACCTGTATGTCTTTGGAGTGCGGGAGGAAACCGAAGATCTTGGAGAAAACCCACGCCGGTCACGGGGAGAACGTACAGACTCCGTGCAGACAAGCAGCCATAGTCGGGATCAAACCCGAGGTCTCTGGCGCCACAAGTGCTGTAAGGCAGCAACTCTACCGCTGCGCGACCGACCTCCTTCAGGCTCTTTGTACGTTGGAATCTTGCTTGGTCGACTGCAAGCCAAGTTACTGAGGAGGCCTCAGTCAGTAGACTTTCCGTTTATTCAGTTCAAATTGAAGATGAAATATCGCCACTGAAACCACTTCCAGCAGAGGCAAATGATTGAGTGATCATTTGTGCGCAGGGGAATGATGCACTTTGTGCTTAAACACCCCAGTTAGTTGCTCCACATATTTGTGCTCGGAGTGGCGGCATATCATAAATAAGATTTTAGTAATGAGCTTTTCCAGGATGATCTTCCCCCATCAAGCCTTTCTGCAAATTTGGTTGACCGCTTTGTGGTCTGCAGCTCATTAAAGTGAGGGGTATCGATGGCGGTAAAATTAATGATTTCGCACTTTTGCACTTTACCAGGGTAAACTTGATTAAGATGAAAGACTCCTGTGGATTGCGTAAATAGTGTACCCTTGTTCCATCCTCAGCGGATGACCCCCGACTTGCTGCGATGTCGCAATATTCACATTTCCGCTGCCATTGATCTTAGTTGACGACTCCCCATCCTTGAACTGCAGTGGAATAAACAAGTGTCATTGCCATAAATATGTGCATGAATTTTTTTTGCCTCTAATTTGACAGGGTTGTGAAGGGAAGTGTCTGGCGGCTTCTGTTAAAATAACAGATGATGGATTTGCAAGTAAATACATTTATTGCTCAGACATCGACTCACATACAGGGTTATCTCAAGGGCAAACTGAAAAAGCAAACTTTGTGGAGAAACAATGTGGAAACAGGCCCTTCGGCCCACGGAGTCCATGCCGACCTGCGATCGCATCAAACACTAGCACTATCCTACACACTAGGTACAATTCACATTTTTTTACTGAAGCCAATTACCCAACGAGACTGCACATCTTTGGGATGAGCACCCAGGGGGAAAACTCATGCAGGTCACAATAGACAATAGACAATAGACAATAGACAATAGACAATAGGTGCAGGAGTAGGCCATTTGGCCCTTCAAGCCAGCACAGCCATTCAATGTGATCATGGCTGATCATCCCCAATCAGTACCCCGTTCCTGCCTTCTCCCCATATCCCCTGACTCCGCTATTTTTAAGAGCCCTATCTAGCTCTCTCTTGAAAGCATCCAGAGAACCTGCCTCCACCACCCTCTGAGGCAGAGAATTCCACAGACTCACCACTCTCTGTGAGAAAAAGTGTTTCCTTGTCTCCGTTTTAAATGGCTTACTCCTTATTCTTAAACTGTGGCCCCTGGTTCTGGACTCCCCCCAACAACATTCACGGGGAGAACGTACAAACTCCGTACAGACAGCATCCGTAGTCAGGATCGAGACCGGGTCTCTGGCGCTGTGAGGCAGCAACTCTACCGCTGCGCCACCGTGCCGCCCCAAATTCAATGCCAAATCGAGTTGAGTTATAGTTAACCTTAAGTTGGGAGAAATCTTCTTGATCATCCCATGGGACGACAGATGGCACAATGGGCTAAGTGTTCGGCTGGCAACCGGAAGGTAGCTGGTTCGAATCCTGCTTGGAGTGCATACTGTCGTTGTGTCCTTGGGCAAGACACTTCACCCGCCTTTGCCTGTGTGTGTGAATGTAATTATGTGAAGCACTTTGGGGTCAATGCAAATTGACTAAAAATGTGCTATATAAATAAAGAAATTTAATTTTAAATTTAATCTCGATCTTCTGCAACCTTCATGTTCTTCCATCTCTGGACCCCTAATGTGCAATGAGGTTGAGTACTCACTGAGGTTGAATCTAGAAGCAATGGGCATGAGCAGCACTAAACATGAGGAATTAGGCTTTAGAGTGTCAACAGTATTTGTCGTCACTGAACAAAACGCAAAATGCTTGAGGAATTCAACAGGTCAGGCAGCATCAGTGGATGAGATGGGTCTGCAACGTTTCAGGTCGGGGCCCTTCTAGACTTGTTGTCTTAGTCAATAGATCACCTGCCACCCACTGTTGGCTACCTCTTCAACTACTGGGCAATAATCAAGACCTTCGGACCTTATTGGAGACCCTCGGACTACCTTTAATCGGACTTTGCTGGATTTTATCTTGCACTGTATGTTATTCCCTTTGCCTGTGTCTGTACACTGTGGATGGCTTGATTGTAATCATGTATAATCTTTTCACTGACTAGATAACATGCAACAAAAAACTTTTCACTGTACCTCAGTACATGACAATAAACTAAACTAAACTAAAATATCCCCTTCATGAGGAAAGATTGAAAAGACTAGGCTTGTATTCACTGGAGTTTAGAAGGATGAAGGGGAGGTTCTTATAGAAACATATAAAATTATAAAAGGACTGGGCAAGCTAGATGCAGGAAAAATGGTCCCAATGTTGGGCGAGTCCAGAACCAGAGGCCAGTCTTAGAATAAAGGGGAGGTCATTTAAGACTGAGGTGAGAGAAAATTTATTCACCCAGAGTGTTGTGAATTTATGGAATTCCCTGCCACAGAGGGCAGTGGAGGCCAAATCACTGGATGGATTTAAGAGAGAGTTAGACAGAGCTCTAGGGGCTAGTGGAGTCAAGGGATATGGGGAGAAGGCAGGCACGGGTTATTGATAGGGGACGATCAGCCATGATCACAATGAATGGAGGTGCTGGCTCCAAGGTCTGAATGGCCTCCTCCTGCACCTATTTTTTACTTTTCTATGTTTCTATGTAGATTGCATCTCTCTGTTTCTACGTTAGGTTAGAGCTACTGGCCCTTCTGCAGGTTGTTGATACTTTTGCAATGGGATGCCCAGAAAAAGGAATGGGTGCAAGAGAAAATAAAACTAATTGGGTTCAATTCATAGAAAAGCACAAAGTGCTGAAGTAACTCAGGTCAGGCAGCATCTCTGGAGAACACAGATACTGTAACATTTTGGATCGGGACCCTTCTTCAGACATTTTAAATTGCAAATATTGTTCTGTGGGTCAGGGGCAGGCAGAGGTGATGGGGTCTGCCAGGGCCAGTCCTGTTTGTGGATTCTGGGGAGGAGATCAAAGATAAAAGATAGGTCTGGCGGCATGGTGGCGCAGCGGTAGAGTCACTGCCACACAGCGCCAGAGACCCGGGTTCGATCCTGACTACAGGTGCTGTTAGTATAGAGTTTGTCCTGTACGTTCTCTCCGTGAACTGCGTGGGTTTTCTCCAGGTGCTCCGGTTTCCTCCCACACTCCAAAGACGAACCGGTTTTGCAGGCTAATTGGCTTGGTAAAATGGTAAATTGTCCCTAGTGCGTGTAGGATGGTGTTAGTGTACGGGGTGATCACTGGTCGGCGCGGGCGCGGTGGGCCGAAGGGCATGTTTCCGCACTGACTCGCTGAGTTACTTCAGCGCTTTGCGTCTTTTTGTGTAAGGCAGCATCTACAGTTCCTTGTTTAAGAAGGAACTGCAGATGCTGGAAAATCGAAGGTAGACAAAAGTGCTGGAGAAACTCAGCGGGTGCGGCAGCATCTATGGAGCGAAGGAAATAGGCAACGTTTCGGGCCGAAACCCTTCTTCAGACAGTTCCTTTTTTTCTACATTCTGGGTTAGATTCAGTCATCATTATAGTTTGTCAAAACTATTGTACATTGCACAGGCAATGAGAAAATGAACATCCTTAATGCAGCAAAGGTATCTGAGTGGTTAATAACTGGATCTATGGACCATTGAATGAAACACAGTGAAAGTGTATGACTCATTTCTTTGTTTTATACTTGTGAGTTTGTACATTGTCCGGGCTGAAGGAGGTGGAACTAGAGAAGACAAATTAATACCTTATTCTCTTCTTGATGATAAATCATGCACTCCAACACCACTGTGATAGAGTTTGATGGACTTCACCACCAGCAATGATAATACTGATTTGTACTTTAAAGAAATTGAAATAGAAAATGCCATGGATAAGTGGCGACCATCTTATTCTACCGAGAGCAGACAACTTCAATTAGCATTCTTTATTTTAAACCACTTTTTTGGTGTCTTGCTGTGATGGAGTCTTTGGCTCTCGGGGTGGTGCAGAGGCAGGAAACAAGTTCCCGATGTTGGGGGAGTCCAGAACCAGGGATCACAGTTTAAGAATGAGGGGTAAGGCATTTCGAACGGAGATGAGGAAACACTTTTTCACACAGAGAGTTGTGAGTCTGTGGAATTCTCTGCCTCAGAGGGCGGTGGAGGCAGGTTCTCTGGATACTTTCAAGAGAGCTAGATAGGGCTCTTAAAGATAGCGGAGTCAGGGGATATGTGGGAGAAGGCAGGAACGGGGTACTGATTGTGGATGATCAGCCATGATCACATTGAATGGCAGTGCTGGCTCGAAGGGCCGAATGGCCTACTCCTGCACCTATTGTCTATTGTCTATTGGGGTGCTGGGGGCGGCACAGTGGTGTAGCGGTAGAGTTGCTGCCTCACAGCGCCAGAGACCCGGGTTTGATCCTGACTACGGGTGCCATCTGCAGGTAGTTTGTACATTCTCCCCGTAACCGCGGGAGTTTTCTTTGAGTGACAATAATCTAAACTAAACTAATGTGGGAAACAGAGCGCAGAATTTGGTGAGCGATTTGGCAAAGTTAATGAATTTGGATGTCCTGATATACTATTCAAGGAAAGCAAGATTGCAGGGTTTTATGAATGCAAATCGTACGTTGGCCTTTATGGTGAAAGGTTTTTAGTTCAAGATGAAGTACAATTTACTACAATTGCACACGAACTAGGTAAAACCAAATTACATGCATTTTTGCCTCCTAAAGAACTTATACACATATTTACCTATCTGTAAATTGTAAATTGTCCCTAGTGTGTAAGATAGTGCGAAAGCATTGCCCCTGTCCCACATAGGAAACCTGAACGGAAACCTCTGGAGACTTTGCGCCCCAACCAAGGTTCCCGGAGGTTGCAGGTGGTTGCCGGAGGTTGCAGGTAGTGGAAGCAGGTAGGGAGACTGACAAAAACCTCCGGGAACCGCACGGAAACCTTGGGTGGGGCGCAAAGTCTCGAGAGGTTTCCGTTCAGGTTTCCTAAGTGGGACAGTGGGTGATTAATGGTCGGTGTGTTCTCAGTGAGCCGAAGGGCTAGTTTCCATGCTGTAAGTCTAAAGTCCAAAGTCTACCGCAACCACAGAACCAGCCTTTCGGAAAAATAATGGAGGAGAAAACAGGTTTTTATGTTTTTATGTTTTTATGTTTTTAATGTTAGACTTCTTTAATGCTATGTTGTATTTTTATTAGTGTGCTGCAAGGACATCTGAATTTCCCCTGAATAAGGGGATTAATAAAATATTTATTATTATTATTATTATTATTATTATTATAATTATTATTATTATTGTTATTATTATTATTATTATTATTATTATTATTATTATTATTATTATTATTATTATTATTATTATTATTATTATTATTATTATTATTATTATGTTTTTCTCACAGAGAGTGGTGAGTCTGTGGAATTCTCTGCCTCAGAAGTAGGTTCTCTGGATACTTTCAAGATTGAGGGGGGATCTTATAGAAACGTACAAAATTCTTAAGGGGTTGGACAGGCTAGATGCAGGAAGATTGTTCCCGATGTTGGGGAAGTCCAGAACAAGGGGTCACAGTTTAAGGATAAAGGGGAAATCTTTTAGGACCGAGATGAGAAAAACATTTTTTACACAGAGAGTGGTGAATCTGTGGAATTCTCTGCCACAGAAGGTAGTTGAGGCCAGTTCATTGGCTATATTTAAGAGGGAGTTAGATGTGGCCCTTGTGGCTAAAGGGATCAGGGGGTATGGAGAGAAGGCAGGTACAGGATACTGAGTTGGATGATCAGCCATGATCATATTGAATGGCGGTGCAGGCTCGAAGGGCCGGATGGCCTACTCCTGCACCTATTTTCTATGTTTCTATGTTTCTATGTTTCTATGTTCATGTTTTGGTTCTGACCTTTGAAAGCAGAGCTGGTGCTCCAGGTCATTACTCCCCTCCTGTCCTGAAGGCAGAGAATTTCACCCGGGCTCATGATGGATGGGAATGCTCTGCATTCTGTACCTCACTGTCAGGCCCATTCCTCACACTATCCTAGTGGTGGATGGTTCGCCAGCCTATTGGATGGCCATCTCCCGAGTGGTGTCGAGCTGTGTGAGTGGTATTGGAGCTGGAAAGTCCAGCCAAACGGAACGCACTCTGTCAGAGTCCAAGTTAGTAGGTAGTGAAAATAACTTGGGAATGTAGGGATGAAGGCACTGGTCACTTGCCTGGATAGAGTGGATGTGGAGAGGATGTCTCCACAGGTGGGAGTGTCCAGGACCAAAGGACCATCGCCTCAGGATAAAAGGACGTGCCTTTGGAAAGGAGATGAGGAGGGATTTTGTTAGTCAGAGGGTGGTGAATCTGTGGAATTCATTTGTACGGTGAAGATTAACAGGTTCTTGATTAGTACGGGTGTCAGGGGTTGAGAGGAGAAGGCAGGGGAATGGGGTTGAGAGGAAAAGATGGATCAGCCATGATTGAATGGCAGAGTAGCTTGATGGCCTAATTCCGCTCCTATAACTTATGAACTTATGAATGACCAGGGTGCGAGTTGTCCTTGATTGTGTTGGCTGCTTCCCCGAGGCAGCGTGTTCACAAGTTCACAAGTTCACGAGTTATAGGAGTAGAATTAAGCCATTTGGCCCATCGAGTCCACTCCGCCATTCAATCATGTCTGATCTCTGCCTCCTAATCCCATTTTCCTGCCTTCTCCCCAGAACCCTTGACATCCCTCGTTCTAATCCAGAACTGAGTGTAGTGTAGATGGAATCGATGGGAGTATGGAGGAGGCAAGTTTACATGTATAGGAAGGAACTACAGATGCTGGTTTAAACCGAAGATAGACACAAAAAGCTGGAGTAACTCAGCGGGCCAGGCAGCATCTCTGGAGACATGGAATGGGTGACGTTTCGGGTCGAGTCTGAAGAAGGGTTTCTACCCGAAACGGCACCCATTCCTTCTCTCCATGCTGCCCGTCCTGCTGAGTACTCCGGTTTGAGGCTGGTTTAGTAAGTAAGTAAGTAAGTTTATTGGCTAGTATTCACATACAAGGAATTTGCCTTGGTGCTCCGCTCACGAGTAACAACATGACATACAGTGACAGTTACGAATGACTCAGAAAACACTAAACATTAATAATAATAAAACATTAATGATAAAACACCATTGATCAAGCATGTGAACCAACAAAATTGGCTGTTGAGTAGAGCAACTACTCGTGAATAAAAACTGTTTTTATGTCTGGCTGTGGCAGCTTTGACAGTCCGGAGTCGCCTTCCAGAGGGAAGTGATTCAAAGAGTTTGTGGCCAGGGTGAGAGGGGTCAGAGATGATCTTGCCCGCTCGCTTCCTGGCCCTTTACACGATGGGCTGGGCTACATCCACAACTCTCCTCGCTATTTCTTGCGGCCTTAGGCAGAGCATTTGCCAAGCCAAGTTGCTCTGCATCCCAATGGGATGCTTTCCACAGTGCATCTGTAGAAGTCGACATGACTTATTGGAAACATGCCGAATTTCCTGAGTCTTCGTGTAGACCGTTGTGTAATGGGAGCCCTCCATCTGCATGAGATGCCTGGAAGGAACTGGGTCTGGTTCAGATTCTGGGATAAGTATAGAAAATGCTCAGTTTCCTGACAAGCATTCAAGCTCTTGAAGAATAACATCAAAATGACTTCAATGTCACCGTATGTCTTGAATCTCTGATTTAATGACGCTTTCACTCTGCAGAAATTAGCTGCTTTAATAGACCATATATAATATGGGACTAAAATAACAACAACAAAAATGCAAATGGCACTTCCTTGATTGCAAAAATGTTAAAAGGGAATCAATAGCTTTTCTGACTGAAAGCAACTTGGTTGATAAAAGTAGTTTGTTTGCCTGCAACTTAAATCTGTTTTAACAAGGTAGAAACAAACTCAATTCACACGAAGGGTGGTGGGTGTATGGAACGAGAGGTCGTTGACTATCGCAACGTTTAAGAGACCCCTAGACAGGTACCAGGGTAGCACAGGTTTGGAGGGATAAGGGCCAAATGCAGGCAGGTGGGACTAGTGTAGCTGGGACGTGTTTGCTGGTGTGGGCGAGTTGGGCCAAAGGGCCTGTTTCCACGCTGTATGACTCTGTAACACTCTAAATACGGATGCTGGTTTATACTAGAGATAGACACACAGTGATGGAGTAACTCAACGGGTCAGGCAGCATTTCTGGAGAAAACGATGGGTGATGTTTCAGGTCTGAAGAAGAGACCCGACCCAAAATGTTTCTAACCTTTTTCTCCAGAGATGCTGCCTGGCCCACTGAGTTACTCCAGCACTTTGCATATGTCTTTAACTATGGGTGTGTGGGATAGGGTGCATGGTGACATGAAGTTCACTTAGTTAGGTAAACAGAATTTAGTAGTGCCATCTAGGGTCGCCTAAATAACACTCATAGTTTAGTTTACCTTCGGCCCATCAGATTGAAAAGACTAGGCTTGTATTCACTGGAGTTTAGAAGGATAAGGGGGATCTTATAGAAACATATAAAATTATAAAAGGACTGGACAAGCTAGATGCAGGAAAACTGTTCCCAATGTTGGGCGAGTCCAGAACCATGGGCCACAGTCTTAGAATAAAGGGGTGGCCATTTAAGACTGAGGTGAGAAAAAAACATTTTCACCCAGATAGTTGTGAATTTGTGGAATTCCCTGCCACAGAGGGCAGTGGAGGCCAAATCACTGGATGGATTTAAGAGAGAGTTAGATAGAGCTCTAGGGGCTAGTGGAGTCAAGGGATATGGCGAGAAGGCAGGCACGGGTTATTGATAGGGGACGATCAGCCATGATCACAATGAATGGCGGTGCTGGCTCGAAGGGCCGAATGCCCTCCTCCTGCACCTATTTTCTATGTTTCTATCTATGTATTAGATCCACGCTGACCATTGATCGCCCACTCACACTAGTTCTATGTTATCCATTTCAGTTTCAGATTCAGTTTAGTTTATTGTCACGTGTACCGAGGTACAGTGAAAAGCTTTTGTTGCGTGCTAACCAGTCAGCGGAAAGACAGTACATGATTTGCAGTGCACAGATCCCACTTTGGCATCCACTCCCTGCACATTAGGAGCAATTTACTGAGTCATCCCATTAACCAGACAACCAGGAGGAAACCCAGGGAGAACATGCAAACTCCACGCAGACAGCACCCGAGGTCAGGATCAAACCCAGGTCTCTGGCACTGTGAGGCGACATCTCGTTCAAGAAGGAACTGCAGATGCTGGAAAATCGAAGGTAGACAAAAGTGCTGGAGAAACTCAGTGGGTGCGGCAGCATCTATGGAGCGAAGGAAATAGGCAACAACATCTCTAGCAGTTTTACCACCGTTCCATCCTCAATCTCTCTTACCTTTTTGGTCCTCCTTTGCTGGATTTAGAATTCATAAGGTCATAAGTGATAGGAGCAGAGTTAGGCCATTCGGTCCGTCAAGTCTGCTCCACCTTTCGATCATGGCTGATCTATCTCTCCCTCTCAACCCCATTCTCCCCATAACCCCTGACACCCGTAATTTATCAATTATTCCCAGTCTTTGGATCTGCTGCAAACGTTTGCCACCCTGTACATTATTTATTTCAATATAATACCCTCTTTAAATTCATTGCATCTCCATGGTTGTCCCATAGAATTGCCGACCGCAGTGAATGATTTCATTAAACATCTGCATCCACTTGCCTGCGCTCTCTCTCCTGCTAATTTATCCACCCAATCTACTGCAGCAAACTCTAACCTAATTTCTTTGTAATTATTTATACTTAAGTCGAACACTTCAATTTGGTTCTTCCAAATTGAAGACAAAATTCTATCTTGTTATGATCACTACTTCCAAGGGATTTTTTTTTTTTACCCTGAAGTCATTTATTAAATCTCCCTTGTTACCCATTACAGGAGCTCAAATAGCTCACTCTCTAGATGACTGTACAACATATCACTCCAAGAAACTATCTCAAATGCACTTTATGAATTTGTTTTTCAAAGCTGGCCTTTCTAATTTGATTAACTCAATCTACACAACGAGGAGAGTCTTTGTAATTATTGCACTGTGGTCTTTAGTGACCCTAATTACACGTTGATCTATTGCCATTTCTGCAGTGTGGGAACAGGTGGGGATCTAAGGACCATTTCTACCTGTATGTTCATTCCCATGCTGCTTGATGGACTCAACGTCTTCTGATCCGAAGATAGGCACAAAATGTCGGAGTAACTCAGCGGTTCAGGCAGCATCCCTGGAGAGAAGGAATAGGTGACGTTTTGAGTCGAGACCCTTATGGGTGACGTTTCGGGTCGAGTGCCTTCTCATCCGAGTCTGTCCTTAACAACAAGGGTGAGACACTGGTGGAGTTCTTACTACAGAACGCCAGACGTCGGGTTCAATCAGACCTCGGGATGCTGTCTGTGTGGAGTTTGCACGTTCTCCTTGTGACCGGGTTGATTCTCTTTGGGTGCTCCGATTACCTCCCGCATCCAAAAAAATGTGCGGGGTTGTAAGTTAATGAACCTCTGCGGCACGGTGGAGCAGCGGTAGAGTTGGTACATTACAGCGCCAGAGACCCGGGTTCGATCCCGACCACGGGTGCTGTCTGTACGGAGTTTGTACCTTCTCCACGTGACCTGCGTGGGTTTTCTCCGAGATCTTCGGTTTCCTCCCACACTCCGAAGACGTACAGGTTTTTTTCGGTTAATTGGCTTGGCATAAATGTAAATTGTCCCTAGTGTGTGCAAGACTGTACACACTAGGTACAGTGTATGGTGGTGATTGCTTCTTATTCTTGCGAATGAAACATAAATAAACCAAAGGAATAGTTAGATCTCAAGCCGGGTGTTGAGCAGCCAGGTCGTTGTCTCTGCGTCAATGTCTGCCAGGCCCTGAGCTCCATTTGGTGGGTGGTAGAGCGGGCACTCAGAGATGACATGGTGATTGCTGGTCGGCGTGGACTCGGTGGGCTGAAGCACCTGTTCCCGCACCGTATCTCTAAACTAAATTAAGACTAAACTAAAATTGCCCATTGTGTGTAAGAAGTGGATTTGAAAGTGGGATGACATAGAACTAGGGTGAACGGATCAACATTGGCCTGTTTCCATCTCCCTTCATATAAGGTTGGGCGATCGTTTCGCCGAACACCTCCGCTCAGTCCGCAATAACCTACCTGAACTCCCGGTGGCTCAGCACTTCAACTCCCCCTCCCATTCCCAATCCAACCTCTCTGTCCTGGGTCTCCTCCATTGCCAGAGTGAGCAACACCGGAAATTGGAGGAACAGCACCTCATATTCCGCCTGGGTTGCTTGCGTCCGGATGGCATGAACGTTGAATTCTCACAGTTTTGCCAGCCCTTGCTGTCTCCTCCCCTTCCTTAACCCTCGAGCTGTCTCCTCCCATCCCCCTGCCCTCGGGCTCCTCCTCCTCCCTTTTTCCTTCCTTCTCCCCCCCACCCCCCATCAGTCTGAAGAAGGGTTTCGGCCCGAAACGTCTCCTATTTCCTTTGCTCCATAGATGCTGCTGCACCCGCTGAGTTTCTCCAGCATTTGTGTGTACCTCCCTTCATATAATGTTGGATTGATTTATCATGGAACATTAAGCATAACTCTTGTTTCAATTATGAACATACTTTGTGTTTATATTTAACTGTTCTATTTCATTAAGGCGCTATTAAATACCCCTTTATAGAGGTCACAGAATGGACTGCCCATAACAAGATACTTTATTCTTCATTATTATCCACATCATTCCCCAAAATCATTATGTTTTAATTGTTTAATCCATTGGGATCAATTAAATCAGTGATGCACTTTGCTGTCAACACTATTTAGTTTAAAGGTTCAATTCATTGAAAATAACCTAGTAGATTGACACAAGGTGGTGGAGTAACTCCGCGGGGACAGGCAAGCATCCCTGGAGAGAAGGAACGGGTGACGTTTTGGGTCGAGACCCTTCTGCTTACTGGCCCATTCCTTCTCTCCAGAGATGCTGCCTGTCCCGCTGAGTTATTCCAGCATTTTGTGTCTATCTTCCATGTAAACCAGCATCCGCAGTTCCTTCCCACACGTAGATAACCATGTATTCAATCAAGGACAGGTACTCAAACCTAGGATCGGTTTGAAGAGATGTGGAGCAAATCTGGACACATGGGACTAGCGTAGGTGTGGCACATTGGTTGGCATGGGCAAGTTGGACCGAATTACCTATTTCTCTGCTGTATGACTAGGACTCTATAGGTACTGGATTCATGCAATTAAAATATCGCCTCCTTAACGTCTGGTCAGTTTTTCTTACCCTGTATTGAAAATGAAATGTCGTTTTGGAACAAAGAGGGTCCGAAGAAGGGTCTCGACCCGAAACGTCATCTATTCCTTTTCTCCAGAGATGCTGCCCGTCCCGCTGAGATACTCCAGCATGTTGCGTCTGTCTTCTGTGTAAACCAGCATCTGCAGTTCCTTCTTACACAAGAGGTCCACATTGTTCTGCGAAGATTTGTCACATATATATCTAAGTCACAAGGTAATCTTAAATCCTAAATCTAGGCTGTTACTCAAGTGCAGTACTTAGGGAGTACTAATCATTTGAAACCAATGTCCATACAGTGCTTCTGAGTGGAATTAAAAAGGTTCTGGGTATTACTTTGATGTAGAACAGGAGAATTATATCTTGCTACTTTTTCTCTATTTAAGCCTCAATTGACATTCACTGATTCAATGATTCAATGATACTTTATTGAATTATA
Source organism: Amblyraja radiata (assembly GCF_010909765.2). Taxonomy (NCBI): domain Eukaryota; kingdom Metazoa; phylum Chordata; class Chondrichthyes; order Rajiformes; family Rajidae; genus Amblyraja; species Amblyraja radiata. The sequence goes on from NC_045969.1 coordinate 6,468,136, forward strand.
TTATACAACTCTCTAAAAAGAGCAAAAAAACAAACTACTCCAGGAACTCAGCGTGTCAGACAGCATCTGTATAACAATCGATGTTTCAGATCAAGACCCTCCATCTGAACTGAAGAGTCCCGACCCCAAAATGTCGACTCTCCATTTCCCTCCACAGATGCAGTCTGATCCATCGGGTTCCTATGCCAATTTGATTTCTGGTCCAGATTCCAGGATCAACAGCCTCGTGTGTCTTCATTAAAAGGAGATTAGCCGGACATTTTCACGTTCCTTTTGTGGTTGGGTCTCCAAAACATTTTATCCTGCCAATCTTGAAATTATTCTCCATTGGGCGATGGCAATTGAGTATCTTCAGTTAATATTCTCACATTGGGACAATGCGACGAAAAATGAAATGGGTCTCCTCCGTGTATCTTCTCTTCTCTGTTCTTCTGCCCTTGACGTAGCTGAGAGCCTGAGGGGAGGGACGAAACACTTAGTCACACTGTTCCTGCCAGCATGGGCTCAAGCCGACTGCTCATTCACAGTTTGGTGGTGAATCGGTGGGATTCATTGCCGCAGAGGGCTGTGGAGGCCGAGTCAATGGTTATTTGCAGGGCGGAGATTGACAGATTTGTGGTTAGTACAGGGATCAGGAGTTATGGTATGAAGGCAGGAGAATGGGGTTGAGAGGGAGAGATAGATCAGCCACGATTGAATGGCGGAGTAGACTTGACGGGCCTAATTCTGCTCCTAGAGCGATGAACTGACACCTACACAATGATCGTGATAAAACCAGACACTGACATAATGCAGGAATGTAAATAACTCAGAGACGACAGAGTCCCACCACAAATTGGAGAAGCAGCACCTCATATTTTGCTTGGGCAGTTTACACCCCAGCGGTATGAACGTTGACTTCTCCAATTTCAGGTAGTCCTTGCTTTCTCCCTCCTTCCCCTCCCCTTCCCAGATCTCCCACTGCCTACTGTCTCCGCCTCTTCCTTTCTTCTTCCCGCCCCCCCCCCCCCCCCCCCACCGCCACATCAGTCTGAAGAAGGGTCTCGACCCGAAACGTCACCCATTCCTTCGCTCCATAGATGCTGCCTCACCCGCTGCGTTTCTCCAGCATTTCTGTCTACCATACACTACAGTGGGTCATTAGGCTGGAAGGGCCTGAGTCTCTGTGACTGCATGGGTTTCCTCCGGGTGCTCCGGTTTCCTCCCACATTCCAAAGAGGTGCAGGTTCGCATGGTGGGTCCAACATGAACGGGCGGGCGGTGCGACCGATGTCGCAGCGGCCTCTGCAGTCTGTCTGTGTATTTTTTATTTTTTTGTCCTGTTGAGGGTTTAGTTTGTAATGGGTTTTTAAATGTGTAGGGGTGGGGGGTGGGTGGGGGAAACTTTTAAATCTCTTCCCTGCATGGAGACCCGACCTTTTCCCTGTCGGGTCTCCGTTGCCGTTGGGGCCTAGCGCCGTGGAGCGGCCTCCAATCGGAGCGACCTGGGGGCTCAAGTCACGGAGCCTGTGGAGCTGTGGACCTACCTCCGTGGAGCTGTGGAGCTGTGGAGCTGTGGAGCTGTGGAGCTGTGGAGCTGTGGAGCTGTGGAGCCTGTGGAGCCTGTGGAGCTGTGGAGCTGTGGGGCTGTGGACCTACGGACCTACCTCCGTGGAGCTAGCCAGCTTCGGAGCGCGGAGAGCTGCGGCGGCGAGCTGCTGCGACCCGACTCCGGTGGATGGTGACACCGGGAGCTCGCGGGTCCCCGGTGGGAGACTGCTTTGCAGGGCACCGGCAACGGCGACTTCTCCCGCCCGAATTGCGGGGTTGAGAGCAAACATCATAGAGGTTGAGAGTGACCTGGAGGGGGGCCTTACAACGCCCGGCGTGGCTGTAAATTGCCGCGGACTTGCTAGCGCCCGCCGGGGGCTCCAACATCAAGACGCGGGGCAGGGCCCTACATCGCCCGGCGTGGCTTTGAGTGGCCGCGGACTTGCTAGCGCCCGCCGGGGGCTTTGACCTCGACTTCGGGAGAGGAATGGAGAGCAGGGGAGAGACAAGTCTTTGCCTTCCATCACAGTGAGGAGGAGACTCACTGTGATGGATGTTTATGTGAATTGAATTGTGTTGGTGTGTGTCTTGGTTCTTTTTTTGTATGGCTGCAGAAACCACATTTCGTTTGAACCTCATGTGAGGTTCAAATGACAAATAAAAGGTATTGTATTGTATGTTAATTGGCTTCTGTAAATTGTCCCTAGTGTGTAGGATAGAAATACTGTAATAGTAATCATTGGTCAGCGTGGACATGTTTGGACAAAGGGCCTGTTTCCACACTGCACCTCTGAAACTAAAGGAATATTCCAAATGTTCATGTTCTAGGAGCAGAAGTAGGCCATTCAGCCCATCGAATCTACTCCGCAATTTAATCATGCCTGGTCTATCTTTTCCTCTCCACCCCATTCTCCTGTCCCCCCCCCTTTAACCCATGACACCCTTACCAATCAAGTATCTGTCAGCTTCTGCCTAAAAATACCCAATGATGTTGCCTCCACAACCCTCTTTGGCTTAACTAATGTCCCATAAAGCTGTATTATAGTATCCTGACTCTTATACTCAATCTGTGTTGGAAGGAACTGCAGATGCTGGTTTACACCAAAGATGGGCACAAAATGCTGGAGTAATTCAGCAGGTCTGGCAGCATCTCTGGAGTGAAGGAATGGGTGACGTTTCGGATTTGAGGCCCTTCTTCAGACCCCACTGACCAATGATAGAAACCTGCACCTTCACACTCTGAACAGCGGAGGTACTGGGAATGCAATTAACATGAATGATGATAACAGTTCTTGTCGACAGGCATTTCCATTAACTTGGAGTTTCATTTTTCGGTTCTGCCTCATTAGAATCCACTTAGCACTCTTCTAATTGTGCTCCATACTGTTTATTGTTCAGCTCAGCGTCAGTATCACCGTTCCCACCGAGAGGGTTGCCGCCCTGTGTCGCTTTGCAAGACGATCATTATCCCCGCAATGTTTTGCTTTCCTGCGCTTCTCCCTCGAGCTGACTGATTAAGACCTTTCATCTCCTCCACCCCTCGCTAACACACGGGCCGCCCATTGTGCATTGGTCTTTGAAACCCTGCAAGCGCCACACTTAGTTTGGTTTAGTTTAGAGATACAGCGTGGAAACTGGCCCTTCGGCCCAACGGGTCCGCGCCGACCAGTGCTCCCCGCACATTAACACTATCCCACACACACTTGGGACAATGTTTACATTTACAAAGCCAATTAGCATACAAACCTGTGTTCAAGAAGGAACTGCAGATGCTGGAATATCGAAGGTACACAAAATTGCTGGGGAAACTCAGCGGGTGCAGCAGCATCTATGGAGCGAAGCTGCACCCGCTGAGTTTCCCCAGCAATTTTGTGTACCTAGCCTACAAACCTGTACGTCTTTGGAGTGTGGGAGGAAACCGAAGATCTCAGCGAAAACCCACGCAAGGCACCGGGAGAACGTACAAACTGCGTACAGACAGCGTTCATAGTCAGGATCGAACCCGGGTGTCCTGGCTTTGCATTCGCTATAAGTCAGCTACTCTACCGCTGCGCCACCTTGGGTTTTGGAGATACAGTGTGGGAACAGTCCGTTCGGCCCACCGATTCCACGTCGACCAGCGATCATACGTACACTAGTTCAATGCTTCACACTTGAGACGATTTATCGAAGCTAATTGACCTATAAACCTGCACCTCTTTGGCGTGTGGGAGGAAACCAGAGCTCCTGGAGAAAACCCACGTGGTCAGAAGGGGAGGTTCTGGTCACCCCATTACAGGATGGATTTGGAGTCGATGGAAAAGGTCTCAAGGAGGTTTACCAGAATGTTGCCTGGATTAGGAGGTATTAATTTAGCTTAGTTTAATTTAGTTTACAATCACGTGTGCCGAGGTATAGTGGACCCGTTGCAGTTCGCATACCGTCCAAACAGATCCACGGACGATGCGGTCTCCCAGGTTTTGCACACCGCTCTCTCTCATCTTGTCATCGAGAAGGGGGGCTACGTGAGGATGCTGTTCATAGACTTCAGTTCAGCCTTCAACACGATAGTCCCCACCAGACTGGCCGAGAAGCTACTGGAATTAGGGCTCAACACCCCCCCTGTGTGCCTGGGCCCTGGACTTTCTCACCGCCAGGTCCCAGGTAGTCAAGATGGGAGGGAATACATAGAAGTCCCTCACCCTGAGCACAGGATCGCCCCAGGGTTGCGTCCTCAGCCCCCTATTGTACTCCCTGTACACACATGACTGTGTGGCTAGGTTCAGCTCCAACTCAATAATTAAGTTTGCTGATGACACTGTGGTGGTGGGCCTGATCTCAGACAACGACGAGAAGGCCTACCGGGAGGAGATGGCTGGTCTAGCACTCTGGTGTCAGGACAACAGCCTCCTCTTGAACATCAAAAAAACTAAGGAGCTGATCATGGACTTTAGGAGGGCACATCATCCGAGGACGTACACACCATTGAGGATAAATGGGGATACTGTGGATAGGGTGAGCTGTTTTAAATATCTGGGAGTCCACATCTCTGAGGATATGACATGGACATCACACGCCGCAGCACTCGTGAGTAAGGCAAGGCAGCGCCTTTACCACCTCAGGCAATTGAGGAAATTCAGAGTGTCTCCGAGGATCCTCCAGTGCTTCTACTCAGCGGCTGTGGAAAGCATCTTGTCCGGAAATATTACCATCTGGTTTGGGAATTGCTCTGCCCAGGACAAGAAGGCTCTGCAGAGAGTAGTGCGTTCGGCCGAACGCACTATGGGAACTTCACTCGCTCCCCTGCAGGAACTATACATCAGGAGGTGCAACTCCAGAGCCAATAAAATCATGGGAGACCCCTTCCCCTTCCACCCCTGCAACGGACTGTTCCAGCTGCTACGTTCAGGCAAACGCCTCCGTGAGAACGGAGAGGCTGAGAAGGAGTTTCTTCCCAGAGGCCATTAGGACTGTAAACTCCTATCTCACCAGGGACTAACTCTACTGAACGTTTTTCCTTCCGCCCACAATATTTAATATGTAAAATAATACTTCTGTTCCATTCTGTTTGTAGTTTGTTTGGTTGTTTGTTTGTTTGTCTTTTTGCACAAAATCCACAGGCATTGCCACTTTTCATTTCACTCCACATCTCGTATGTGTATGTGACGAATAAACTGACTTGACTTGAAAAGCTGTTGCTGCTTGCTAACCAGCCAGTGGAAAGACAGTACATGATTATATTTGAGCCATATACAGTGGACAGATACATGATAAGGGAATATTGGATAGTTCAAGGTGAAGCCAGTAAAGTCCAATCAATGATAGTCCAAGGGTCACCAAAGAGGTAGATAGTAGTTCAGGACCGCTCTCTGGTTGAGGTAGGATGGTTCAGTTGCATGATAACAGCTGGGAAGAAACTGTCCCTGAATCTGGAGGTGTGAGTTTTCACACTTCTATACCTTTTGCCCGATGGGAGAGGGGAGAAGTGGCCAGGGTGCGACTCATCCTTGATTATGCTGCAGGCCTTGCTGAGACAACGTGAGGTATAAATGGAGTCAATGGAAGGGAGGTTGGTTTGTGTGATGGTCTGCTGGTATTAGTTACAGGAAAGAGGTTGGGCAGACTCGGACTGTTTTCTCTGGAGCGCCGGAGAATCAAATTCATTTAAAATATTGAGCTACCACCTGCCTCCATTACATTCGTAGGCTGTGCGTTCCAGACTACAGACACCCTCTGGGCGAAAAAAACATCTACCTCAGAATCAACAATGGCCAACATGTCAAGAATGAAAAAATAAATTGGAAGAGTTGTACATTCTGTACTCATAAAAAAATCACTAAAGGAAAAGTGACCCAAATCTGCTCAACAAAAACAGTTTAAGGAAAGTATCAGATCTAAAGAGGAGTCTTATAAAAGTTTCAGATCAAGTAAAAGTCCTGAGAATTAGGAGCAGTTGTCAGCTCAGCACACAAGGATCGTGACGCAGATCGAGAGAGTGAAAATGGATTTTGAGGGTAAACTTACAAGGAATGTGAAAGTTGACTTCAGAGCTGCTCCAAATGTTGTCACCCAGAGCCAGGGATTTATAACTGGCAACAAAATAAAATGGCAAAGCAAGGAAACTTTCTTCCCAGTTTAAGCAGGCATTTGAACCATCCTATCACCAACTAGAGACCTACCATCTACCATCTACCTCAACGGAGACTTGCGGACTATCTTGTTTAATCGGACTTTATCTTGCGCTGAACATTATTCCCTTCATCCTGTGTCTGTGCTATCTCTCCTTTATTCTTCTGCTTTCTACCACTTCTTCTTCTCTCTCTATTTTCTTTCTTGTCTCCTTTACTTTTTCTCACTCGCCTCTCTATTTCTTTTCTATTCTCTTTCCGTCTCCTTTTTACTGTTAAATTTTTTTTTTTTAATTACGAGGCTGTACATGAAATGTAACATGTCAAAATATACTATGTATCTACGGTACCATATTACTGTAAAACAATTAAAAATCCTTTGGCTGTGCACAGTGGACAGTTTGATAGTAATCATGTATAGTCTTTCCACTGACTGGATAACACACAATAATGTAGCATTTCACTGTGCCTTGGTATACGTCACAATAAACTAAACCGAACTAAAGTAAACCAAACTAAACTATAAATCTAACTAAACTACACTTTAGTCATCTTTGAAACAAGATGAGCAATTAAAGGGTTAACTTTAGTTTAATTTAGTTTAGTTCAAAGTGGAAAAGGGCCCTCAGGCCCAGCGAGTCTACACCGACCAGCGATCCCCCTGCACTAACACTATCCTACACACACTGGCGACAATTTACAATTTTTACCCAAGCTAATTAACCAACAAACCTGCACGCCTTTGGAGTGTGGGAGGAAACCGGAGCACCCGGAGAAAACCCACGCAGCCACGGAAAGAACGTACAAACTCCGTACAGGCAGCACCCGTGGCCGGGATCGAACCCGGGTCTCTGGCGCTGTAAGGCAGCAACTCTACCACTGCGCCACCGTGCACCGTATATATTTGGGTAAAAATATATAATTGTGGATTAATTAACTGCACTAAAGGATGATAAATACCAGGGATTAATCTACATTCTAGCATACTATGGAAATAATAGATCTATTAGTTTGTCATTTTCCAATCATTCTATAGCTGATGGAACGTCTCAGACAAATATGAAGGTGTCAAATCTAACCCCATTAGATAGAGTCATAGAGTGATACAGTGTGGAAACAGGCCCTTTGCCCAACTTGCCCACATGTCCCACCTGCCTGCGTTTGGCCCATATCCCTCAAACCTGTCCTATCCATGTACCTTAGAAGGGGGGAGAAAGCTCTTGCTTTCTCCCTCCTTCCCCTCCCCCTTCCCAGTTCTCCCGCAATCCCACTGTCTCCACCTACTTCCTTTCTTTTTCCCGCCCCCCCCCGACATCAGCCTGAAGAAGGGTCTCAACCCGAAACGTCACCTATTCCTTCTCTCCATAGATGCTGCCTCACCCGCTGAGTTCCTCCAGCATTTTTTGTCTTCTTTTGATTTTTCAAGCATCTGCAGTTCTTTCCTAAACAAACTATCCATGTACCTGTCTAACTGTTTCTTAAACGTTGCGATAGTCCCTGCCTCAACTACCTCCCCCGGCAGCTCGTTCCTTTAAACAAAAAGGAAGAGAGGAAATTACAGACCATTTAACCTCACATCAATAACAAGGAATGTGTTAGAGACTATTATAAAAGATGCGATCGCAGAATGTTTAGAAAATATCAATGGGATTGGACAAAGCCGACAGGAGTCTGAGAAAGAGAAGTCATGTTAGATAAACGTGCAGGAGTTTTTTGAAGATGTAGCTGGTAGAATAGATAAGGGAGAACCTTTGAACACAGTACATTTAGATTTTCAGAAGCCATTGATAAAATCCCACAGAAGAGATTAGGGATTAGAGGTATTGCCAGGGATTGAAAAACTGTTTGGCAGATAGAAAGTGGAGCGTAGGAATAAATGGGTCATTTTCGGGCTGGCAGGCAATAACTAGTGGCGTGCTATAGAGATCTGTGGTCGAGCTACATTAATTCACATCACATACAGCGAATAGTGAATAGGTTCACGAATAGCGAAAGGCTCGGATAGAGTCGATGTGGAGGGGATGTTTCCACTAGTGGGAGAGTCTAGGACTAGAGGTCACAGCCTCAGAATTAAAGGACGTTCTTTCAGGAAGGAGATGAGGAGGAATTTCTTTAGTCAGAGGGTGGTGGATCTGTGGAATTCTTTGCCACATAAAGGGCCAGTTCCACTTGGGCATCATTTGCGCATCATTTACGCAACATAATTTACGTGTCACGCCGCACGACGCGCACGTGATGCTCGCACGTTGCGCATTACGCCCGCATGGTGCGTGGTGACCTAGGCAGTGACGCGCGGTCTCGTGCGGCGCCTCAGGATTCTGTGATGCACAAAATCTTCGGGCGCCATCTGCGTGACGCGCAAATGACGCCCAAGTGGGACAGACCCTTAAGGCTGTGGGGGCCACGTCAATGGATATTTTTAAGGCACAAACAGATAGATTCTTGATTCGTACGGATGTCAGGGGTTATGGGGAGAAGGCAGGAGAATGGGGTTAGGAGGGAGAGATAGATCAGAGCCATGATTGAATGGTGGAGTAGACTCAACGGGTTCGTCCCATGCACCAACCAAGGTGCAGTGAAATGAATTTGCCAGCAGCGATACAGTTGAAAAAAAGAACACACCAGTACAGCATAAATTCCAACACAAACATCCACCACAGCATTCTTCACTGTGGTGGAAGGCAACAAGGTTCAGTCAGTCCTCCTCCCCTGTTCATCCGTGGTCGGGGACATAAACCCTCCGTAGTCGCCGCTACGGACGGCCGGATGTACAGACCCTCTCGTCGGGATGATCGAAACTCCGACGTCGGGACAGTCGAACACACTGTTTATGACCTTATGATGTGGATATGAGAACCAAATATCTCAGTTTGCTGATGATATTGGCGGCGAGGAGGATGCAAAGAGATTTCAAGGGGATTTGGACAAGTTGAATGAATGAGTAAATCCATGGAATACACAGCACAAAGATGGCACCCAAGCCAGGGGACTCGCTGCGTGCTGGTCTCAGAAGTGGATCTGCAAGTGGACCACTTGGACAACAAAAACTCATATGTCATGCTGTTATTCATTGATAACAGCTCGGCATTTAACACAATCATCCCCTCCAAACTGGTTACCAAACTCGCAGAACTGGGTCTCTGCGAATCCCTCTGCAACTGGATCCTCGACTTCCTCGCCCACAGACCACAGTCTGTTCGTATTGGTGGAAATGTGTCAGCCTCAATAACAATCAGCACGGGAGCACCTCAAGGCTGCGTGCTCAGCCCCCTGCTGTACTCACTCTATACCCATGACTGCATAGCGAACCACAGTGCGAACTCCATCATCAAGTTCGCTGATGACACCACTATTGTGGGGCGTATCACTGATGGGGATGAGTCAGAGTACAGAAGAGAGATCGAGCAACTGTCCATATGGTGCCAGCGCAATAACCTGGCCCTCAACACCAGCAAAACCAAGGAACTGATTGTGGACTTTGGAAGGAGTAGGAGGGGGACCCACAGCCCCATTTATATCAATGGATCGATGGTTGAAAGGGTCAAGAACTTCAAATTCCTGGGCGTGCACATCTCTGAAGATCTTTCCTGGTCCGAGAACACTAACGCAATTATCAAAAAAGCTCATCAGCGCCTCTACTTCCTGAGAAGATTACGGAGAGTCGGATTGTCAAGGAAGACTCTCTCTAACTTCTACAGGTGCACAGTCGAGAGCATGCTGACCGGTTGCATCGTGGCTTGGTTCGGCAATTTGAGCGCCCTGGAGAGGAAAAGAGACTACAAAAAGTAGTAAACACTGCCCAGTCCATCATCGGCTCTGACCTTCCTTCCATCGAGGGGATTTATCGCAGTCGCTGCCTCAAAAAGGCTGGCAGTATCATCAAAGACCCACACCATCCTGGCCACACACTCATCTCCCTGCTACCTTCAGGTAGAAGGTACAGGAGCCTGAAGACTGCAACAACCAGGTTCAGGAATAGCTACTTCCCCACAGCCATCAGGCTATTAAACCTGGCTCGGACAAAACTCTGATTATTAGCAACCACTTTCTGTTATTTGCACTACCAGTTTATTTATTCATGTGTGTATATATTTATATCATGGTATATGGACACATTTATCTGTTTTGTAGTAAATGCCTACTATGTTCTGTGTGCTTAAGCAAAGCAAGAATTCCATTGTCCTATACAGGGACACATGACAATAAACTCACTTGAACTTGAACTTGAATCACACATTACAAACGCTCCACTCCTTTGAACCTCTACTCCATCTATACATTGTGGATGGCTCGATTGTAATCATGTATGGTCTTTCCTCTGACTGGATAGCACGCGACAAAAAAGCTTTTCACTGTACCTCGGTACACGTGACAATAAACTAAACTAATCTACCATGGCACATTGGCACAGCGCTAGAGCTGCTTACTAATTCCCCTGTCCCACTTAGGAAACCTGAACGGAAACCTCTGGAGACTTTGCGCCCCACCCAAGGTTTCCGTGCGGTTCCCGGAGGTTTTTGTCAGTCTCCCTACCTGCTTCCACTACCTGCAACCTCCGGCAACCACCTGCAACCTCCGGGAACCGCACGGAAACCTTGGGTGGGGCGCAAAGTCTCCAGAGGTTTCCGTTCAGGTTTCCTAAGTGGGACAGGGGCATTATTACCGTGCCAGAGACCCGGGTTTGATCCCGACTATGGGTGCCGACTGTACGGAGTTTGTACATTCTCCATGTCCCAATGTGTAGGATAGTGTAAGTGCGCGGACATCGCTGGTCGGCCCATGGCTCGGTGGGCCAAAAGACTTGTTTCCGCTCTGTATCACTAATCTAAACTAAACTAACATAGAAAACAGAGGACAGAATCTGGTGATAGTGTAGGAGAAGCTAATGTTCAAAAGAGTTCGGATGTCCTTGTGTAGCATTCAAGTAAAGCAAGCCTGCAGGAGTTCAAGAATGCAAATGATACTTTGGCCTTCATCGTGAAAAGATCTTGGTAAAACCAAATTACATGCATTATGGTCTCCTCAGGAAAGGATACACTTGCCATAGAATGTTCACCGGACAGGTTCTTGGCATGGTGGGCCTGTCAGTGATTTGATTGACTGGACCTGTGTTCGTAGAAGTTCAGAAGACCTTAAAGGACGGCACAATAGCACAGCGGTAGAGTTGCTGCCTTATAGCGCCAGAGACCCAGGTTCAATCCTGACTCTGGGTGCTGTCTGTACAGAGTTTGTGCATTCTCCCCGTGACCTGCATGGGCTCCAGTTTCCTCCCACACTCCGAAGACATAAATGTTTGTAGGCTGATTGGCTTTGGTAAGTGGTAGAATTGTCCCTAGCATGTATAGGTTAGTGTATGGGGTGATCGTTGGTCAGCGTGGGCCGAAGGGCCTGTTTCCGCGCTATATCTCTCCCGTCTATAGTCTAAAAGTTACTGCGAGAGGTAAGAGGAGGAATGGAAACAGAGGGAAGAGGATGCAATAGTGAAAGGAGCAATGTGGGGAATTGGACAAGGGAAAGAGAGCAGATATTTCCTAGTTTTTAGTTTAGAGATACAGCACGGAAACGGCCCTTTATCCCACCGAGTCTGCGCCGACCTGCGAACCCCGCACACTAACACTATCTTACACATGCTAGGGACAATTTACAATTTTACCAAGCCAATTAGCCTACAAACCTGTACGTCTGTGGAGTGTGGGAGGAAACCGAAGATCTCGGAGAAAACCCACGCAGGTCACGGGGAGAACGTACAAACTCCGTACAGACCGCGCCCGTAGTCAGGATCGAACCCGGGTCCCTGGCGCTGTAAGGCAGCAACTCTAACGCTGCGCCACCGTGCCGCCCATGTGAAGAGTAAAGGCGAGAAGAAGTCTTTGAAAGTTTCTCAATTTGACATCTTCATTCTCCTCATTAGAATATTTCACTGCAAAGCCACTGGAGAAATTTCTCACGAACCTTAGCAGGAGTCTAATCAGAGAAAATCAGATACCCAGTGACCTCCGGCCCAACATCTGTCCTTAGATGCCTGGTAATGAGGGAGCTCTCAGCACGGACTGGGACCCATGTGAGTTGAGGAACGAGAGGAACAATCGAGGTGAAGGGGAGTAGTGAAGGGCAAGCATCAGGAGCCAATCTTGGTCCTAAACTAATTTATTTCGCCCGACTACATTAGAATTTAATTCCTATATGCCAACCTCATCTGAGCTCCGGTGACATGACTCTTCGAATGGGAGATTCAGCTTAATGAGGATGTAACGTTGGAATCTAAGCAGAGAGACATGAGTCATGTGAAATTTCACACGCAGTAGATCATTAACAATCGCATACACGACAGAGCATTGCCACGCAAAATTATTCCAGTCAATGTTTTTCACCCTCTTCTCCTCAAAGGACGTCGGCCCAGTTCCTGAAACATTTGACATGGCTGCCACCCCTCATAGATAGAAACATAGAGAATAGGTGCAGAAGGAGGCCATTCGGCCCTTGTGCGATATTTGCGCGTCATTTACGCGACATCATTGACGTGTCACGACAGCGTCGCGCGCGGCGCCCCAGGATTTTGGGATTCACAGAATCTTTGCTCGCCACCTGCGTGACGCGCAAATGACGCCCATGTGGGACAGGCCCTTTACACACAAACCAACCTCCCTTCCACTGACTCCATCTGCACGTCACGCTGCCTGAGCAAGGCCAGCAGCATAATCAAGGACCAGTCTTACCCCGGTCACTCCCTCTTCTCCCCACTCCCATCAGGCAAGAAAACGCACACCTTCAAACTCAGGGACAGTTTCTTCCCAGCTGTTATCAGGCAACTGAACCACTCTCTCACCAGCTAGAACGGTCCTGACCTCCTAACTACCACATTGGAGATCCTCAAACTCTTTAATTGGACATTATCGGACTTTATCTGGCACTAAATGTTGTTCCCTTTATCCTTTATCTGTACACTGTGGGTGGTTTGATTGTAATCATGTGTAGACTCTTCTTTGACTGCACAGCACACAACAAAAAGCTTTTCACTGTACCTCGGTAAACATGACAGTAATAATCTAAACTAACCCTAAGAACAGATTTATGGGTTGCATGGAGGTGCAGCGGTAGAGCTGCTGCCTTACAGCTCCTGAGATCCGGGTTCGATTATAGCTATGGGTGCTTGTCCTTACGGATTTTGTACGTTTTCCTCGTGACCTGCGTGGGTTTTCTCCGAGATCGTCGGATTCCTCCCACACTCCAAAGACATACATGTTAGTAGGTGAATTGGCTTGGTATAAATGTGAATTTTCCCCAGTGTGTGTAAGATAGTGTTAGAGTGCGGGTGATCGGTGGTCGGTGCGGACACAGTGGGCCGAAGGGCCTGTGTCCACGCTGTATCTCTCAACTTAACTAAACTAAAGTAAAAAGCTTTTCACTGTACCTCGCCACACGTGACAATAACAAACTAAACTAAAACTTAGAACAGACAGCAGATATAATTTAGTTTAGTTTAGAGATACAGCGCGGAAACAGGCCCTTTGTTCCACCGAGTCCGCATCGAGAGGCGATCCGGCATATTGACCCTATCCTACACGCACTAGGGACAATTTACATTTATACCAAGCCAATTAACTTACAAATCCGTATGTCTTTGGAGTGTGGGAGGAAAACGAAAATCTCAGGGAAAACCCACGCAGGTAACGGGGAGAACGTACAAACTCCGTACAGACAGCACCCATAGTCGGAATCGAACCCGGGTCTCCGGCGCTGTAAGCGCAGTGAGGCAGCAACTCTACCACTGCGCCACCGTGCCGCCCCAGACCTAGATTTCTAGGCCTCGCCCAGCTCTGACCAGCCTCAAAAACCTCATGGTGATCACTGCCTAAACACTGGTGAGATGGATGCTGCTAAACATATTGCATTGGCAGGCAGCCAAGTCCTTGGCTTCGAACCAACGCATCGAGCAGGTAGGAGGGGTAAACGGTTGTAAACCTGCAGGGAAAAGAATGCTAAGTAGGTTTTTATTACTGCGGGACTTTTTTTTCCCGAAAGTTAACATTTGTTCCTCAGGGATACAACCAGGTAATCCGTCTTTTCAAAGTCATCAAATTTAATCCAAACAGAAATGAGAATTTTTTTTTCACATTTGCAGTACGTTGTGATTTTTTTGGGAGGGGCTTTTAAGTTCATAACTTCATAAGTCGTAGGAGCAGAATTAGGCCATTCGGCCCATCAAGTCTACTCCATCATCCAATTATGGGTGACCTATCTTTCCCTCTCAACCCCATTCTCCTGCCTTCTCCTTGCAACCTTTGACACCCTAACTAATCAAAAACCTGTAAATCTTTGCGTTAAGAATACTAAGTGACTTGGCCTCCACTGCACAATTAATTCCACAGATTCACCACCCTCTGGCTGAAGAAATTCCTCCTAATCTGCTTTCTAAAGGTGCTCAAGAAGGAACTGCAGATGCTGGAAGATCGAAGGTACACATAAATGCTGGAGAAACTCAGCGGGTGCAGCAGCATCTATGGAGCGAAGGAAATAGGCAACGTTTCGGGCCGAAACCCTTCTTCAGACTGATGGGGGGTGGGGGGGAGAAGGAAGGAAAAAGGGAGGAGGAGGAGCCCGAGGGCGGGGGGATGGGAGGAGACAGCTCGAGGGTTAAGGAAGGGGAGGAGACAGCAAGGGCTAGCAAAACTGGGAGAATTCAACGTTCATGCCATCCGGACGCAAGCAACCCAGGCGGAATATGAGGTGCTGTTCCTCCAATTTCCGGTGTTGCTCACTCTGGCAATGGAGGAGACCCAGGACAGAGAGGTCGGATTGGGAATGGGAGGGGGAGTTGAAGTGCTGAGCCACCGGGAGTTCAGGTAGGTTATTGCGGACTGAGCGGAGGTGTTCGGCGAAACGATCGCCCAACCTCCGCTTAGTCTCCCCGATGTAAATCACCTGACATCTAGAGCAGCGGATGCAGTAGATGAGGTTGGAGGAGATACAGGTGAACCTTTGTCGCACCTGGAACGGGCTGTGCCATCTGGTCCCAGACTCTCCCACCAGTGGAAACATCCTATCCACGTCCACTCTATCCAGGCCTTTCACCATTCGGTACATTTCAATGAGGTTACCCCCTCAGCCATCTAAACTCTAGCAAGAAATCTAGCAGAGACATCATACGTTAACTCAATCATCCCTGGGATCACCCTCATAAACCTCCTCTCGACCCTCTCCAATGCCAGCATAGGCAGCCACGGTGGCGCAGCGGTAGAGTTGCTGCCATACAGCGCTTGCAACGCTGGAGACCCGGGTGCTTGTCTGTACAGAGTTTCTCCGTTCTCCCCGTGACCTGCGTGGATTTACTCCGAGATCTTCGGGTTTCCTCCCACACTCCAAAGACGTGCAGGTGTGTAGGTTAATTGGCTTGGTAAATGAAAAAGAAATGTTCCTAGTGTGTGTAGGATAGCGTTGATGTGCGGGTATCGCTGGTTTGCACTGGCCCAGTGGATCGAAGGGCCCATTTCCGCGCTGTATCTCTTAACTAAACAAAACTAGATATCCCTCCTCAGATATGGAACATAGAGAGGTGACATGGTGGCACAACAGCTAATACTGCTGCCTCAAAGCTCCAAGGGCCCAGGTTTGATCATGGTAGAGGGTGCTACTTGTGTGGAGTTTGCACGTTTGTCTTGTGAACATAAAGATTTGCTTTGTTCTCCGGTTTCCTCCCACATCCCAAAGATGTGCTAACAGGTTAATGGCAAAGGAATTTGAGGGTGGAAACAATGAACATTGGGCTCAGCGGTAGAGTGGCTGCCCTACAGCGCTAAAGACCTGGGTTTGATCCTGACCAAGGGGGCTGTCTGTACAGAGTTTGTACGTTCTCCCCGTGACTGCGTGGGTTTTATCTGGGTGCTCCGGTTTCCTCCCACGCTCCAATGACGTACATGTTTATAGGCTAATTGGCTTGGTATAACTGTAAATTGTCCCTAGTGTGTGTAGGAGAGTGCTAGTGTGCGGGGATCGCTGGTCGGCGCGGCCTCGGTTGGCTGAAGGGCCCTGAGGTGCTGTCTGTACGGAGTTTGTCTGTACAGAGTTGCTGTCTGTACGGAGTTTGTTCGTTCTCCCCGTGTCTGCACGGGTTTTTATCCGGGTGCTCCGGTTTCCTTCCACACTACAAAGATGTACAGGTTTGTAGGTTGACACAAAAAGCTGGAGTAACTCAGCGGGACAGGCAGCATCTCTGCTATTGCTTGGTCTGCTGGAGTGTCTCCGGCTTTACCAGTCATAATTAATGATTGCAAGAGGCCAGATTTAGAGGATTGTGAGGATGATTGAAGAAGAAGAAGGGTCTCGACCCAAAACATCACCTATTCCTTCTCTCCAGAGATGCTACCTGTCCCGCTGAGTTACTCCAGCTTTTTATGCCTACCTTCGGTTTAAACCAGTATCTGCAGTTCGTTCTTACAGGTTTTGTAGGTTAATTGGCTTCGGAATTTTTTTTGCAGATTGTCCCTAGAGTGTAGGATACTGTTAGTGTACAGGGATGGCTGGTCGGAGCACACTCGATGGGTCATAGGGTCTGTATCTCTAAACTAAACTAAAGTAAGCTGCAGATGCTGGTTAATACACGCAAGGACATAAAATGCTGAACAGGTCAGGCAGCATCTCTGGAGGACATCAGAGAAACGAGTTATTTGCAAACGACAAAATTGAACAGGAACATGCTGCCGTAGGATTACAAAACCATTTTTCAGCACATCAGGATTTAACAGACCATTTCTCGTGTGAAGTGCGATCAAGGGCTGGCTAAAGCAACAGAGGCTCAGAAAGGACAGAACTGTGCAAAAAAAAACCTAATTAGAATGATGTTGATAGACTAAAATGCTGGAGAAACTCAGCGGGTGAGGCAGCACCTATGGAGTGAAGGAATAGGTGACGTTTCGGGTCGAGACCCTTCTTCAGACTTTAATTAGAATGATGTAGGGCCTTTCCAAGCCACTCGCAATGAGTTCAGTTTAGTTTATTGTCACGTGTACATGGTACAGAGAAAGGTTTTTGTTGCGTGCTATCCAGTCAGCGGAGAGACAATGCATGATTACAATCGAGCCATTTATGATACGATACGATAGAACTTTATTTAACCCAGGAGGGAAATTGATCTGCCAACAGTCATGAAAGACAAGACACATGAACATGGAAGGGATTGGTGATGTGGGGAGGGTGGGGGGAGGGGTGTCAGTCTACCCCACGACAGAAGGGGTGGGGGGAGTCATACAGTCTGAATTTTTTACAGTGTATAGATACATGATAATTGGATAATGTTTAGTGCAAGGTAAAGCCAGCAAAGTCCGATCAAGGATAGTCCAAGGGTCAACAAAGAGGTAGATATTTTGTAGTTCAGAACCGCTCTCTGGTTGTGGTAGGATGATTCAGTTGCCTGACAACAGCTGGGAACAAACCGCCCCTGAATCTGGAAATGTGCGTTTCCACACTTCTATACCTATTGCCCGATGGGAGAGGGAAGAAGAGGGAGTAGGAAGAGGGAATGGTATGAGACCATGCTGCCTGCAAGCGACAGAAAAGGGAACAGGAAATTGCTGCCGTAGGATTAAGAAACCATTGCTCGGCTCAACGCCAGGATAAAACAGACCTGGCCTAGTGTGAAGTGCGATCAAGGACCAGCTAAAGCAACAAAGGCTCAGAAAGGACAGAGCCTTGCGAAAAATCAATTGGAATCAAGTAAGGCCTCTGCGAGCCTCTCGCAATGAGACGCAGAGGCTCCTTAGAAGAAAGGACTCATGTTCTCAGCAGCCAATGTCAGCAATTCTCTGGTGCCTAAATGACACTTTAAAAGCGTTTGTTCAGAATTCTCCTCTCTTAGCTTGACTGCTTTCGACACACGCAGGGAGATCACAGCGAGAAACCATGTTTATTCAAAGGGTCGGATACAGGGAATACATATTTTACATCCTATCTGCATACTGGTTTACAATTTAGATGTCTTTGTTCTGGTGATTTTCAGGCTAATTATGACAGGATGGCAGTAATGGGGAGCTAAAACACTTTTGTATTTTGTCGTAACTTATCAACTTTGCTTTTTTACCCAGGGATGGGGAATCAGAACCAAGAGGTCAAAGGTTGAAGGTGAGAAGGAGAAGATTTACTAGGAACTTGAGGGGCAACTTTTTCCACACTGAGGGTGGTGGGTACATGGAACAAGCTGCCAGAGGGGGTAGATGATGAAATGTGTTGGAAGAAACTGCAGATGCTGGTTTAAACCGAAGATAGGCACAAAATGCCGGGGTAACTCAGCGGGACAGGCAGCATCTCTGGATAGAAGGAATGTGTGACGTTTCGGGTCGTGACCAAAGTCTTGGCCCGATAAGTTACCCAACCCATATTAAGGGGCTGTCCTACTGCGGCGACCTAATTCGCGAGTTCAGACGAGTTTGCCCTCGAATTAATACTCGCAGCATGGTCGACACGAGGTCTTAGGAGGTCTTTGTAACTCTCCTTCATGCTCGAGAGTAGTCCCCGCGTACTCGAGGCCTCAGCTAGCTCGCGGCGTATTTTTCAACATGCTGAAAAATGCCCGCGAGTAAAAAAAGGTCGCCATGGAAAAAAATCAATATTTTTTTTACTGGTGGGGTTAGTCGAGGTAGGTCCTAGTAGGTCATAATACGATTTGTAGGTAGTCGAAGTCAATCGAAGTTAATCAAAGGTATTCGAAGGTAAAGAGAGTAAAAAGGTAAGTAAACAGACCTGTAATGTACAGGTTTGTAGGTTATTTAGCTTCTATAAATTGTATGTAGGATAGTGCTAGTGCACGGGATGATCGCTGGTTGGCGTGGACATGGTGGGCCGAAGGGTCTTTTTCCGAGCTGTATCTTTAAAGTCTAAAATCTAAAGGTGCAAAATCCACATATAACCAGAATGAACCAGAAATTGTGCCCTTTATTTTCCATTTGTTTGATAAATGGGGGGGAAAAAGTGTTTCTAGTAACAGGAAACAGAAGGTTAAAGATAACATTGTGGAACTTAAAGATGAAAGACTATAGAGACATTGATCAATGGTAAGTTGTTTTAAAGTTGTAAAATGTACTTGTAACCATTTTGTCGTGAGAATATAAAATATGCTGTGGGTGCTGCGAATCGTTGAAACACTTTAGGATCTCCCAGAGTGTTTCCAAGTGCAATCTGTTAAGGCCTTGAATAAATTGGTATGGTATGGTATTTTATTTGTCACATGTACCGAGGTACAATGAAATTCATTTTTGGATACAGTACAAGTATCGCATAAGCACTTGTTGAGCACATACATTGACGTATTTGAGAAACTCAGTCCAGTCGAGTTTTAGTTTAGTTTAGTTTAGTTTCCTGCCACGTGTACCAAGGTAGAGTGAAAGGTTTTTTGTTGCATGCTATCCAGTCAGCAGAAAAAACGATACATGGTTACAATGGAGTCCTCCATTGTACAGATACCTGTTAAAGGGAATAATATAGCTGCACCACCACTCTATGAGATATTCTTTGTGACTGTCCCTATCTGAGTGCAATTAAGAGGCATATTGAGCCCCACGTGAAAGCCAGATTCAGGGTACAAGTGAAACAAAAATGTCCATCTAACAGGTATCATTATGGGTGCAAAATATAATGACATAGAAACATAGAAACATAGAAAATAGGTACAGGAGTGGGCCATTAGGCCCTTCGAGCCTGCACCGCCATTCAATATGATCATGGCTGATCATCCAACTCAGTATCCTGTACCTGCCTTCTCTCCATACCCCCGATCCCTTTAACCACAAGGGCCACATCTAACTCCCTCTTAAATATAGCCAATGAATTGGCCTCAACTACCTTCTGTGGCAAAGAATTCCAGAGATTCACCACTCTGTGTGAAAAATGTTTTTCTCATCTAAAAGATTTCCCCCTTATCCTTAAACTGTGACCCCTTGTTCTGGACTTCCCCAACATCGGGAACAATCTTCCTGCATCTAGCCTGTCCAACCCCTTAAGAATTTTGTAAGTTTCTATCAGATCCCCCCTCAATCTTCTAAATTCTGGCGAGTACAAGCCGAGTCTATGACAAGTTGTGACACAAAATGCATGAAACACTTTCCCACTGAGAAGATTTACAGTCGTAATGTCAAAGAGTCATACAATGTGGAAACAGGCTCTTTGCCCCAACTTGCCCTTGGTCAATGTGACCCATTGGAAACAGGCCCTTGGCCAATGTGATCCATCTCAACTAGTCTTACCTGCTTGCATTTGGCCCAAATCCCTCTAAACACGTCCTATCGACGTACCTGTCTAAATGCTTCTTAAACATCACGATAGGACCTGCCTCAAATAGCTCCTCCGGCAGCTCGTTCCATACACTCACCACCCTATGTGTGAAAAACTTACCCCTCTGGTTCCTATCAAATCTTTCCCCGCCACCCCCCGCCCCCCCCCCCCCCCCCCCCCCCCCCATCCTTAAAGTTATGACCTCTGGTTCTCGATTCCATTTAATCAGGAGAACACCGTTATACATTACCAAAATTGAACACTGTGTACTTTTTGTGCACAAAACCTGAGAGTAAATGTATTTCCTCATTAGCTAATTCCCAGGTTAGTTTTCATTCAGTCTCTGAGTGGATTTGGCTTTCAGCAGAATTTATCGCCTGTCTTTGCTGATGATGAACTACCTTCTCAAACCATATGTTGAAGTTGTTCCTGCAGTGTTATCATGTTGGGAGTCTCAGGGTTTGGACCCAGCAGTGTAATGTTTTAAAACTTTCATGAATGTTAGCCAGGTCAACGGCAGCAACAAAACTCCGAAGTAAGGAAGCTGAAAATGCTGGAAATGTTCTGTTGCTTTGGGAAGGGCCGTGGTCTAACAAGCAGAGTTAACGTCTTGGGGCAGTGACCTCTCATTCTGAACCGTAAGAGACTTTTGAAAAGTACAAGCAAAGATGGGGTAGCAGTAGAACCATTACCTTACAGTGCCAGAGACCCAGCATCGATCCAGACTACAGGTGCTTGTAAGTACGGAGTTTGTACGTTCTCCCCGTGACCTGCGTGGATTTTCCCAGAGATCTTCAGTTTCCTCCCACAATCCAAAGACGTACAGGTTTGTCGGTTTGATTGTAAAGAATTGTCCCAACTGTGTGTAGGGTAGTGTTAATGTGCGGGGATAGCTGGTGAAGCGTGGTCTCGAAGGGCTGAAGGGCCTGTTTCTGCGCTGTATCTCTAAACTAAACTAAACGAAACAAATGCTGACCCTAGAAATGCGGAAAATGAATAAAAGGGAATATCGGTGATAAAATTGAGGTGGATATGATTAAATCAAAGCAGGTAAGTTGGAATAACTCTGCAAATCTAATAAGTCAATCATGCTTTACTTTCTGAAGAAGGCTCTCGACCCCGAAACATCACTTATTCCTTTTCTCCATAGATGCTGCCTGACCCATTGAGTTACTCCAGCATTTTGTGTCTATCTCTAGTTTAGTTACCGAGGTACAATGAATAGCTTTTTTGTTGCATGCTATCCAGTCAGGGAAATACTTATCAAGCCTTCCACAGTGTACAGATACAGGATAAAGGGAATAACGTTTAAGGCAAGATAAAGTCTAGTAAAGTCCAATAAGATAGGATAGGATATTGAACTGATAGGAGATTAACCTGTAAAACATCACTGGAGTAACTCAATGGGGCAGGCAGCATTTCTAGAGATTATGGATGGGCGACCTTTCAGGTCAGGAACCTTCTTCCGGCTGAAGAAGAGTTCCGAGCCGAAACATCACCTATCCATATTGTCCAGAGATGTTGTTTGTGATGCTGAGGATGACCCTGGAATTTTACTCCCGAGTTTCCATCATCTGGGTGGTTTGGTCTTGTCTAGCGGAGAGTAGTACTTCACTGGTTCAACCAACAAGTACACGGATTACAACGGTTTGGAGGGATATGGGCCAAATGCGGGCAGATGGGACTAGCTTACATGGAGCATCATGACAGGCATGAGACGTTGGGCCGAAGGGCCTGCTTCCATGCTGTATGACAGTACGACTCTACGACAAAGCTATAAATTGCTGGGGTAACTCAGCGGGTCAGGCAACATCTCTGAGGAACATGACTAGGACTAGGTTGGATGGGGCATCATGAGAAGTTAGTCTTAGAGTCATATAGTCATCGAGTGGTACAGTGTGGAAACAGGCCCTTCGGCCCAACTTGCCCACACCGGCCAACATGTCCAAGCTACATTAGTCCCACCTGCCTTTATTTGGTCCATATCCCTCCAAACTTGACCTATCCATGTACCTGTCTAACTGTTTCTTAAATGTTGGGATAGTCCCAGCCTCAATTACCTCCTCTGGCAGCTTGTTCCATACACCCACCACCCTTGTGTGACAAAGCGACACCTCAGATTCCTATTAAATCTAAAGTTGGACCAAAGGGCCTGTTTCCTGCAGTATGACTCTCCGATCAATATCAGGAATAGATCTCAATATTGTCCAGGTCCCTCAAGACCAATTCATACTTCCAGATACAAGAGGTTCACCACTACCACCAATAGCCCAAAACCCATAGTTGTAATGGGAAGCTTTAGTCAATATCTGATTGATTTGATCTTCTCAAAGGATGAAACGAGAGCACCTCTCACTGAAGACTTTGCAAATGGAGACAACATCAGATGGGATATCAATTAGTCTTCACCCTGTTATCTTCATCAGACAGTATGGTGCTGGACTGAAGCCACAGGTAGATTCATTATCTGCTTGGACTCTGGACTACATTTATCTTCTGAGCTAATTTGTTTCCTTTGTTTCCTTTGTATCCTGTGATACAGGACTGCAAATTACCTCCTGACTCTCTGGTGCACCGTCAATCCGAGAGGGCTTGAACAGGCAGACGCGAGGATCAAACCCGCGGTGGGATAGGTACAGTGCGTGATCTGTGACGTGCTTTTGGTAAAATAAAATGTAGTGTTTTCAAGTGCTTGATTCAGTGTTTTTACTGAAACCAGACTGGGGAGAAGCTTAGAAACAAGCAATTATCAGTGGTGCTTTCGAAAATGTATTTTCTTACATATCACTTCTCAAGTTTTTTTTCCCCCCCTTTTCAGCACATATAGGGTAGACACCCCTGCCCAAGGAAAGAAGGTACAGGAGCTTGAAAACTGTAACGTCCACATTCAGGAGCAGCTTCTTCCCTGCAACCATCAGGCTATTAAACACTACATTGTAGCGGCGCCTGCTAGCGCACGCAGATATCGAACCCGGCGTTCAGAAGCCGCGGTCACGTGACTCGGAAGGGGCTGTTGTTTTCGCGCGTTTTTTCCCCCGCGCGCGTTAGTTCAGCGCTGACTACCGATGTGGCCAGACGTGTCTGATAAACCTGTTTGCTGCAACTTAAGCTTTTGAATAACATATTGGTTGAAAGCTCCAAGTCGTTTATCAGACCGCCAAAACATTCTCCAAATATGCTCCTTGGGCTTGGGGGCATTGGGTGTGTCTATTTCCACTATATACTGTATTTCCACTGTGCACACATGTGTTTTGTTTCCTTGTTTATTATGTTGTTTAGAGTGCTCTATGTTTAAATATTCTGTTTTGTTGTTGCCAGTGAGAATTTCATTGTTCAATCTGGGACATATGACAATAAAACACTCTTGACTCTTGACCCATGACCCTTGACAGTCAAATCCTTTCTCCCAGGGTAGAAATGTCAAAGACTATGTCAAAGACTTGAAACATACAGAATAATGAAAGGCTTGGATAGAGTGGATGTGGAGCGGATGTTTCCACTGGTGGGAGAGTCTCGGACCAGAGGTCACAGCCTCAGAATTAAAGGGCGCACTTTTAGAAAGGAGCTGAGGAGGATCTTCTTGAGTCAGAGGGTGGTGAATCTGTGGAACTCTTTGCCACAGAGGGCCGTGGATGCCAAGTCAGTGGATAATTTTAAGGCAGAGATGGACACATTTCCTGATTAGAACCGGTGTCAAGGGTTTTGGGGAGAAGGCATGAACATGGGATTAGGAGGCAGAGATCAGCCATGATTGGATGGCGGAGTAGACCCGATGGGCCGAATGGCATAATTCTACTCCTATACCTTGTGAACTTGTGAACTAGAGGGCATAGCTTTCAAGGTTAGAGGGGCCAAAGTTTAAAGATGGGTTAGAGTGGTGGGTCCCGTAGAGTGGCGGTGTCCTGAAATGCGATGCCGGGGGTGGTGGTGGAGGCAGATACAACAATGACATTTCAATGGATTTAGCGTGCAGGCAATACAGGAATGTGGTTCACGTGCAGGCGCAGAAGATTGTGGCGCCACCTGGTGGCTGGGCCACTTACTGAGCGAACCCTCGGCACAAGGACTGGTAGGGTCACGTCGTGACGGGGTTTGGCGGGAAGGAGTCATCACGTGGTTGAGGGGTGTGCCCTGGTATACAGTCAGGACTCTGGGAGATACCTCCCCTGTCGCATTTGTGCTGTTCTCTGTAAATGACTTTTGATTCACAACGCGTGGCTCGCTATAAGATTAGTTTAATTTGGCATCATGTGGACTAATCATAATTTGGACATTGTGGACTGAACAGCCTGCTCCTGTGCTGTAGTATGTTCTATGTTCCATTTTCTGCCTTGATGAAGTTAAGAAGTCCATTAGTTATTGTAAAAGCCCAGAAAAGGTTAACCGTTTGGTTGGGACGAGTCTACCACGGAACAGAGGAAAGCTTTTGTTGCGTGCTAAATCTCGTTCTGTGAAGCAAACTTGCTTGGAAATATGCAGATCTATGAATCGCCTCTCATTATCACCACTTATGCATTAACCTTTTAATTGGATTGACATCAGGGTCTGGAATAAATAATGGCTACATAGAGCCAAGTAATTAGTTCCGTGAATCAATAACGTTGACCAATTTTGTTCCCTTTTAAAAATAAATTCTCTGGCGATCTTCATGTCTGCCAAGGTTCGTATCTGCTGCCCTGTCCACGTTGCACTTGTGGAGATGGTGGTGAATAGAATTGTGCATGATTGTGTAAAGCTGAACACGACTGTGTACAAGATCATGAGGGGAGTAGATCGGGTAAATGCACAGCGTCTCTAGCCCAGAGTAGGGGAATCGGGGACCAGAGGACATAGATTTCATTAAGGTGAGGTGGGCGAAGATTTATAGGGAACCTGAAGGATAACTTTTTCACGCAGAGGGTGGTGGGTGTATGGAACGAGCTGCCGGAGGAGGTAGTTGTGGCAGGTACCATCGCAATGTTTAATAAACATTTAGACAGGTGCATGGATAGGGTAGGTTTAGAGGGATATGGGGAAGGGGAGAGGGGAGAGGTGAGAGGGGAAGGGGGAGGGAAAGGAGGAAGGGGAAAGGGGAATGAAGAAGGGGGAAGGGGAAGGAAAGGGAAAGGGGGAAGAGCAAGGGGAAGGGGAAAAGGAAGGGGAAGGGGCAGATCTATTATATAGTTGACCAGGCACATCAAGGATTGGAAACCAGTGACAATGTACTCCCGGGTCAGGGTGATGTGTGGCTTGGAAATGGTGGTGAACACAAAGACAAAGACATAGCCTTGACTGCGGACTTGGGGGGGACGCTGATGAAACAAGTCTCGGTAATCTGAAGCATCTGCAGTAGCCTGAACAAGGGTCTCGACCCGAGATGTCACCCATTGCTTTTCTCCAGAGACGCCCGCAGCAGGGTTGAGATCCCGACCACGGGGAAAAATGGAGGAGGACGGGCCAAATTTTTTGTGCCTTCCACCACAGTGATGAATGGATGTGGTGGATGTTTGTGTTAAATTTTTATTGTGTTTTTGTGTGTTCTTTATCATTGTACCGCTGCTGGCAAATTCATTTCACTTGCACTTTATGTGCAAGTGACGAACAAAACTGATATTGATATTTATATTGATATTGAGATGTTGCCTGGCCCGCTGAGTTACGCCAGCATTTTGTGTCTATCAACCAACTTCTGCAGTTCCTTCCTACACATTTTGACTACTGCTGAGTTCAAACAGAGGACATCATTGAGTGTGATCTAACAAAGCCATCTAATCTGAAATCCGTCGGAAAACACACACTGCCCTTTACTCCGCGCTTTTCCTCAGTAAGGCAGGAGAGTTCAAGTCAACCTTTTTTATCAGACTCACATATCATCAATAATTTCACTGAAGTATGACTCACTCTTTGACAAGGATAAACCGGTGGGCAAATATCCCCATAAATCGCCTTAAGCCACCCAGAGTTTATTTTAACACATTTCCACAAACCTAGCGGCTCAGGTGCTTCTTGCCCTTCTGCTCACCGTTTTACCACTTGAACTGTTTTCATTTTCAGATCTCAGCTTTATGCCACTCACCAACCTGGCGGGAGATGAGCCAGCTAGAAGTCAGCAACCGTTCGGCAATTATAACGAGCTTTTCTCGGAGAGGTGAGAGTTGCCGCCTTCACCGCGCCAGAGACACGGGTTCGATCCCCACTACGGGGCCTGTGTACGCTGGGTTTGTACATTCTCCTGCGTGGGTTTTCTCCGAGATCTTCGGCTCCCGCCCTCACTCCAAAGACGTACAGGTTTGTAGGTTAATTGGCTGGGTATCAATGTAAAATTGCGTGTGTGGAATAGTGTAATAGCCCTGTCTCACGGTAGGAGCTGGCCCACGAGGTACCCCGAGTGAAAGGCTCGTGGTCGTGTACGAGATCCCAAGTGTATGATCAAGAGTTTAACCGAGTTCCCACGGGTATGCCGTTTTCTGCGATGTTCCAAGTTCGTCTCCCGAGTTACTAAATTCCTCTCCCGAGTTACTCTTGAGTAACTACCAGGGTAGTGGGAGGTGGTGGGGGGAAATATTGAATGGAACACAAGCCTTGCTGTACTGTAGACTCTGCAGAAACATAGAAACATAGAAATTAGGTGCAGGAGTAGGCCATTCGGCCCTTCGAGCCTGCACCGCCATTCAATATGATCATGGCTGATCATCCAACTCAGTATCCCGTACCTGCCTTCTCTCCATACCCTCTGATCCCCTTAGCCACAAGGGCCACATCTAACTCCCTCTTAAATATAGTCAATGAACTGGCCTCGACTACCCTCTGTGGCAGAGAGTTCCAGAGATTCACCACTCTCTGTGTGAAAAAAGTTCTTCTCATCTCGGTTTTAAAGGATTTCCCCCTTATCCTTAAGCTGTGACCCCTTGTCCTGGACTTCCCCAACATTGGGAGCAATCTTCCTGCATCTAGCCTGTCCAACCCCTTAAGAATTTTGTAAGTTTCTATAAGATCCCCTCTCAATCTCCTAAATTCTAGAGAGGTAGGTATGGTGGGTATGAGAGGTTTAGAGGGAATAGAGGCCACATGTGAGACGAGGTCATCCCTCAGCCTCCTGCACTGCAAAGGAAAAAAAACTCAAACCTATCCACCTTCTTCTTGCAACCCAAGCCCTTCAGGAAGGACCTAGTGTACGGGGCGATCGCTGGTCGGCGCAGGCGCGGTGGGCCAAAGTGCTTGTTTCTGCACTATATCTCTAAACTAAACGAAACAAAACGGTTGGGCAACAACACGATTTATAATGAGCATTTCTTGGAGAGAAATCCAACTTAATTTACCACAAGGTCACGAGGTTCAACTGTGCCCCATGGTAAACCTTGGAAAGGTTTGAGCCATAGTAGCTTAGCGCCAGTCTTAATTTAAGAGAAAACATTTTGGGGTCGAGGCCATGCAATTACGAAATAAGATTACACTGTCTTGCTTGTGAAAGGATCCAACATAACATTGCCCGAGGAGATAACACCAATTATGTAGCTCATCTTGTCTGAGACCAATTTTCTGTTGCGAAGCCTTAATTATATCCCTGCTAAGCATTGGCATTCTTTCTTAAGGAATGAGTGATGAAACGCTCTTATTGACATGGTAATCCTTCAAAGGCTCGTCGTCAGGCTGTAAGGTGAAAAGTAGCTCTTTGAAGTGTGCTTCACATGAATCAATGGAAGAAACAAATCAATTGGGCTGATTACCCGGAGCAACAGGCATTGTGCCCTCCGGGGATGAGTTTCATCCTTGAAAATGTTTGGTGCTTTCTAAACTTAATGATGAACGATCCTTTTATGTCCCTTCACGATTCAATCATCTCTCCCCCCCTCCCTCCTTTCAATATGAGACGTACCAGGAGGTTACTTTTCACAGAACATATAGCAGTACAGCAGGGGAACCTCAGCCCACAACATCCGTGCCGAACACAAGGCCAAGATCGTCTCTTACCTTACCTATCGTTTTCACACCTTGCCCTTCCATATCTCTAGTCTCCCCCCCCCCGACTCTCAGTCTGAAGAAGGGTCCCGACCCGAAACGTCACCTATTCCTTTTCCCCAGAGATGCTTACTCCAGCTTTTTGTGTCTAACTTTGGTTTAAACCAGCATCTGCAGTTCCTTCCTACACACTTCTTATCTGCCTGCATGTTGGAGCAAACTGGAAAGGTCAGGCAAAGGAGTTGGTGTTTGAAGGAACAGGTGATTCATTAGTGTTCAAAAGGGAACTGCAGATGCTGGAATATCGAAGGTACACAAAATTGCTGGGGAAACTCAGCGGGTCCAGCAGCATCTATGGAGCGAAGGAAATAGGCGACGTTTCGGGTCGAAACCCTTCTTCAGACTGATGGGGGGTGGGGGGGGGGAAAGAAAGAAGGAAAAGGGGAGGAGGAGGAGGAGCCCGAGGGCGGGCAGATGGGAGGGTGGGAGGAGACAGCTAGAGGGTTAAGGAAGGGGAGGAGACAGCAAGGGCTAGCAAAATTGGGAGAATTCAATGTTAATGCCATACGGACGCAAGGTCCCCAGACGGAATATGAGGTGCTGTTCCTCCAATTTCCGCTGTTGCTCACTCTGGCAATGGAGGAGACCCAGGACAGAGAGGTCGGATTGGGAATGGGAGGGGGAGTTGAAGTGCTGAGCCACCGGGAGTTCAGGTAGGTTATTGCAGAAACGATCGCCCAACCTACGCTTAGTCTCCCTGATGAAAATCAGCTGACATCTAGAGCAGCGGGAGACTATGTCGGCACATGTTTGTAGGTTACTTGGCTTGGTGTAAATGTAAATTGTCCCTAGTGGATGTAGGATACTGTTAGTGTGTGGGGATCCTATGGTCGGCGCAGACCCGATGGGCCGAAGGGCCTGTTTCCGTGCTGTGTCTCTAAACTAAACTAAACTAATTTTGGTTAAAAACGAAGTTTGTGAAGGTGCGGCAATATCTGCAAGTGAAAAGGCACAACATAGGCCTTCAGACTACAATGTGTACCTGAGGGTTATACGCCAGTCCCACTTAGGCAACTTTTTAGGCAACTGCAGGAGACTATGTCGGCACATGTTCGCGGGTGGTTCCCGGGGAGTTGCCTTCATGGTCGCGAGGAGTTCCCGCTTTCTGGGAACTAGTCGCGGCCTCATTATGGTCGCCGCGAGTCTTTCAACACGTTGAAAAATTAGCGGCGACCAGAATGAAGCCGCCTTGGAGAGTAGCGAGAATTCTCAAGCCGTAGGTGGGTCGCCAGGAGATCGAAGGTTCTCGGAGGTTCTCGTAGGTTGTAGCCAGTGCTGACCGGTGAATTTCATCGGTTCATTGGGGAAAGAAAAGATAAGCGGTAGTTTTCAGAACCAAGGATAATGTTAAATGTCCGCTGAGCCTCACAGCCGTGTATCTCTGGCTCCACTCCTTCTCCCTCCTCTTCCCCCCTCTCCCCTCCCACTCTTTTAAAGAACTTACAGTACACTGTGCTTTAGCCATCTTTTTACAGCGCCAACCTTCCTGGTCATCGCGGTGTGTGATTAGCTAAGACTTGACCAAATAAGGCTGGCTTTAACAAGAGCCTGGTAAATAAGGACAATCAGTTTAAAGGACAGCTGGAACTGAGCCACAAATCCTCATTTACAATGCTAACAGTGTTTACATAATTTCTGGAAAAGCTTTACTGATTAATTTGCCAGATGCAACATGTTTAATATTGTTAATCCACACAGCACAGGTTCGCAGTTCAGTTCGCTATTTTAACTTCAGCTAGATTTTCTCAGTTAATCTCATACACACTGATAATAATAATAATAATAATACATTTTATTTATGGGCGCCTTTCAAGACTCTCAAGGACACCTTACAAAATTTAGTAAACAGAATACAAAACATGGAAGCGGAATGAAACAAAACAAAAAATAACGACAAAAAAATAAAAAATAAATAGTAAAGACATCAACAATACACAATTCAAAGACACAATTCAAAGATGACACAATGATGGCCAGACTTGCAGATTCGAAGCACTTAATACATTCCATGGTACACAAAAAAGCTGGAGAAACTCAGCGGGTGCAGCAGCATCTATGGAGCGAAGGAAATAGGCAACGTTTCGGGCCGAAACCCTTCTTCAGACTGACAGGGGGTGGGGGCGGGGAGAAGAAAGGAAAAAGGAGGAGGAGGAGCCCGAGGGCTGAGGGAGAGATAGGAAGGGGAGGAGACAGCAAGGGCTAACAGAATTGGGAGAATTCAATGTCCATCATCATTCAGTGTGTCAAATGTGGTTTAGTTGCTAGTGGTTCAGTCGGCGGCATTTAGTCAGCGACGCCGAGATTTGACGTGAAGTATATAAGTTTGCATCCTAGTAACCCTCTCGTTAACACACCTTCCCCAACCAACGACCCGCCATTATGAGTTCGACCCTTCTTGAGGTCATCTGTTGCTGGCCCTGATTTGTCCCTGATTAGGACACAGTGCGGAAATAGGCCCATCGGCCCACCGAGTCCATGTCGGCCATCGATCAACCAGTACACTAGCACTATCCTACACACTAGGGACATTTGCAGTTTTTTTTAACAATACTTACAAATCTGTACATCTTTGGAGTGTGGGAGGAAACCGGAGCACCTGAAGGAAACCCACACAGGCGTCACCCGGTAGAATATGCAAACTCCGTACAGACGGCACCTGTAGTCAGGATCGAACCCGGGTCTCTGGTGCTGTGAGGTAGCAACTCTACTTGGTCACCGTGCCACCCTAGTGCTCCGGAAAATGTTCTAAGACTGATCGGATCAAAACAAGCCAGGCTAAATGTGTGGGTAGGAACTGCAGATGCTGGTTTAAATTGAAGGTAGACACAAAATGCAGGAGTAACTCAGCGGGACAGGCAGCATCTCTGGAGAGAAGGAATGGGTGACGTTTCGGGTCGAGACCCTTCTTCAGACTGAGAGCCAGGCTTAGTCTGCTCGTTAGCACTGAGGTAGAGCTGTGCTGCACGAGGGGGCTCAAGAACTTAACAAATTATAACAACTTTCGACTTGATTCATGAAAAATGTCAGTGCATTCGGGGTCCCCCACTAACAGTCCCTTAGGTTCCCTTTAAATCTTTCCATTCGCAACTTAATTTAATCTCTTTATTTATATAGCACATTTTTAGTCAACTTGCATTGACCCCAAAGTGCTTCACATAATTACATCCACACACACAGGCAAGGGTGGGTGAAGTGTCTTGCCCAAGGACACACACAGGCAAAGGTGGGTGAAGTGTCTTGCCCAAGGACACAACGACAGTATGCACTCCAAGCGGGATTCGAACCAGCTACCTTCCGGTTGCCAGCCGAACACTTAGCCCATTGTGCCATCTGTCGTCCTTAAATCTATTCCCAGTAGTTTTAGCCTTCCCTACCTTACGGGAAATACAAATGATCATCCGCCCTTTACATGGGTATCATTTTTCAAATAATGATTTGCTCAGATATTTATCCTTTCCAAGTAGTTGGTTTAGTTTAGAGATACAGCGCGGAAACAGGCCCTTTGGCCCACCGAGTCTGCGCCGACCAGTGATCCCCGCACACTAAAGCCCCTGTCCCACTTAGGAAACCTGAACGGAAACCTCTGGAGACTTTGCGCCCCACCCAAGGTTTCCGTGCGGTTCCCGGAGGTTGCAGGTGGTTGCCGGAGGTTGCAGGTGGTTGCCGGAGGTTGCTGGTAGTGGAAGCAGGTAGGGAGACTGACATAAACCTCCGGGAACCGCACGGAAACCTTGGATGGGGCGCAAAGTCTCCAGAGGTTTCCATTCAGATTTCCTAAGTGGGACAGGGGCGTAACACTATCCTACACACACTAGGGCCAATTTACAATTTTTACCGAAGCTAAATTAACCTACAAAAACCTGTACGTCTTTGGAGTGTGGGAGGAAACCGAAGCTCTTGGGGAAAACCCACGCAGGTCACGGGGAGAAACTACATACAGCACCCGTAGTCGGGATCGAACCCAGGTCTCTGGTGCTGCAAGCGCTGCAAGGCAACAACTCTACCGCTGCGCCACTGTGCGACCCTGTTAGCTATGAACCTAAAACAAAATTTTCCTCCGCAAAGATATTAAGGGACATGGGAAAGAAGCAAGTGTACACAAAATTGCTGGGGAAACTCAGCGGGTGCAGCAGCATCTATGGAGCGAAGGAAATAGGCGACGTTTCGGGCCGAAACCCTTCTTCAGACTGAAGGAATATCACCTTCGATATTCCAGCATCTGCAGTTCCCTTTTGAACAAAGAAGCAAGTGTGTTGAGTTCGGTAACTGAATACCATTGAATGGAGGAAGGCTAAATGACCAATTCCTGTTCCATCTCGATATCCTAATTTTCATGACTGATTTAATAACTCAGTCCTCACATCAGCAATGAATGTAAATCAAAGCACTGTTCCTAGAGAGGATGGAGATTAAATTTGTCCTTGTAACTCACTTGGTTACATGCAGCGACTCAAGAAGGAGCTAATTTGCGTACCATAATAAAATAATAATTCTCAGCCTATTACTCCCCGGTTTCAGATAATGAGATGAATGATGAATTCCATCGAAACCACCTTGTGTGCAATGGTATTTCCGCTCACTTCCAGAGTTAGGGCACCGCAAAACCTCGCAATGAACTTGCCACAAAACTGGCCACTTTTAATCTGGGCGCAGGGGAGGATTTTCGTCAGAGATGCAGACACATTATTACATGTCACTGGATACAAGAGTGCGTTGCCAGTCCAAATGATCTACTTTTATGTTTCCCTTCCACTTACTTTCTCTTCCACTTCCCTTTCCCAAAAGTAGATCTCACTAGATCCTTTATTTACTCATGATGCCATCGAGCTGCGTTCAGTAAAAATGGGTGGCATGGTGGCGCAGCGGTCGATGACACCTGGAGTATTGCTGGTTTACTGGGACTAGGGGAGATTATGTGTTCGGCACGGACTAGAAGGGTCGAGATGGCCTGTTTCCGTGCTGTAATTGTTATATGGTTATATGGTTATATTGTGTGCAGTTTTGGTCCCCTAATGTGAGGAAGGACATTCTTGCTATTGAGGGAGTGCAGCGTAGGCTCACAAGGTTAATTTCCGCGATGGCAGGACTGTCATATGCTGAGAGAATGGAGTGGCTGGGCTTGTACACTCTGGAGTTTAGAAGGATGGGAGGGGATCTTATTGAAACATATAAGATTGTTAAGGGTTTAGACACGCTAGAGGCAGGAAACATGTTCCCGATGTTGGGGGGGAGTCCAGAACCAGGGACCACAGTTTAAGAATAAGGGGTAAGCCATTCAGAACGGAGATGAGGAAACACTTTTTCACAAAGAGAGTTGTGAGTGTGTGGAATTCTCTGCATAGGAGGGTGGTGGAGGCCGGTTCTCTGCACACTTTCAAGAGAGAGCTAGATAGGGCTCTTAAAGATAGTGGAGACAGGGGATATGGGGAGAAGGCAGGAACGGGGTACTGATTGGGGATGATCATCCATGATCACATTGAATGGCGGTGCTGGCACAAAGGGCCGAATGGCCTACTCCTGCATCTATTATCTATTATCTATTGAGTATCAGAAGGCTGTGGATAATAGATCAGGCTTGACCATGGTATGAACATGGAGGGGTTTGTATGAAGGTGTCATAAGGTCACCGAGTCATAGAAACATTCAGCACGAAAACAGGTGCTTCAACAAAACCTGCCCATGCCGACTAAGATGCCCCATGGTTATGGGGAGTCGACGGCCACACAGCGGTCGGCTGCCTGCCCCTTTACCGGGGTTACGTCCGTGCCCGCGTGTCCCTGGAGAGGGAATACGCGGTGTCCACGGGGACTCTGGAGGCCTTCCGCGAACGCTGGTCGCCGCGGGAGGTCGAATGTATTGTTGATAAAATTGTTAATATTTTAATTTGATAACTTTGTTTGTAAACTGCCAATATAGGCATTCTTTGATCGTGTTTCTACTCTGTATTTTTGTTTGTTCTGAATTAAAGCATTTTGTATTAAAAAAAAAAAAAATGGTTATGGGGAGAAGGCAGGAGAATAGGTTAGGAGGGAGAGATAGATCAGCCATGATTGAATGGCAGAGTAGGCTTGATGGGCCGAATGGCCTAATTCCACTCCTATCACATGATCTTATGACCTTATAGCCCATCAAAGTTAGACCCATTTCCCCATATTTGGCATCTATCTCTCCATGTACTTTTAAATGCTGTTATTGTACTTTGCCACAACTACTTGCCCTGGCAACTCGTTCCATACATCCACCACCCTTTAAGTGAAAAAGTTGCTCCCCAGTGTTATATTAAATGATTCCCCTCTTAACTTCAACCTATGTCCTTTGGTTTGTGATTCTCCTACCCTGAATAAAGGAGTCTGTGCATTCACCTTATCTATTCCTTTCATGATTTTATACAAAGATAGACACAAAATGCTTGAGTAACTTAGCAGGTCAGGCAGCATCTCTGGAGAAAATGAATAGGTGACGTTTCGGGTTGGCACCCTTCTTCAGACTTTAACATTTATAATTTTATACACCGCTATAAGATCAGCCTTAGACTCCTGTGTCCCAAGGAATTAAGTCTTAAAGGCCTGTCCCACGAGCATGCGACCTGCATGCGGCGAGCGCGACCAAACCGGAAGCGGGGGCCACGCGGAGGTCGAGTG
This sequence comes from Amblyraja radiata, assembly GCF_010909765.2. Taxonomy (NCBI): domain Eukaryota; kingdom Metazoa; phylum Chordata; class Chondrichthyes; order Rajiformes; family Rajidae; genus Amblyraja; species Amblyraja radiata. Next base: position 6,503,171 of record NC_045969.1, read on the forward strand.
AGTGACATGAAGTTCGAGCGAAGTCCGCGGGAAGTTTGCGCGTGACGTACGCCGTCAAGACGCTGCGTACGGCGTCGAGACGCTGTGCACGCCCGTCGAGGCAGTGCGTACGGCGTTGAGGTGGCTGCGGGCCGGCAGGCCATTGCCGCGCGGAGTTTTTAAACACGGTCAGTTTTTCGGAGCCCCGCGCGATGTCGGGACCAGCTCCGCTCAACTCCATACGGCTCCGGCGATCGAAGTGGGACCGGCCCCGCGAGGCCGTACTGCTCAAGCGACCACATTAGGTCGCGCTTGCCGCATGGAGTCGCATGCTCGTGGTACCGGGCCTTTAGGTTGGCCGATCTCTCCCTTTAGCTCAGGCCCTCGAGTCCTGGCAACATCCTGGGAAATCCTCTCTGCCCAAGAATGGGACAAACATGGAGGGAGTGGAGGAAGGATCGATGGTGTGGGGAAGTAAATGTGAGGAGGCTGGAAAGAATTTCATAGAGTGATACAGGGTGGAAACAGGCCCTTCGGCCCAACTTGGCCACACCGGCCAACATGTCCCAGCTACACTAGTCCCACCTGCCTGCGTTTGGCCCGTATCCCTCCAAACCTGTCCAAACCATGTAGCCGTCTAACTGATTCTTAAACGTTGGGAAAGGCCCTGCCTCAACTACAGTACCTCCACTGGCAGCTCGTTCCATACACCCACCACCCTTGGTGTGAAAAAATTACCCCACAGATTCCTATTAAATCTTTTCCTCTTCACCTAAACCAATGCCCTCTGCTCCTCGATTCACTCTGCCCTCACTGGGCAAGAGAATCTGTGCATCTATCCAATCTATTCCTCTCTTGATATTATACACCTCCATAAGATCACCCCTCGTCTTCCTGCGCTCCAAGGAATAGAGTCCCAGCCTGCTCAAACTCTCCCTATAGCTTACACCCTCTAGTCCTGGCTTAAATCAAAGTCTTGTGCAGCATTGAGAAGAAATTCATTTTGTTTTAAATTTCAAAATAATCCATTTAAAAAGCTGCTGACGAGTAAGCCTTGTTATGGGGAAATATTAGACATAAGCGCTCCAGCGAATCTTTTAGATAAATCTAACCTGTCAGCATATCACCCCAGAATATTCTCTAGGTGATGTTTATTATTGTTTTTCTGCGGAAGACATAAAAGATCATCTGTAGTGCCTTTAGACAATTTCTCAAGAGCATTTCCAGTCTCATACTCCAATTAAATTTTACATAATAAAAATACCTGTATGTCTGTCAATGCAAAGTATCTTGCCAGTGCAATGGCACAGTGCCTCTGAAATCCAATCTATGATTGATAATTCGCCTACAAACCTGCACGTCTTTGGAATATGGGAGAAAGCGGACGGCCGTGGAGGCCAAGTCAACGGATATTGTTAAGGCCGATATTGACAGATTCCTTTTTTTCTCACCGAGTCCTCATCGACCAGCGATCCCTGCACATCAACACCGTCCTACACACACCAGGGATATTTTTTACATTTAAAACAAGCCAATTAACCTACAAACCTGTACGTCGTTGGAGTGTGGGAGGAATCCGAAGTTCTCGGAGAAAACCCACGCAGGTCACGGGGACAGCGTACAAACTCCGTACAGACAGCACCTGTAGTCAGGATTGAACCCGGGTCTCTGGCGCTGTAAGGCTGCAACTCTGCCGCTGCGCCACCGTGCCGTCCCAAATTGTCCTCTATTGTGCCACAGAAGAATCAGACATTAGTTGTAAAATAAGTTTCCCAATTAACCATCTTGATTAGTGCGGGTGTCAGGGGTTATGGGGAGAAGCTGGAGAAAGGGGTTGAGAGGGAAAGATGATCAGCCCATGATTGAATGGAGGAGTAGACTTCATGGGTCAAATGGCCTAATTCTGCTCCTAAAATCTATGAACTTATGAACATAAAAGAATAGTATTTCGGATTGGTAGGTAGGAAATGTTTAAGCATGCAATCAAAATTAAACGTGGGGCCCTCAAAACTCCTGGCTTTCTCACTGAAATTGCAGAGGTCATGGGTTTAATTTCCACTCTGAATTCTAAGTGGGTGCAATATTGTCGATGGAACATCCGAAAAGGGAGCAAGAGCAGACCGATCACGATGCCACCATGAGAATGAGCTGGCTTCATGGCTAAATGCGTGTCAGTCCCTCCCTTACACAATGATGCCATCTCCACAGTTCAATGAGATGGAGAATTCCAAGACTGGAATTTCCCTAAGTTGGATTTCTGACTCATCCCAACCTTAAATGGGTGATCCGTTATTCTGAAACAGTGTCCTCTATTTCTGGATACCCTCATGAGGGGAAACATCCTCTCAGCACCCACCAATCCAATCCACCTCCGAGACTTCTGTCTTTGATTGATAAGGGTGTCAGAGGCGATGGGGAGAAGGCAGGAGAATGGGGCTGAGAAGGAAAGATAGAATTATCATCATCGGTGGTCACTCGAAATGAGTATGACTGTCCTCTCTATGGAGGATGCCTGTGCGTGACTTTGTTTACCGTGGGGAGACTGGTGCACAGACAGCCACCCCATGGTCCTTAACAGATCTGGGTCAGGATCCAGTGGCATGGAGTCCAAGACGACCAGAGACCCTTTCCTGCTGCAGCCTTCATCCGCCTTCCCAGCCGTTGTGACGTTAGCTCCACTAAGGTCAGCCATCGTCCTCCGCCTGTTCCACCGTTGAGGTCTTGGTTGGATTGCTCTTGGTCAGAGACCTCCCCCTCGACCTTACCACCATGGGTGGCCCACCCAGGAGCACAGCTCCAGACGGCATCGCTCTCAGGATCTCAGGACCACACAAGCTTCTCCACCACAACAAGGTGACAATCCACGGAGCATAGACCAGCCATGATGGAATGGCGGAGTAGACTTGATGGGCCGAATGGCCTACCTTTGTTCCTGGAACTTATGAACTCAATGGTTTCATCTCTCATTCTTTTAAACTCCTATGAGTGAAGGTCCAAAGATGGCCACAAAGTGCTGGAGTAAATCAACGGGTCAGGCAGCATCTCTGGAGAACATGGATAGGCAACGTTTCAGGTCGGGTCCAAGTTTATTTCATAAATCGACACATTCAGCTCAGGGGTTGATCTGGTGAAACTTCTCTGCATCTTGATTTCCTTCCTATAGTGAACGCCCAGTCTCATTATGAGATTGATCCCTGGGATGGCGGGACTGTCATATGAGGAAAGATTGACAAGACTAGGCTTGTACTCACTGGAGCTTAGAAGGATGAGGGGGAATTCTTATGGAAACATATAAAATTATAACAGGACTGGACAAGCTAGATACAGGAAAACATTTCCCAATGTTGGGCGAGTCCAGAACCAGGGACCACAGTCTTAGAATAAAGGGGAGGTTATTTAAGATTGAGGTGAGAAAAAAAAATTTCACCCAGAGAGTTGTGAATTTGTGGAATTCCCTGCCACAGAGGGCAGTGGAGGCCAAGTCACTGGATGGATTTAAGTGAGAGTTAGATAGGGGCTAGTGGAGAAGGGATATGGGGAGAAAGCAGGCACGGGTTATTGATAGGGGACGATCAGCCATGATCACAATGAATGACGGTGCTGGCTCGAAGGGCCGAATGGCCTCCTCCTGCACCTATTTTCTATGTTTCTATGTTTCTAATACGTGATTACAATCAGTACATTTACAGTTTCGTTTAGTTTAGTTTGGAGATACAGTCTGGAAACAGGCCCTTCGGCCCACCGAGTTTGCGCTGACCAGCGATCCCCGCGCATTCACACTATCCCACACACACTAGTATAGTCAAGTGAGTTTTATTGCCATGTGTCCCAGATAGGACAATGAAATTCTTGCTTGCTGGGTCCATTTACAATTCTACCAAACCAATTAACTTACAAACCTGCGTGTCTTTGAAGAGTGGGAGGAAACCGGAGATCCCGGAGAAAACCCATGCCGGTAACAGGGAGAACGCACAAACTCCGTATAGCCAAGCACCCACAGTCAGGATCGAAACCGGGGTCTCTGGCGTTGTGAGGTAGTAGCTCTACTGCTGCGCCACCGATTCGCGCGCCCGTGAAAATGGTGCACAGATACACGATAAGGGAACATCGTATCTAACTTCCTATCACCCCCCCCATCCACAATGCGCTATTAATACTGCATGCAGTTGCTATTCGGATGAGAATAAGTTTGACTCGAGGTATGATTCATGACAAAGGCAAAGTGACAAAAATATGACCCTGTACGCACTTATAGACACAATATAAATGCTAATTCTGAGCTGATGTTTAATAAATCTTTTTCTATATGGAAAATAATCCTGAAATAAAGTAGGGCCAAAGGAAACTTTGACCTGCGGCTGCCTAATTTGAGTCCGCAGTGTTGATACATAGAAATAATAACCATAGGGAACAAAGGAAGTGCTTCTTCTTGAAGTGCGGTTTTGCATTTGATCAAATATTTAGGTGTGGTCACAATTATACTTATAAAATAATGAAATTCATTGGAAGGGGTGTCAGAGAAGATGGTTCTCCAGGATATCAGAGTGTGGTTTCAAAGACAGAGGTGAGCAGTGGGGTTAGGAAGCACACCGCCAAGGAATAGAAAATGCAAATCTGTATTTAACTCTGCACTTGCTACCAGTAGGTGAAAAAATCCAATGTCGCAGAAGGTTGGGGAGGCCAAGTCAATGGATATTGTTGAGGCAGAGATGGATAGATTCTAGATCAGTAAGTGTGTCATGGGTTATGGGGAGTAAGTAAGTAAGTAAGTAAACTTTATTTATATAGCACATTTTTAGTCAACTTGCATTGACCCCAAAGTGCTTCACATAATTTAAATAATAAGTTCCATTGCAAACCATAGAAAAAGGTTTAAAAAAAAGAGAATAAAAATGGACACAACATATTATAGAGTTCAACACAAACGTCCCCCCACAGCAGAATCAAAACATTTCCACTGTGGGGAAAGGCACCAGAAAGTTAAGTCCTCTTCCTCTGTGAAACACCCGAGGTCGAGGCCCATCTGTGGCCGTGCAGCCAGTCCGTTGATTTTCAGGGCCCTCTTGCCGTAAAGATGGAACATCGGCGTCGGGTGGAACATTCCTCAGCGGCTTGGAAAAGTCTGGAGCGGCTGCCTCCTCCCCGGAGACCGGAGACCGCGGCACTCGTAGTCCTCAGGCCGCGCCGGCTGGAGCTCTGACCCCGGCGAACTCGATCCCTGGCTCTGCGGAGCTCCAAATCCAGCGCCGCCCGCGGCCGGACGCCCGCAGCCCCAGCTCCGCGATGTTGGAAGTCGGCGGCCAAAGCGCTCTGGAGCCTACCGCACGGCGACCCGGTATGGTATTGCCGGCTCCGTGTTGGTATCCCAGCGCTGCGCCACCGCCGCCGAAGCTGTAGTCCCAGCCGGTCCCGACAGGAAAACGCCGCTCCATTTTCGGTGGTAGGCCGCGAGGACGGGGCGAAGAAGCAGCTTGGAGGAATGCTGCCTCTCCGACCAGGTAGGGGACGAAGATATAAAGTTTCCCCCTTCCCCACTCCCACCCACCACATAAAAGACCTCCACTAACATTTTGGACAGGACTTTAAATAAAAAAAAGGTGAAGAGACGGACTGCGGGCAGGCTGCCATACACACACGGCGCCTACTCCTGCACATCCTACAGGAGAATGGGGTTCGGAGGGAGAGATAGATCAGCCATGATTTAATGGCGGAGTAGACTTGATGGGCCGAGTGGCCTAATCCTACTACTATTGCTTATGAACTTATAGACAATAGACAATCGGTGCAGGAGTAGGCCATTCGGCCTTTCGAGCCAGCACCGCCATTCAATGTGATATGGATGGCGGTGGCTGAATTCATATGGCTGATCATACCTAATCAGTACCCCGTTCCTGCCTTCTCTCCATATCCCCTGACTACACTATCTTTAAGAGCCCTATCTAGCTCTCTCTTGAAATTATCCAGAAAACCGGCCTCCACCGCCCTCTGAGGTAGAGAATTCCACAGACTCACCACTCTCTGTGTGAAGAAGTATTTCCCCGTCTCTGTTCTAAATGGCTTACCCCTTATTCTTAAACTGTGGCCCCTGGTTCTGGACTCCCCCAGCATCGGGAACATGTTTCCTGCCTCTAGCGTGTCCAAACCCTTGATAATCTTATCTGTTTCAATAAGATAACCTCTCATCCTTCTAAATGCCAGAGTATACAAGCCCAGCCGCTCCATTCTTATGAACTTATGAACACTCCAAAGATTGTCACGATCTCTGGAATTCTCTGCCACAGAAGGTAGTTGAGGCCAGTTCATTGGCTATATTTAAGAGGGAGTTAGATGTGGCCCTTGTGGCTAAAGGGATCAGGGGGTATGGAGAGAAGGTAGGTACAGGATACTGAGTTGGATGATCAGCTATGATCATATTGAATGGTGGTGCAGGCTCGAAGGGCCGAATGGCCTACTCCTGCACCTATTTTCCATGTTTCTATGTTTCTATGATCTACTGATGCACCGGTTCAAAGATGCCATTGCTGAATTTTAGTTAGCAGAAGTATTAAATACTTTCTGGATAGTGAAAGGCCTGGATAGAGAGGTTGTGAAGAGGATGGGACGGTCTAGGGCCAGAGGGCGCAGCCTCGGAATAAAAGGACATACATTTAGAAAAGTTTATTTTGAAAATTAATCTATTTCTGTTCTGTTCTATGTTCATTCACAAATGATGTAGCATATCCTATCATAATGTATGACAAGTGTTTGATGACTCTGGGTCTGTACTCGCTGGAGTTTGGAAGGTTGAAGGGGGACCTAATTGAATAGTGAAAGGCCTGGATAGAGTAGATGTGGAGAGGGCGTTTCTACTAGAGGGAGATTCTAAGAACAGACGACAAAGCCTCAGGAAAAAAAGGAAGTACCTTTAAAAAGGAAACGAGGAGGAATTTCTTTAGCCAGAGGGTGGTGAATCCGTGGAATTCGTAGCCACAGGCGGCTGTGGAGGCCAAGTCAGTAGAAAGTGTGAGCCATCCACATGTAACCAATATTAGGCACAATATCCAAGGGTATGTAACATGAACACCAGCAATATTTCTGAGGATTCATCCATTAATGTATCTTAGATGTTCTTGGACATGACTTGTCTCAGTAGCGGGACACTGAATTGGACTTCCTCTAGGATTGGTGCCTTGTTATGTAGACAAAGGTGCTGGAGAAACTCAGCGGGTGCAGCAGCATCTAAGGAGCGAAGGAAATAGGCGACGTTTCAGGCTGAAACCCTTCTTCAGACAGGGTTTCGGCCCGAAACGTTGCCTATTTCCTTCGCTCCTTAGATGCTGCTGCACCCGCTGAGTTTCTCCAGCACCTTTGTCTACCTTCGAATTTCCAGCATCTGCAGTTCCTTCTTAAATACTTGGTGCCTTGTTAGATGGCCCTAGATTGTTCCTTGATTTTAGTTTGCTATCAATTTATACTGAAACACCCACCTAAAATAAGGGGGAAAAGAACTGCCATCAGTAATTCTTATCTTTAGTTTAGTTTAGAGATACAGTGCGGAAACAGACCCTTTGGCGCACTAAGTCCGAACCATCCAGCGACCCGAGTCCGCTTCGACCAGCGACACATTAACACTATCCTGGGGACAATTTACATTTATACCAAGCCATTTGGCCCACGAACCTGCACATCTTCGCGGTGTGGGAGAAACCCAAAGATCTCGGAGAAAATCCACGCCGGTCACGGGGAGAATGGATAGACAGCACCCGTGGCCAGGATCGAACCCGGGTGTCAGGGACTGTACCAATCCGCCTCTGTGCCGCCCTCTCGGATGTGGTGCCTTGCTAGATGACCCCAGGTTTTTCCTTGATTTTAGTTTACACCCCACTGTCAATTTGTACTGAAAACATCACCCTAAAATAAGCCAAATTATGCCATAAATAATGCCATAAATGTTCTTTGTCTCCTGGGACAAATCAGACAAATCTGCCCCGTTGCCAATACTTTCATCCTAATGCCCCTGTCCCACTTAGGAAACCTGAACGGAAACCTGTGGAGACTTTGCGCCCCACCCAAGGTTTCCGTGCGGTTCCCGGAGGTTTTTGTCAGTCTCCCTACCTGCTTCCACTACCTGCAACCTCCGGCAACCACCTGCAACCTCCGGGAACCGCACGGAAACCTTGGGTGGGGGCGCAAAGTCTCCAGAGGTTTCCGTTCAGGTTTCCTAAGTGGGACAGGGGTATAACTCTCTCTGTGTAAAAAAAAACAAGTGTTTTCTGGCAGCTGCATTCGAGCTGTGAAAATATTTATTTCCCTGTTGTTTGCTAAGTATCGGCATATTGCCCCAGTGTGAAGATTAAACCTAGAATCATAGGATCATTAGGATAAGAGCCCATTCACTCAGGCAAGTACAGGCTAAATCCATCAAGTCAGCCTAATTTCAAGCCCAGTTTCTCTGCAGATCACAACACTGCTTTCAACTTTTAGTTTACTTTTAGCCCCGTTTTTTATAAAAACATTTGTACCATGCCAATTAACCTCCAAACCTGTACATCTTTGGAGTGTGGGAAGAGACCTCAGATCTCGGAGAAAACCCACGCAGGTTACGGGGTGAATGTACACACTCTCCACAGATCGGTGAGACCGCATTTAGAATATTGTATTCAGTTCTGGGCACCATGTTATAGGAAAGATATTGTCAAGCTTGAAAGGGTTCAGAAAAGATTTACGAGGATGTTGCCAGGACTAGAGGGTGTGAGCTATAGGGAGAGGTTATGCTGGCTGGGTCTTGATTCCTTGGAGCGCAGGAGAATGAGGGGTGATCTGATAGAGGGAAACAAAACCATGAGAGTTATAGATCGGGTAGATGCACAGACTCTTTTGCCCGGAGTAGGCGAATTGAGGACCAGGGGACATAGGTTCAAAGTGAAGGGGAAAGGATTTAATAGGAATCCGAGGGGTAACCTTTTCACTCAAACGGTGGTAGGTGTATGGAACGAGCTGCCAGAGGAGGTAGTTGATGCTGGGACTATCCGATCGTTTAAGAAACAGTTAGACAGGTACACGGATAGGACAGGTTTGGAAGGATATGGACCAAGCGCAGGCAAGTGGGACTAGTGTAGCTGGGACATTGTTGGCCAGTGTGGGCGAGTGGGGCCAAAGGGCCTGTTTCCACACTGTATCACTTCTGTGCCTCTATGACAGCACCAGCATTCAGCATGTAGAATGAAGAAGTCCCCCGACTCAAGACGTCTCTATTCATTCCCTCCAGAGAAGTTGCCTGACTTGTTGAATTATTTGTGTCCATTATTGACATGAACTGTCACCTACCCAGAGATGTTCTCCAGAGATGCTGACCTCCCGATTTACTGAGTAACTCCAGCGCTTTATGTCCTTTCCCGGCCCAAACTGTTGCCTATCCATCTTCTCCAGAGACGCTGGCCTGACCCGATGAGTTACTCCAACACGTTGTGTTTGGATGAGGAATGCCGCTGGTTTATCATTACAGCAGCCCTGGGCCATAGTCAGTGTGAAGACCTCCTCTGCAGAGATGATCCACCAAGAGTTGACATGGACTCCGTGGACTGCAGCTGACTCCATGGAACTCAATACAATAATACTTTATCAGCCAAGGAATTTCATTTGCCAAGTCAGTCATACAAATAAAAAGCAACGGAACACACAAAATACATTTTAACATAAACATCCACCACAGTGACTCCTCCACATTCCTCACTGTGATGGAAGGCAAAAATAAGTTTAAATCTCTTCCATAGAAACATAGAAACATAGAAACATAGAAAATAGGTGCAGGAGTAGGCCATTCGGCCCTTCGATTCTGCACCGCCATTCAATATGATCATGCCTGATCATCCAACTCAGTATCCCATCCCTGCCTTCTCTCCATACCCCCTTTAACCACAAGGGCCACATCTAACTCCCTCTTAAATATAGCCAATGAACTGGCCACAACTACATTCTGTGGCAGAGAATTCCAGATATTCACCACTCTCTGTGTGAAATATGTTTTTCTCATCTCAGTCCTAAAAGATTTCCCCTTTATCCTTAAACTGTGACCCCTTGTTCTGGACTTCCCCAACATCGGGAACAATCTTCCTGCATCTAGCCTGTCCAACCCCTTAAGAATTTTGTAAGTTTCTATAAGATCCCCCCTCAATCTTTGCTCTCCCATGGTCGGGGGCCTCGAACCTTCCGTTGACGGGACGATCTTACTCCGTAGCCGGCGATGGGGGCGATCAAGCTCCTGCATCGGGCGGGAATCTTCAGCTCCCCGTGCCGAGCATTCGGACCCCGGCTGACTGAATGAATTCGGCTGAATGAATGAACCTGCAGGGTCTTACTTAGATGGGGAGAGGGTTTCTGTGACTGCAATGAGCCAGTGCCAGATTTGATGGAGCAACAAATGCAACCTTCAGCAGGACCAACAACTCACAACAGGGAGAGGCAAAATGGACAGGCAGGATCGCACCGGTCTTTGAACTTATAGCTTTAACTCAGGCAGTTTCAGATGTGCAGGGAGCTCAGGGCTCCAAATTAGCACAGTGCGCTCCTAATGGGCCTGTCCCACTTACGCAACTTTTTCGGAGACTGCCGGCACCTGTCATAGGTCTTTGCAGGTCGCCGAAAATTTTCAACATGTTGAAAATCCAGCGGTGACCAGAACAAGGTACGACTCTTTGGGAGACTACTCACGACCATACAGCCTTCACCCCGCGACATGTCGCCAGGGTGTCGCCTGTATGGTCGTGAGTAGTCTCCTCAGTCGGCCAAATAGTCGTAGCATCTTTCTGGTTGCCGCTGAATTTTCAACATGTTGAAAATTTTCGGAGACCTGCAACGTCCTATGACGGGTGCCTAGCGTAAGTGGGACAGGCCGATAAGGTCATAAGATCATGTGATAGGAGCAGAATCAGGCCATTCTGCCCATCAAGTCTTCTCCACCATTCAATCATGGCTGAGCTATCTCTCCCTCCTAACCCCATTCTCCTGCCTTCTCCCCATAACACCTGACACCCGTACTAATCAAGAATCTATCTATCTCTGCCTAAAATATATCCACTGACTCGCCCTCCGCAGCCTTCTGTGGCAAAGAATTCCACAGATGCACCACCCTCGTGACTAAAACAAATTCTCCTCGTCTCCTTCCTTAAGGAACAACCTATAATACTGAGGCTATGACCTCATTTAGACTCTCCCGCAAGTGTAAACATTCTCTCCACGTCCACTCTATCCAAGCCTTTCACTATTCGGCAAGTTTTAATGAGGTTGCCCCCTCAACCTTCTAAACTCCAGCGAGTACAGGCCCAGTGCCGTCAAACGCTCATCGTATGTTAACCCACTCATTCCTGGGATCATTCTCGTAAACCTCCTCTGGACCCTCTCCAGAGCCATCACATCCTCCCTCAGATATGGAACCTAAAATTGCCTAGCCTTACATCCCGAACATATTCAGAAATCCATACAGCGTTCCCGATGTTGGGGGAGACCGATGTTCCCGATGTTGGGGGAGTCCAGAACCAGGGGCCACAGTTTAAGAATAAGAGGTAAGCCATTTAGAACGGAGACGAGGAAACACTTTTTCTCACAGAGAGTTGTGAGGGTGTGGAATTCTCTGCCTCAGATGGCGGTGGAGGCAGGATCTCTGGATACTTTCAAGAGAGAGCTGGATAGGGCTCTTAAAGATAGCGGAGTCAGGGGATATGGGGAGAAGGCAGGAACGGGGTACTGATTGGGGATGATCAGCCATGATCACATTGAATGGCGGTGCAGGCTCGAAGGGCTGAATGGCCTACTCCTGCACCTATTTTCTATGTTTGTATGAATGAATGAGTAAATACATTTTATTAGCCAAGTGTGTATACATACAAAGAATTTGCCCTGGTGCTTTGCTCGCAAGTAACAACATGATATACAATAGAGAATGACACAGACACATCACTCTGCTGTTACAGAAGCCTTTAGATTGGCAAGCGTTCACATTGTGTGATCGCTCATGTTCATTGAAATAATGGCATTTAAGTATCTGTGGTGTGCCAGGGAACTGGGGTTTTTTTTAATTCCCCAAGGCTTTTCAGAGAATCTTCTTTTAATTCTTGTTTTTGTCAGCGATCTCTGTTGACCTGGCCAGCTGGACTCCAAACACCAACATATACAGCCTCAGTAAGGCTACAAATACAATCAAGAGGGCCATTTGGCCCATCGTGTCCCTGCTGGCTCACTCCCTGAGGAGTTTTCTGAATCTCACTACTGGTCTGTGATCTTGAAATTTATTTACCGACATTTTCTTGTACAACTTAGGGCAGCACTGTGGCGCAGCGGTAGAGTTGCTGCCTTACAATGTCAGGGACCTGGGTTCCATCCCGACTTGGGGTTCTATCTGCACGGGGTTTGTACGTGACCGCGTGGGTTTGTAATCTTGTAAGCAAGGAATTTCACTGTGACTTGCCACATGTGACAATGAAATATTCAATTCCAATTTAAGCTTCACGAGGAGCCAACCCGTCTTCACAATTAGTGGGGAATGTAATTGTGGCGTGATACATCACAGACTTGATGGGCTAAAGTGGCTTCCCTCCGCATTATGATGAAATATAGTACGTTTTTTCAGCAGAAATGTGACATTTGATGAAATCTACTGCAGACTGTGCATGATCTAGCTCTCCGTTCAATCATCGACCTGTCAATAGCTTCTGAGCTTGTGTTTCAGTCAATAATCTATTAGTTGTTATATTCAATTCTGCTAATGGGCGCTGTGTCCTAAAGTGGTGGCAATTCCATTATGGCATCGATTGCTCAGTTTGGTTTCAGAGGGGGCATGGCTGAAGCGTTGGGCCTGCTCAAACTGTGAAGTGAAGCATCCATCAGTGAACTCTTCCTTCTTCAACTGGATATTAAATGAGATAAACCATTTCTTTTTGCAATTGGATACAATAATGCTACTTTGTGGAAGGCAGGGGAATATTTCCATGAGCTGCTGTCGAAGGTAATTCTCAAATCGCTTTACGTACTTTGACAATATGATGAAAGAATGGGTCGACTGGGCTTGTGTTCACTGGAATTTAGAAGGATGAGAGGATATCTTATGGAAACATATACAATTCTTAAAGGATTGGACAGGCTAGATGCAGGAAACATGTTTTCGATGTTGGGGGAGTCCAGAACCAGAGGTCACAGTTTAAGAATAAGGAGTATGCCATTTAAGACTGAGATGAGGAAAAATCTTTTCACTCAGAGTTGTGAATCTGTGGAATTCTTTGCCACAGAAGGTAGTGGAGGCCAATACACTGGATATTTTTAAGCGAGAGTTAGATTTAGCTCTTATGGTTAAAGGAATCACGGAATATAAGGAAAAAAGCAGGAATGGGGTATTGATTTTAGATGATCAGCCATGATCATATTGAATGGCGGTGCTGGCTCAAAGGGCCGAATGACCTACTCCTGCACCTATATTTCTCTGTTTCTATGTTTACGGGGATGTTGCCAGGACCAGAGGGTCTGAGCTACAGAGAAAGGTTGAGCAGATTGGGACTCTATTCCTTGGAGCGCAAGAGGATGAGGGGTGATCTTATAGAGGTGTATAAAATCATGAGAGGAATAGATTGGGTAGATGCACAGAGTCTCTTGCCCAGAGTAGGTGAATCGAGGACCAGAGGACTCTACCACAGGTTTATGGTGAAGGGGAAAAGATTTAATAGGAATCTGAGGGGTAAATTTTTCACACCAGCTGTATGGGTGTATGGAACAAGCTGCCAGAGGAGGTAGTAGAGGCTGGGACTATCCCAGAGTTTAAGAAACACTTAGACAGGTACATGGATAGGACAGGTTTTGGGTGAATAGGGGCCAAATGTGGGCAGTAGGGATTAGTGTAGCTGGGACATGTTGGCCAGTATGGGCAAGTTGGGCCGAAGGGCCTGTTTCCACGCTGTATCGAACTATGACTCTATGACTCAGCATTACCGCAGCACCAATTATCAGGCCATTAGCATTTTGCTGATTGTGGCTCCTTCCTGCGCACAACCCAGCTGTTTTATTCACTTGCCACGCAACAGGAGGATTCCGTCATTCCGCGTCACGCATTCAGTCAAGAAACAAGAGTCACGAGTGTTTAATTGTCATATAATGTACCCATAATCGAACAATGAAATTCTGACAGAGCAGCATATCAAGCCTTTGGGACGGCAGATGGCACAATGGGCTAAGTGTTCGGCTGGCAACCGGAAGGTAGCCGGTTCGAATCCCGCTTGGAGTGCATACTGTCGTTGTGTCCTTGGGCAAGACACTTCACCCACCTTTGCCTGTGTGTGAATGTGTGTGAATGTGTGTGAGTGATTGGTGGTGGTCGGAGGGGCCGTAGGCGCAGATTGGCAGCCACGTTTCCGTCAGTCTGCCCCAGGGCAGCTGTGGCTACAGAAGTAGCTTACCACCACCGAGTGTGACTGAGGAGTGAATGAATAATGCGATGTAAAGCGCCTTGAGTATTAGAAAGGCGCTATATAAATCCCATCCATCATTATTATTATTTGGAGTGTAAGGTTTAAATTGGAACACCCAGAGAAAACCCACGCAGATCACGGGGAGAACGTACCAATCCCATACAGACAGCACCCCTAGTCAGGATCGAACCTGTGTCTCTGGCAGCAACCCAACCGTTGCCCCACTGTGCGGCCAAAGTCATGGTTTTGACGGAGGCAGCTGACAATGGGCCATTGTGGGCTCCACCCCTTACTGAGCTCATCTGTTGCCGGCCCTGAATTGTTCGGAGAATCAAGGCGGAAACAGGCCCGTTGGCCCAATGAGTCCGCTCCGACCAGCAATCAGCCCGTACACTAACACCATCCTACACACTATGGGTCAGTTTACCGTTTGCAGAACCCAAATTTACCTTCAAACCTGGAAGTCGTTGGAGTGCGGGAGGAAACCGGAGCACCCAGAGAAAACCCACGTGGTCACAGGGAGAACGTACAAACTCCGTACAGACAACATCCGTAGTCAGGATTGAACCCAGGTCTCTGGCGCTGTGATGCAGCAATTCTACCGCTGCGCCACCGTGCCGCCCTGTTCTGGCATTTTGCTCAGCTCCGATTCATTTCCCCCACCCCAACTTTACTTTCAGTCTGTAGAAGGGCTCCGACCCAAAATTTTCTCGAATCCGAAACGTCATGTTCAGCCATGATCACAGTGAATGGTGGTGCTGGCTCGAAAGGCCGAATGGCCTACACCTGCACCTATTGTCTATTGTCTATTGTCTACCTGACCTCCCGGTTGCAAAACACTTTAATTCTCCTTCCCATTCCCACACAGACCTTTCTGTCCTCGGTCTCCTCCATTGTCAGAGTGAGGCTACTGTAAATGTAAATTGGAGGAACCGCATCTCATATTTCGCTTGGGCAGCTTACAGCCCAGTGGTATGAATATTGATTTCTCTCACTTCAGGTAGCCCCGGCATTCCCTCTCTCTCTATCCGCCTCCCAGCCGAGTCGCACCAGCTTCTCATTTTCACCCAACAAACAGCTAACAATGATCTGTTTCCTATGTCATCGTTGCTTTTTTGCATATCTTTCATTCATTGTTCTTTATCTCTCTACATCATCGTCTATATCTTTCATTTCCTTTATCCCTAACCAATCTGAAGAAGGGTTTCGACCCGAAACCTCACACATCCCTTCTCTCCGGAGATGCTGCCTGTCCCGCTGAGTTACTCCAGCACCTTGTGTCTATCTTTGGTTTAAACCCACATCTGCAGTTCCTTCATACACAAGAAATCATTGATGTTACATAGGCTTCTTTTATGCCTTCATATTGTAGATGAAGTATATTCTTAATGAGGTGTTAAGATCATTGAAAGGTTAAATAGAAAGCAGCCAGTGTTGCTGGGGTAATGTAGCCCAGCATTAATGAATAACACAATGGCTCAGCAGTTAATGCTGCTGCCTCTCCACTCCAGAGACTTGGTTTCCTTCCGCATCCCAATGACATGCTGGTAGGTTAATTGTCCTGTGTAAATTGACTGTAGCATAGGTTAACGGCAGAATAAATTAAAGGGGAGTCAATCAAATATGTATGAGAATAAAAACATAGATACATAGAAAAATCGGTGCAGAAGTAGGCCATTTCGGCTCTTCGAGCCAGCACCGCCATTCAATATGATCATGGCTGATCATCTAAAATCATTACCCCGTTCCTGCATTTTTCCCATATCCATTGATTCCTTTAGCCCTAAGAGCTAAATCTAAAGGGCCTGTCCCACGAGCATGTGACCTGCATGCGGCAAGCGCAACATAAAGGGCCGGTCCCACTAGCATGTGCCTGCATGCGGCAAGCGCGACCTAACCAGAAGGGGGGGGCCGCGCGGAGGTCGAGTGAGTGACATGAAGTTCGAGCGAAGTCCACGGGAAGTTCGCGGGTGACGTACGGCGTTGAGGCGGCTGCGGGCTGGCAGGCTGTTGCCGCGCGGAATTTTAAACACGGTCAGTTTTCGGAGCCCCGCGCGATGTCGGGACCAGCTCCGTACAACTCCATACGGCTCCGGTGATCGAAGTGGGACCGACCCCGCGAGGCCGTACGGCTCAAGCGACCACGTTAGGTCGCGCTTGCCGCATGGAGTTGCATGCTCGTGGGGCAGGCCCTTTACTCTCTCTTGAAAACATCCAGTGAATTGGCCTCCACTGCTTTCTGTGACAGAGAATCCCACAGATTCACAACTCTCTGGGTGAAGAAGTTTTTCCTCATATCAGTCCTAAATGGCCTACCCCTTATTCTTAAACGGTGACCCCTGGTTCTTGACTCCCCCAACATCGTGAATATTTTTTCCTGCATCTAGACTGTCCAAAGCTTTAAGAATGTTATAAGTTTCTATAAGATGCCCTTTCATTCCCAATTCTAATGAATACAAGCCAAGTTGACCCATTCTTTCATCATATGTCAGTCCCGCCATCCCGGGAATGGACCTGTTGAACAAACACTGCACCCCCTCAATAGCAATATTGTCCTTCCTCAAATTAGTAGACCAAAATTGCACACAATATTCCAGGTGCGGTCTCACCAGGGCCCTGTACAACTGCAGTAGAACTTCCTTGCTCCTAAACTCAAATTCTCTCGCAATGAAGGCCAACATGCCTTTAGCTTTCTTCACTGCCTGCTGTACCTGCATGCTTACTTTCAGTGACTGAGGTACAAGCACACCCAGGTCTCGTTGCACCTCCCCTTTTCCTAATCCGACAGATAATAATCTGCCTTCCTGTTCTTGCCACCAAAGTGGATAACCTCACATTTATCCACATTAAACTGCATCTGCCGTGCATTGTCCCACTCACCAAACCTATCCAAGTCACCCTGCAACCTCATAGCATCCTCATCACAGCTCGCACTGCCACCCAGCTTTGTCTCATCTGCAAACTTGGAGATGTTACATTTAATTCCCTCGTCTAAATCGTTAATATATATTGTAAATAACTGGAGTCCCAGCACCGAGCCTTGCGACACCCCACTGCCTGCCGTTCTGATAAAGGACCCGTTAATTCCTACTCTTTGCTTCCCGTCTGCCAACCAGTTCTCTATCCATTTCAATAGCCAACCCCCAATACCATGTGCTCTAATTTTGCACACTAATCTCTTGTGTGGGACCTTGTCAAAGGATTTTTGAAAGTCCAGATACAACCAGAATAGGTTGAAGGATGTGTGGGAATTAAGGAGGGAAGTAGGACTGATGGGGTTTGTTTTCCTTGGATAGAACAGAGACATAAAGTTAAAGGATTGCACAGGCTCAGAGGTTATAGAGACACAGAGTGATACAGCGTGGAAACAGGCCCTTCAACCCAAAGCCTGCATCAGCCAACATGTCCCATCTACATGTCCAACCTGCCCTTGTTTGGCCCATATCCCTCTAAACCTATCCATGTCCCAGTTCATAGCCATAAAATGCTGGAGTAACTCAGCGGGTGAGGCAGCATCTCTGGATAGAAGGAATGGGTCGAAACCCTTCCTTAGACATCTTCGAGATGTCTCGACCCGAAACATCACCCACTACTTCTTTCCAGAGATGCTGCCTGTCCTGAGGAAGGGAATTATATGTGTACCAGAGGAAGGGAATTATATATAATGTCCCCGAAGCGTTCAGATAATAATCAGGTTTGTATCGGGAGTGGAAGAGCAAAATGGGATTTATTTATTATAGTACGGAGTGGCTGGGCTGATGTACAATAACAAATGGACTTGGTATTTTAAGATGATTTTTACTTCCATGGATAATTCCTAAATCAGACACCATCGGCAGCTTTAGGATAATGAGAATACTGTAGGCATTCAAATTTTAATATTCACCTGTATCATCCAAAGTATTATACAAAAAGCAGGACTGATGAGATGATGCCATCTGTCGAAGATTACCTGAGTGGGATTAAGCCAAAATTAAGCCAACATTTATTTAGTTTAGTTTAGAAATACAAAATGGAAACAGGCCCCTCGGCCCACCAATAGACAATGAGACAATAGACAATAGACAATAGGTGCAGGAGTAGGCCATTCGACCCTTCGAGCTAGCACCGCCATTCAATGTGATCATGGCTGATCATCCACAATCAGTAACCCGTTCCTGCCTTCTCCCCATATCCCCTGACTCCGCTATCTTTAAGAGCCCTATCTAGCTCTCGCTTGAAAGCATCCAGAGAACTGGCCTCCACCGCCCTCTGAGGCAGAGAATTCCACAGACTCACAACTCTCTGTGTGAAAAAGTGTTTCCTCATCTCTAAATGGCTTATCCCTTATTCTTAAACTGTGGCCCCTGGTTCTGGACTCCCCCAACATCGGGAACATGTTTGCTGCCTCTAGCGTGCCCAAACCCTTAACAATCTTATATGTTTCAAAAAGATCACCTCTCATCCTTCTAAACTCCAGAGTATACAAGCCCAGCTGCTCCATTCTCTCAGCATATGACAGTCCCGCCATCCCGGGAATTAACCTTGTAAACCTACGCTGCACTCACTCAATAGCAAGAATGTCCTTCCTCAAATTTGGGGACCAAAACTGCACACAATACTCCAGGTGTGGTCTCACTAGGGCTCTGTACAACTGCAGAAGGACCTCTTTGCTCCTATATTCGACTCCTCTTGTTATAAAGGCCAACATGCCATTCGCTTTCTTCACTGCCTGCTGTACCTGCATGCTTACTTTCATAGACTGATGAACAAGGACCCCCCAGATCCCGTTGTACTTCCCCTTTTCACCGAGTCTGCACCGACCAGTGATCCCCGCATTATCCTACACACACTGGGGACAATTTACAATGTTACCGAAGCCAATTAAACTACAAACCTGTACGTCTTTGGCGAGTGGGAGGAAACCGAAGATCCTGGAGAAAACCCACGTGGGTCACGGGGAGAACGTACAAACTCCGTGCAGACAGCACCCGTAGTCAGGATTGAATCTGAGTCTCTTGCTCTGTAAGGCAGCTGCTCTACTGCTGCGCCACTGTGCCACCCTGAATCGGAATGGGATTTTTATAAACAAAGGTTTAGTCAGAACATTCTTGATTAGATGATAAATTGTGGGAAGAAGGTGGTGGCTGTTTCCAATGTGCATAATGTAAACAAATGGAGAAGAGGTTTGATTCAGTGATAGCAAACATGGAGACTTCAAAGAAACAGGACCAGCAGTTTAGTTTAGTTTAGTGTAGAGATACAGCGTGGAAACAGGCCCTTCGGCCCACCGAGTCCGCGCCGACCAGCGATCCCCACGCACTAATACTATCCTACATGCACGAGGGCCAATTTACACTTGGACCAAAGCCAATTAACCTACAAATCTACACGTCTTTGGAGGGTGGGAGGAAACTGGAGAAAACCCACGGGGGTCACGGGGAGAACGTACAAACTCCGTACAGACAGCACACGTAGTCAGGATTAAACCTGGGTCTCTGGCGCTGTGAGGCAGCAACTCTACTGCTAGGCCACCGTGCCACCCCATGCAGGGCAAGATTTTACACAAAGGGTGTTGGGTGACTGGAATATGCTGCCAGCAGTGGTGATGGAGACGGATTCGATAGTGGTGTTTAAGAGACGTTTTGATAGGCAAATTAATATTTATCGTCGTGCCAAGAGTCTTGGCATCATGTTTATCAAATACATCGTGGGCCAAAGGGCGCTCTTCTATGTTCTGTGTTCAAACACTTTGTTTTTCTTGAGATCACATTTTCCCTTCGCCAACCAGACATTGCCTTGTCGGCGTTCTCTAGTCAGAGGGTGGTGAATCTGTGGGATTAATTGCCACAGAAGGCTGTGGAGGCCCAGTCAATGGATATTTTTAAAGGCAGAGATAGATAGATAGATTCCTGATTAGTACGGGTGCCAGGGGTTATGGGGAGAAGGCAGGATAGTGGGGTTGGGAGGGAGAGATAGATCAGCCATGATTGAATGGTGGACTGACATGATGGGCCGAATGGCCTAATTCTACTCCTATCACATGACCTTTTATGATCTTATTTGTGGCTTGCACTAAACGTTATTCCCTTATCATGTATCCATACACTGTAAATGGATCGATTGTAATCATGTATTGTCTTTCTGCTGACTGCTTAGCACACAACAAAAGCCAGGTACATGGATAGGACAGGTTTGGAGGGATATGGACCAAACGCAGGCAGGTAGGACTAGTGTAGCTGGGACAGTGTGTATGCAGTTTGTACATTCTCCCTGTGATCTGCGTGGGTTATCTCCGAGATCGTCGGTTTCCTCCCACACTCCAAAGACATGCAGGTATGTAGGTAAATCAGCCCGGTAAATGTAAAAAATAACTGTCCCTAATGTGTGTAGGATAGTGTTGATGTGCGGGGATCGCTGGTCGGCGCGGACCCGGTGGGCCGAAGGGCCTGTTACCGTGCTGTATTTCTAAACTAAACTAAACTAAACATGTTGGCCGGTATGGGCAAGATGGGCCGAAGGGCCTGTTCCCACACTCTATGACTCTAAAAGGCTTTTCATTGTACCTCGGCACACGTGACAATAAACTAAACCGAAACTTTATTGCTGCACCAACTCCCGTGGTCTCTCGGTAGGAATCTCGTGAAGAGTACATCAACAGATAGCTCCCCTTACAATCTGCATTGACAATGGCCCTCTGACAATCACATTAGCAGACGGACGGATGCCTGTAAGCGCATTGTTCCCTGTGGTAAAAGGCTGTAAATACCAAAAGAGGCATAGATTAAAAGCTAACAAGGTACAAACAACAGGGAATGTCATGTGGAGTTTGTTCACTCAGCAGGGCAGTAATATTGAGGCATTATCCTGCAGAGGAGCCGACTGTATTAATGGAGTCGGAGAGAATAAAGTTCATCAGCAAATGTTCTGGAGGATAAACTTTTCTCAAACCCACATAGATTATCTCTTCAGAGCCTCCTATAAATCATTATCAATCTCCAGCCTGTTTTCAAATACAATCCTGGCATCATCCCCATTCAACTTTGGAATAACTTTCAGTCATAGAGTTATAGAGGTATAGAAACATACAAAATAGGTGCAGGAGTAGGCCATTCGGCCCTTCGAGCCTGCACCGCCATTCAATATGATCAAGGCTGATCATTCAACTCAGTATCCTGTACCTGCCTTCTCTCCATACCCCCTGATCCCCCTAGCCACAAGGGCCACATCTAACTCCCTCTTAAATATAGCCAATGACCTGGCCTCAACTACCCTCTGTGGCAGAGAATTCCAGAGATTCACCACTCTCTGTGTGAAAAATGTTTTTCTCATCTCGGTCCTAAAGGATTTCCCCCTTATCCTTAAACTGTGACCCCTTGTCCTAGACTTCCCCTGGACTTATGCCCCTGTCCCATTTAGGAAACCTGAACGGAAACCTCTGGAGACTTTGCGCCCCATCCAATGTTTCCGTGCGGTTCCCGGAGGTTTTTGTCAGTCTCCCGACCTGCTTCCACTACCTGCAACCTCCGGCAACCACCTGCAATCTCCGGGAACCGCACGGAAACCTTGGGTGGGGCGCAAAGTCTCCGGACGTTTCCGTTCAGGTTTCCTAAATGGGACAGGGGCATAACGGAGACATGCAGTATGAAAACAAGCCCTTCGGCCCTACTTGCCCACACCCATCAACATGTCCCACCTACACTAGTCCCTCCATTTAGCCCTTGTCCCTCTAAACCGGTCCTATCCATGTACCTGTCTAATTGCTTCTTAAACATTGCGATGAATCACTGCCTCAACTACCTCCTCCAGCAGCTTGTTCCATACACCCACCACCCTTTGCATGAAAAAGTTACACTAATCTCAAATTTCTACGGAATCTTTCCCATTTCACCTTAAAACTATTCCCTCTGGTTCTCGATCCACCTACTCTCATGTAAATGACTCTTTTGGCAAAAGACT
The DNA here is from genome assembly GCF_010909765.2 of Amblyraja radiata. NCBI lineage: Eukaryota > Metazoa > Chordata > Chondrichthyes > Rajiformes > Rajidae > Amblyraja > Amblyraja radiata. Next base: position 6,525,517 of record NC_045969.1, read on the forward strand.
CTATTCCTCTCATGATTTTGTACACACTTTAGTCCAAATATATTTCAGAATAATGGAATCGGAGAAGAGAAGGAATTATGTAAGTAGGAAATGCAGATGCCGGTTTAAATCGAAGATACTCACAAAATGCTGGAGTAACTCAGCGGGACAGGCAGCATCTCTGGAGAGAAGGAATGGGTGACGTTTCGGGTCGAGACCTTTCTTCAGCCTGAGGAAGGGTCTCAACCCACACAGAGAGTTGTGAGTGTGGAATTCTCTGCCTCAGAGGGCGGTGGAGGCCGGTTCTCAGGATACTTTCAAGAGAGAGCTAGATAGGGCTCTTAAAGATAGCGGAGTCAGGGGATATTGGAAGAAGGCAGGAACGGGGTACTGATTGTGGATGATCAGCCATGATCACCTTGACTGGCGGTGCTGGCTCGTAGGGCCGAATGGCCTACTCATGAACCTATTGTACATTGACCCGAAACGTCACCCAATCCTTCTCTCACAGAGATGCTGCCGGTCCCGCTGAGTTACTCCAGCATTTTGTATCTAAGAGGAGGAAGTAGTTCAACTCGTAGATGAACTCACATTCACCAATACGGGTGTCAGGGTTTATGCGGAGAAGGCAGGAGAACGCGGTTAAGAGGGAAAGATAGATCAGCCATGATGGAATGGCGGAGTAGATGGATGGGGTGAATGGCCTAATTCTGCTCCTATCACATAAACATTAACGTATCAAGAACATTGGTGGAGGAGAAGGGACAGTGGATATTTTGGGATGAACCCCAGCATCAGGGGTGTTTATGTGTTCAATTGATTGATTCAACTCTCGTCTCTTCTCTTTGGAGAGCATTTCCACCAAGTCAAACTTGATTGGACTCATATCCCATTAGACTGCGAACACTCACGCATGTATGACGGAGAATTAAACCTTATCTCCAGCCTGAAACCTTGGCTCCTGCAGGCTTGTAGAAGATTCAAAACCCATCGAAGAGTAACTGTCTGGCACCCAACCAGACTCTGGCCACATGAAGCAAATAGCAACAAAAAGGCACTGGAGTTGCAATCTAGAGTCAAAGAGTGATATAGCATGGAAACAGGCCCTTCGGCACAACTTGCCCACACTGGCCAACATGTCCCAGCTACACTAGTCCCACCTGCCCACATTTGGCCCATATCCCTCCAAACATGTCCTATCCATGTACCTGTCTAACTGTTTCTTAAATGTTGGGATAGTCCCTGCCTCAACTACCTCCTCTGGCAGCTCGTTCCATGCACCCACCACCCTTTGTGTGAGAAATCTGCCCCTCAGATTCCTATTATATCTTTTCCCCTTCTCCTTAAACCTATGTCTTCTGGTCTTCGATTCGCCTACTCTGGGCAAGAGACTCTGTGCATCTACCCGGTCTATCATGCCTCTCATGAATTTATACGCCTGGTGAAACGGGGACTTTGAACTGTTTAGGAACACAGTGCACTGTGACAACTATCTGTCAGTTCTGATCCACTGTCTGAGTTGGATTGATCACTCTTTCATGCAGTTCTCGCATTCTGAAGGCATTCAGTTGCAGCCCAGATCGATCAATTGATTTTAACATAGAGCTAGTATGAATGGGTGATCAGTGGTCGGTGTAGACTTGGTGGTCTGAAAGGCATGTTTCTATGTTGTGTCTTTAAATCGATCAATCGATCGATTGATCAATCTATCAATCAATCAATCGCCTTTCGGGACCGCGACTGATATGATTTAAAGGCACAGCATAGAAACATGCCCTTCGGCCCACCAAGTCTATACCGACCATCGATCACCCGTTCATACTAGTTCTATGTTAATCCACTTTCTCAGCCGCTACCAACATACCTGGGACAATTTACAGAGGGCCAACTAACCTGCAAGCCCGCACGTCTTTGGGATGTGAGTGGAGACCGGAACACCCGGAGGAATCCCATGCGGTCACTGGGAGTATGTACGGAACGGGCAAAGAGAATGATACCAAAGTGTGGAATACAGGTCTCAGCATAAGGTGGTATAATAGTTCCAGAGAAAAGTCCAATGTCTGTATTCAGTGAGACACTGATGGAAACAGGATTAATCAATTCCTTTAGAAGCTCACTAGAAAGCCTTGAAAGAAAACAATTAACAGGGAAAGAGAAGGACTGATGAGATTGGTATACCAGAGCTCGGTTCAAATTCAGTGGACTGTGGGACTTTCTTCTGCATTCATAAGATCATAAGTGATAGGAGCAGGATTGGGCCATTCGGCCCATCAAGTCTACTCTGCCATTCAATCATGTCTGATCTATCTCTGCCTCCCAACCTCATTCACCCGCCTTCCCCCCATAACCTCTGACACCTGTACTATCTATCTCTGCCAACTCTCCCCGATGTTGGGGGAGTCTAGAACCAGGGGCCACAGTTTAAGAATAAGGAGTAAGCCATTTAGAACAGAGACGAGGAAACACTTTTTCTCACAGAGAGTGGTGAGTCTGTGGAATTCTCTGCCTCAGAGGGCGGTGGAGGCCGGTTCTCTGGATGCTTTCAAGAGAGAGCTAGATATGGCTCTTAAAAATAGTGGAGTCAGGGGATATGGGGAGAAGGCAGGAACGGGATACTGATTGGGGATGATCAGCCATGATCACATTGAATGGCGGTGCTGGCTCGAAGAGCCGAATGGCCTACTCCTGCACCTATTGTCTATTGTCTAAATATATTCACTGACTTGGCCTCCACAGCCTTCTGTGGCAAAGAATTCCACAGATTCACCACCACATGACTGAATAAATTCCTCCTCATCTCCTTCCTAAAAGAACGTCCTTTAATTCTGAGGCTGTGGCCTCTAGTCCTAGACCCTCCCACTAGCGGAAACATCCTCTCCACATCCACTCGATCCAAGCCTTTCACTATTCACTATGTTTCAATGAGGTCCCTCCTCATTCTTCTAAACTCCAGCGAGTACAGGCCCAGTGCCGTTAAAAACGCGATACAAATGCATTGTAGGTGTTTCATGAATCCGTCATGATCCGTGGCAAGATCTAGTAGGAACTTGAGGGAAGACTTTTTTCAGTCAGAATGTGTTGGATATATGAAGAGCTGCCAGAGGAGGTAATTGAGGCAAGCACAATAACAGCATTTTAAAGACACATGGCCGGGTACATGGAAAGGAAAGGTCGGCACAGTGGCGCAGAGTAGAGTTGCTGCCAAACAGCACCAGAGACACGGGTTCAATATTCACAATGCGTGCTGCCTGCACAGAGTTTGTACGTTCTCCCTGTGACCGCGTGGGCTTTCTCCGGGTGCTCAGGTTTCTTCATACATCCAAAGACGCGTACTGAATTGTCCTGGGCCTCCTCCACGGCCAGAGTGAGCAACACCGGAAATTGGAGGAACAGCACCTCATATTCCGCTTGGGGAGTCTGCATCCTGGTGGTATAAACATTGAATTCTCACAATTCCGTTAACCCTTGCTGTCCCCTCCCCTTCCCACCTCAACCCTCGGGCTCCTCCTCCTCCTTTTTTCATTTCTTCTCCCCGCCTCCCCCCACCGCCTATCAGTCTGAAGAAGGGTTTCAGCCCGTAACGTTGCCTATCTCCTTCGCTCCATAGATGCTGCTGCACCCGCTGAGTTTCTCCAGCATTTTTGTGTGCCTTCGATTTTCCAGCATCTGCAGTTCCTTCTTAAACACTGAATTGTAGCTTAATTGGCTTTGGTAAAAACTGTAAATTGTCCTAAGTGTCCCCAGAGAGTTAGATTTAGCTCTTAAGGCTAACGGAATCAATGGATTTGGGGAAAAATGCGGGAACGGGGTACTGATTTTAGATGATCAGCCATGATCATATTGAATGGCGGTGCTGGCTCGAAGGGCCGAATGGCCTACTCCTGCACCTATTTTGCTATGTTTCTATGTTTCTAGTGTGTAAAACAGGGTTAGTTCGTTGGTCGGCACGGACTCGGTGGGCCGAAGATCTTGTTTCCGCACTGTATCTCTAAAGTCTCAAGTGTCTGTACATTCACTCCAGCTGTTGCCTAACCAATGTCTAACCAATGCTCTTGGTCGATCTGCAAGCACAGACGGAGATTCACCCTTTAAACCAACATCTTGCTGCCAAATCGCTGTTAGTCATGGTGCTGCGACCACTGCTATTCCTTTCATTCATTATTTGGCTCTTGAAGAGTTTAGAAGTATGCATGAAAAATGGAAGACTGCACCATCCTCGCACTCACCATGAATAATAAGATTTGAAGGAGCAAGTACATTTTTAAATTTATTTTTAGTTAAATTATGCATTTGTCGGGTTTTGCATTTGAAATTCAAATCCCCTAAATCCCAAAGGTATCTTTAGCTAACAGGAGGGCTGAACATTGGAATTAATTTCACGTGTAAGGAATAACAGGTGGAAGATTGTACCAGAGAGATTAAAGATACTGATGCTGTTTTACTTGTCAAGTCTTGAACTTTTCTAACCGGAGGCGAGATTCCTGAGCTTTTGGGGTAAAACAAGAACTTTGGCAATTGTCCCCGTGCCAAGATAGAGGATTATGAATAGAGAAAGATTACATTCATCGGAGATTTCAACCAATTTAAAATATAGATGCATTTGGATGCCTTTGATCAGTACAGGTGTCGGAGGTTATGGGGAGAAGGCAGGAGAATGGAGTTAGGGGGGGGAGAGATAGATCAGCCATTATTGAATGGCGGAATAAACTTGATGGGCCGAATGGCCTAATTCTACCCCTATCACTTATGACCTTTGATCTAGGGACACCTTAAAGAGGAAAAAGTTTGGAGTTTATATTGCCTTCCATCACAGTGAGGAATGTGGGGAATCCACTGTGGTGGATGTTTATGTTAACTTTTATGTAATTGTGTGTCCTGTTGCTTTTTTTCGTATGGCTGTATGGTAATTCGCATATCACTGTACCTTAATTGGTACATGTGACAATAAAGGACCTTTGAAACCTTTGAAACATTTGGAACATTTGGACTTAGAGATACAGAGCAGAAACAGGACCTTCGGCCCACCGAGTCTGCGCTAACCAGCGATCGCCCCGTATACCAACACTTTTCTACGAGGGATAATTTACAATTTTGCTTAAGCCATTTAACCCTTAAACCTGTACGTCTTTGGAGTGTGGGAGGAAACCAGAGCACCCGGAGAAAACCCACGCAGGTCACGGGAGAAACATAGAAACATAGAAAGTAGGTGCAGGAGGAGGCCATTCGGCCCTTCGAGCCAGCACCGCCATTCATTGTGATCATGGCTGATCATCCCCTATCAATAACCCGTGCCTGCCTTCTCCCCATATCCCTTGACTCCACTAGCCCCTAGAGCTCTATCTAACTCTCTCTTAAATCCATCCAGTGACTTGGCCTCCACTGCCCTCTGTGGCAGGGAATTCCATAAATTCACAACTCTCTGGGGGAAATTTTTTTTTCTCACCTCAGTCTTAAATGACCTCCCCTTTATTCTAAGACTGTGGCCCCTGGTTCTGGACTCATCCAACATTGGGAACATTTTTCCTGAATCCAGCTTGTCCAGTCCTTTTATAATTTTAGATGTTTCTATAAGATCCCCCCCTCATCCTTCTAAACTCCAGTGAATACAAGCCTAGCCTTTTCAAGCTTACAAACGTACAACGTACAAACATCCGGAACAAACAGCACCCACAGTCAGGATCGAACCCGGGTCTCTGGCGGTGTAAGGCAGCGACTCTACCGCTGCGCCATCATGCCGCGCCTGGAGAAAAAGGTGAAGCACACAGAGTTTTTGTTGAGAGGTTTAGCGGCATGTGATTTATGGAACAGGGAGCAGTTTCATACTTGATCGTAGCTGATGGTGAGCCCAGGTAAGTCTGATTTCCTTGTCTTTTCTCCGCAGAAATAAACCCATGCTGGGTTTGTTCACATTGTAATCGAAAGGTCAACCACTTAGCGCAGAGCGAACAGCAAAGCTGTTGCTTCTCAAATCCAGCGACCTGGGTTCAATCATTATTTTCGGTTCTCTTTCAGTTGTAGGCCCTGACACGTTTTCCCTGGAACTCTTTAGTCAGAGGGTGGTGAATCAGTGGAATTCATTGCAACAGACTGCTGTGGAGGCCAAGAAATCAGTTATTGATAAAGTGGAGATTGATACGTTCTTGACTAGTATCAAATGTCACGGGGGCGAAGGCAGGACAATGGAGTTGAGAGTATATAAGATCATGAGAGGAATAGATCGGGTGGATAGATGCACAGGTCTCTTGCCCAGAGTAGGTGATTCAAGGACCAGAGGACATAGGTTTAAGGTGAGGGGGAAAAGATTTAATCTGAATCTGAGGGGTAACACACAAAGGGTGGTGGGTGTGTGGGGGAAGCTGACAGGGGAGGTAGTTGAGGCTGGGACTATCCCAACGTTTAAGAAACAGTTAGGCAGGTACATGGATAGGACAGGTTTGGAGGGATACAGACCAAACGCGGGCAGGTGGGACTAGTGTAGCTGGGACAAACGCAGGAGATGCTCCCCCCTCGACTCCATCCAAGGACCCAAACAGTCTTTCCAGGTGAGGCAGAGGTTTACCTGTACCTCCTCCAACCTCATCGACTGTATCCGCTGTTCCAGGTGTCAACTTCTCTACATCGGCGAGACCAAGCGCAGGCTCGGCGATTGTTTCACTGAACACCTCCGCTCAGTCCGTCTTAACCAACCTGATCTCCCGGTGGCTCAGCACTTCAACTCCCCCTCCCATTCCCAATCTGACCAGGGCCTCATCCATTGCCAGAGTGAGGCCCAGCGCAAATTGGAGGAGCAGCACCTCATATTTTGCTTGGGTAGTTTACACCCCAGCGGTATGAACATTGACTTCTCTAACTTCAGATAGCCTTTGCTCTCTCTCTCCATCCTTCCTCCCAGTTCTCACACTAGTCCCACTGTTCCCGACTACATTCTATCTTTGTCTCACCCACTCCCCTGACATCAGTCTGAAGAAGGGTCTTGACCCGAAACGTCACCCATTCCTTCTCTCCAGAGATGCTGCCTGATCCGCTCAGTTACTCCAGCATTTTGTGTCCACCTTCGATTTAAACTTGCATCTGCAGTTCTTTCCAACAAATTTTGACCAGTATGGTCGTTGGGCCGAAGGGCCTGTTTCCATGCTGTATCACTCTATGATTGTATAACTCTATGAGAGGGAAAAATAGATCAGCTATTATTGAATGATGGAGGAGACTCGATAGGTCGAATGGCCCATTTCTGTTCCTATGTTTTACGGTCAAAAAGGCACAACAGAGGATGTACTTCTGCAGCAGCTGAGGAAGCACAATCTGCCACAGGCAATGATGGTCCAATTCTACACGGCCATCGTAGAGTCTGTTCTCACCTTCTCCATCATGGTCTGGTTTGGCTCAGCCACCAAGCACGACATCTGGAGGCTGCAGCGAATCGTCCGATCAGCTGAGAAGGTTATTGGCTGCAACTTTCCCTCCATTGATAATAATAATAATACATTTTATTTATGGGCGCCTTTCAAGAGTCTCAAGGACACCTTACAAAAATTGAGCATGTAGAGGAAAAACATGTAAGGGGAATGAAATAAATAGTAGAGACATGACTAGTACACAAAGTAAAGACAGAATTCAATACAAAACACAGTATGAGGCGATTAATGCACAGATGAAAAGGGACGGGGACGTGGGGCTAAGGATAGGCAGAGGTGAAGAGATGGGTCTTGAGGCGGGACTGGAAGATGGTGAGGGACACGGAATTGCGGATCAGTTGAGGGAGGGAGTTCCAGAGCCTGGGAGCTGCCCTGGAGAAGGCTCTGTCCCCAAAACTGCGGAGGTTGGACTTGTGGATGGAGAGGAGACCGGCTGATGTGGATCTGAGGGACCGTGAGGGTTGGTAGGGGGAGAGGAGGTCAGTGAGATATGGGGGGGCCAGATGGTGGAGGGCTTTGTAGGTGAGGACCAGGATTTTGTAGGTGATCCGGTGGGAGATGGGAAGCCAGTGAATTTTTTTGAGGACTGGAGTGATGTGATGCCAGGATTTTGTGTGGGTGATGAGTCGGGCGGCTGCGTTCTGGACCAGTTGGAGTCGGTTGATGTAGGTGGAGCTGATGCCAAGGAGAAGTGAGTTGCAATAGTCCAGTCGGGAGGAGATGAAGGCATGGATGAGTCTTTCAGCAGCAGGCGGTGTGAGAGAGGGTCTGAGTTTGGCGATGTTGCGGAGATGAAAGAAGGAGGTTTTAATGACATGGCGGATGTGAGGCTCAAGGGAGAGGGTGGAATCAAAGATCACGCCAAGGTTGCGGGCCTGGGGAGATGGGGAGACAGTGGTGCCGTCGATGGTGAGAGTGGGGTTATTGATTTTGCTGAGTGTGGCTTTGGAGCCTATGAGGAGGAATTCTGTCTTATCGCTGTTGAGTTTGAGGAAATTATGTTGCATCCAGGTTTTTATAGCTGACAAACAGGTGTTGATATGGGAGAGGGGGGGGTTGTGGGGGGATTTGGTGCCAAGGTAAATCTGGGTGTCATCAGCGTAACAGTGGAAGTCCAGATTGAAGTGGCGGACTATCTGACCAAGGGGGAGGATGTAGATGATGAAGAGGAGGGGGCCGAGTACGGAGCCTTGGGGAATGCCTTGAGTGACTGCGGCTGTAGCAGAGGTGTGGTTGTGGAGAGAGATGAAGTGGGATCTGTTGGAAAGGTAGGAACGGAGCCAGCTGAGTGCAGAGCCTTCAATGCCGAGGTCTTTGATGAACTGTACACTGCAAGGGCCAGGAAGTGAGCGGGCAAGATCATCTCTGACCCCTCTCACCCTGGCCACAAACTATTTGAATCACTTCCCTCTGGAAGGTGACTCCGGACTGTCAAAGCTGCCACAGCCGGACATAAAAACAGTTTTAATCCTCAAGTAGTTGCTCTACTCAACAGCCAAAAATCTGTAGCCTCCCTTTGATCTGGTATTTTGTTGGTTCACATGCTTGATCAATGGTGTTTTATCATTAATGTTTTATTATTATTAATGTTTAGTGTTTTCTGCGTCATCTGTAACTGTCATTGTCTGTCATGTTGTTACTTGTGGGCGGAGCACCAAGGCAAATTCCTTGTATGTGAATACTTGGCCAATAAACTTACTTACTTACTTACTTACTTACTTACTTACTTACTTACTTACTTACTTACTTACTTACGTATAGAGTCATAGAGTCATACAACATGAAAACAGGCCCTTTGGCCCAACTTGCCCACAATGGCCAACATGTCCCATCTGCAATAGTCCCACCTGCCTGCATTTGGCCCGTATCCCTCTAAACCCATCCTATCACTGGTCTTATGGCAGGATTGTGAATGATCCTGGTGAACTTCTACCGCTGCACCATCGAGAGCATCCTTACCAACTGCATCACAGTATGGTACGGCAACTGCTCTGTCTCCGACCGGAAGGCATTGCAGAGGGTGGTGAAAATTGCCCAACGCATCACCGGTTCCTCGCTCCCCTCCATTGAGTCTGTCCAAAGCAAGCGTTGTCTGCGGAGGGCGCTCAGCATCGCCAAGGACTGCTCTCACCCCAACCATGGACTGTTTACCCTCCTACCATCCGGGAGGCGCTACAGGTCTCTCCGTTGCCGGACCAGCAGGTCCAGGAACAGCTTCTTCCCGGCGGCTGTCACTCTACTCAACAACGTACCTCGGTGATTGCCAATCACCCCCCCCCCCCCCCGGACACTCCTCCCGCACGAAAAACACTATGTCTGTATATATGCTAATGTAAATATTTATTCAAATCATATGCTATGTCGCTCTTCCAGAGAGATGCTAAATGCATTTCGTTGTCTCTGTACTGTACACGGACAATGACAATTAAAGTTGAATCTGAATCTGAATCTGAATCTGAATCTGATGTTATCATGAAACTCATAAGAACCAGCGTGAAGCTGTTGGAACAAATGGTCTTTGGCCTGTAAATATCTATGATGTCCTGAAGCATTGATCTACAATTAGCTTTAGCTATGGTTCACCACATCCATAGTAATATAATAATAATAATAATAATAATAATAATAATAATAATAATAATAATAATAATAATAATAATAATAATAATAATAATAATAATAATAATAATAAATATTTTATTAATCCCCTTATTCAGAGGAATTTCAGATGTCCTTGCAACACACTAATAAAAATACAACATAGCATTAAAGAAGTTTAAGATTAAAACATAAAAACATCCCCCCACAATGGTTCCCATTGTGAGGGAAGGCACTAAGTCCAGTCCCTATCCCCATGTCCACCCATAGATGGGCCTATTGAGGCCTCCACAGTCGCCGCTACGGAGGTTCGATGTTTCCGGCTGTTCTCGCCGGGTGATGGTACTCCGGCGTCGGGAGAACCCTCTCAGCGGCTTGGGGTGCCAGGAACGGCCGCCTCCTTCCCGGAGACCACGGCTTCCAAGCCAACAGGCCGCGCTGGACGGAGCTCCACACACTGGCGATCTCGGCGAGAGATCCCAGGCTCCGCGATGTAAAGTTCAGCACCGCCCGTCATGACCATTGAATTGAGTTGAATTTCTTTATTTGTCATTCGAAAACAAGTTTAAACGAAATTTCGTTGCCATGCAGTCATAACAGTAAAAAAGCAACAAAACACACAATTAAACATAATTTAACACAAACATCAATCACAGTGTTTCCCCTCCAGGCTACTTCTCACTGTGATGGAAGGTAAAGAATGTCTTTTTTTTAACATACCCCGATACGATTACATTTTTATTCTCTCTGATTGCTCCGATATTAACCATGAATGATCATAATAAAGCATTGTAGACTCTTGGATGGTTTAGCCGTGGTTCCGTGTGAATAATTGCTCTAATGCAGTTTCATAGGCAATGTTCTCAGGGAATGGTATTTCATTGAGCTAGGTTTGGAGACATTTATCTAAACTTCCTCAGGCAAAGTGCCAAAGGACTTGCCCATAGTGTCACTCAGTCCAATAGAGGTGGACTACAAACATTGACACATCTGTTCTCGCCTGTTGGCACAAATTAATATGCAGTGGTCACCTGTTACTCGTTCCTTGATAGGAAATTTTAGCTTATAATATGTGAATTCCATATCACCCACATGTTAGTTTTCATTCCTTTAAAGTGGTTCATAAGATCATAAGATCATAAGTGTTGGAGCAGAATTAGGACATTCGGCCCATCAAGTCTACTCCGCCATTCAATCATGGCTGATCTATCTCTCCCTCCTAATCCCATTCTCCTGCCTTCTCCCCATAACCTCTGACACTCATACTAAACCAGAATCAATCTATCTCTGCCTTAAAAAAATAAAGAAACATAGGAACATAGAAAATAGGTGCAGGAGTAGGCCATTCGGCCCTTCGAGCCAGCACCGCCATTCAATATGATTATGGCTGATCATCCAGAATCGGTACCCGCTCCTGCTTTCTTCCCATACCCCTTGAACCCTCCATGAAAACATCCAGTGAATTGGCCTCCACTGCCTTCTGTGGCAGAGAATTCCACAGATTCACAACTCTGGGTGAAAAATGTTTTTCCTCACCTCAGTCCTAAATGGCCTTTATTGTTAAACTGTGACCCCTGGTTCTGGATTCCCCCAACATTAGGAACAGTTTTCCTACATTTAGCCTGTCCAATCCTCTAATAGTTTTATAATGTTTCTACAAGATCCCCTCTCATCTTTCTAAATTCCAGTGAATATATGCCCAATTGATCCAATCTTTAAAATAGCCATTGACTTGACCTCCACCGCCTTCTGTGGCAATGAATTCCACAGATTCACCACCCTCTGACTAAAGAAATTCTCCTCATCTCCTTCCTAAAGGAACGTCCTATTATTCTGATGGCTATGACCTGTGCTCCTCCGACCCTTTCACACAAAGGGTGGTGGGTGCACGTAACAAGTGCCTGAGGAGGTAGTTGAGGCTGGGACTATCCCAACATTTAAGGGTACATGAATAGGACAGGTTTGGAGGGATATGGGCAAAGCGCAGGCAGGTGGGACTAGTGTAGCTGGGACATGTTGGCCGATGTGGACAAGTTGGGCTGAAGGGCCTGTTTCCACACTGTATCACTCTATGACCCTATGACTCTCCCACTAGTGGAAACATCCTTGCCACATCTCATTTTTCATTTTCCTCGGAGACGTGATCGGGCAGCTGCAGTAGAACGCTTCAATGTGGACACAGACCTCCCCGCCACCCCTTGCACAATCACCAACATGCCATGGAACACTTGAAGAGTCGGAACAGCTTCATGGAGCTAGAGCAGACCGTGCCAGGCAAACTAAAACCAAACAACAGATGGCACCAGGACTTACACTACCACCTGGCTTACACTACCTGGAAATCCCTAAACCGCCTCCGCACTGGAGTGGGACCTTGCGGACACGACCTGAAGAAGTGGGGGCTTCTCGGACTCTGACAAGTGCAACCGTGGAGAGGTACAGACAATGGCCCACCTACGGACTTGTGGCGGGAGAGGCATGCACTGCGGACGATCTCCGCAGAGGCACGGATGTGGCACTGGCTGTGGCAAAGCGATGGCAGAACCTCATCTGGCAGACGAGCGAACAATTTTTTATTGTTTATGTTTTCCAACTTTTTAAACTATTTTTGACTCAGTTCATTTTCATTCCAACAGATAATCATTCTTCCTTTCTGATCCTATGGTGTCTTCCCCGCACATCTCAAATCTCCACTCAAATTGAATATTTTAAGGATTTTATTTTCTTGCAGTTGCCTTAGAGTTCTCTTAGCCATTCTCATTCATTTTTTAATCACTAGATCAACAGAATTCCCTGTTTCATTTGGCTTTACACATGTTACAGAAGAAGAAAAAATAAGCTCCATTCCGACATATATTTTTCCACCTTTGGTTTGGAGATACATCGTGGAAACAGGCCCTTCGGCCCACCTAGTCCGCTCCGACCTCTATCACCTGTATACTAGTTCTATTCTACACACTAGGGACAATTTGCAGAAGCCAATTAACCTACAAACCTGCACGTCTTTGGAGTGTGGGAGGAAACCGGAGCACCCGGAGAAAGCCCACGCAGGTCACAGGAAGAACGTGCAAACTCCACACAGACAGCACTCATGATCGGGATCAAATCCGGGTATCTGGCGCTGCAAGGCAGCAACTCTACAACTGCGCCACTGAGATTTCTATAAGTTTTTATTCTTTGATTATGTTTACAGCGATCCTGTTATTCCATGTTCAGTTTTATTTAATTTCCTGAATCTAAACTTGCTGGGTGCGAGGCTTTGGTTTTTCACTCGGGGATGATTAATCTAGATCTCATAACCTTTGCAGGACGGAAATACGCATTGAAGGGATTTATTTTATTTGCTATTAAACCTATGTATTCGAACAATATTACCGTGCACTTTGGAAAGATAAATAGAGTTAGCATTTCAGGTCAAAGGCCAGGGAAGTGAGAAAAACAATTATTATCTTATGTAAAACCAATGCATTTCCTCCCAGATCTGATGGAGAGAGGCAAAGGCACTCACTGAAGTATACACCAAGCATCTCTCTATCTGTCTGGTAGCAGATACATTGGCACAGAAGATGCTGCAAACTCTCGGCAGGTCGGGCAGCAGCCGTGGAGAGAGAAACAACATTCGTGTTCAGGTCCGCCAACCTTGCATCAGAACTGTCGAAGAGTTCCCGATCCTGGCCTCTCTCCACTGGCTCCCTGTGCGGTTCCGTATACATTTCAAGACCCTCCTCTATGTCTACAAAGCCCTCAATGGGCTTGCCCCCTCCTACATCAAAAGTCTTCTCACCCACCACTCCACCTCCAGGTCCCTCAGATCGGCCGACTTGGGGCTGTTGAATATCCCGCGGTCTAGGCATAAGCTTAGGGGCGACCACGCCTTTGCGGTTGCAGCTCCTAGACTGTGGAACAGCATCCCCCTTCCCATCAGAACTGCCCCCTCCATCGACTCCTTTAAGTCAAGACTAAAAACTTATCTATACTCCCAAGCCTTTCCTGACGTCCACTGAGTGAGGGCTATATGTATATATGTATGTAGTTTGTTTGTTTATACTATTCTTATAACAAATGTAAAGCACTTTGGCCAATGAGAGTTGTTTTTTAAATGTGCTATATAAATAAATGTGACTTGACTTGACTTTGGCCTAAAACATAAAGGGCCTATCCCGGGTCACCGGCTGTCACCTGCAGAACAGTATACGTCAGCTAGTGACAGGGCACATGACATGATAAGGCACCCAGATTTCGCCTGAAAACATCCCAAAATCCAGGGGCGGCAGGGAGACTACATGCGTCACCACGCGTCACGACCACGACCCGACCACGCCGCGACAACCTCTTTTCAGGCTGTCGCCCAAAATGTCGCCCAAGTGGAACAGGCCCTTAACTCTGATTCTCTTTCCACAGATGCTGCCCCGACCTGCTGAGTGCTTCCAGTCAGTTTTTTGTGTGTTTTATGTCATATTTACAGGTCTGGATAGAGTGGATGTCAGAGAGGATGTTTCCACGTGGGAGAGCTGAGGACCAGAGGCCATAGCATCAGAATTATCAAACGTTCCATTAGGAATGAGATAAAAGAACCTATTTAATTATGGTTTAATAACGGGAAAAAAACCTATACTTAAATTCTGGAAAAACGCCCCTATACCAACAATAAATATGTGGATTTCAAATAAACATTACACCTGGAAGATATGAGACTCCTCCTAGCAGGCAAATCAGACCACTTCCAAAAGACTTGGTCTGCATTTATCGACTTACTACAAGTATAAGGTGCAACAGAACTCTGAAAAGAAATGGTTTCAGGACCTGGTGAGGGGGGAGGAAAAATACGAAGTTGGTATATCCCTTCCAGCTCTGTTTTCTACTTTTAACATAGCTTTTGTTTCTTTTTCTCTTTTTTCTTTTCTATGGCTTACTTCTTAACTTTTTTCTCTAACTCTTCGTGCCTATGGGGTTATTTTTAATCACTTTTTCACACACTCACGATTCTATCTCACTTTCTTTACCTTTCTCTCTTTTTAAAGCTTAAAAAATGAAGTGGTACAAGAAATGTATTAAGTTATATTTGGCTTGTATTATTGTAATGTACTTTACTTCTAATAAATAACATTTTTAAAAACAATTTAATAAAAGGGATGAGATGAAAAGGAATTTCTGTAGTCACTGTGTTTTTGATTTTCTGTTTTTGGATTGAATTCTGTTTTTAATTTGTGTCTCTGTGATGTCTTTTTTACCTGTTCTATTCCGATTATATGTTTTTATTCCGATTACTATGTAAGGTGTCCTTGAGATGTCTGAAAAGCGCCCATTAAATAAAATTTATTATTATTATTATTATTATTATTAGAGGGTGGTGAACCTGTGGAATTCATTGGCAAGTGGAGGCAAAGTCAATAGATATTTTTAAGGCAGAGATATTTAGAGTCATGATTAGTCCGGGTGTCAGGGGTTATGGGGAGAAGGCAGGAGAATGGGGTCCCTGCCCTCCGCTCCCACACCCCTGTTACTCGTTCTATGCCTGACGTTTTGCGTTCTCCCGAACCACCGTTCATTTTGATTCCCTGTGTTAGCGGTGACCAATCAATAATAAACATGTCAAAACCCATCAGCCTGAGACGGTGGAAGATCCAATCATTTTTGACAAATTTGGACACAATGTGGTGAACTTTCTTTATATATATATTTGGATTTTGGTCGATATTGCACCAAATAACTCCTCATTATCATCACTGTCGCTTCCTTCCGCTGCAATACAACCTCCTGGCTTTGCTTGTTCAACCTATCTATCAGAAGGAAATAAGTTGGAGGTCATTTAGTGAAAGAGAAGCTGCCGACTGTACGATTGCCTTTGCTTGTTGGTGTTGGTCTAAGGCAGAGATAGATAGATTCTTGATTAGTACGGGGGTCAGGGGTTATGGGGAGAAGGCAGGAGAATGGGGTTAGGAGGGAGAGATAGATCAGCCGTGATTGAACCTGCTCTGTTAGTTCCAAACAATTCTCATCACGTTGCTTTGCTTTGCAATTACAGCAGGTCGCTGGATCAATCTGAGCAGGTCAGTCGAGCAAATCGTCGAGATCTCCTCAATCTTACGTTGATTGGAGATAGACACAAACTGCTGGAGTAAGTCAGCAGGACAGGCAGAAGGAATGGATGACGTTTCAGGTCGAGGCCTTCGGCTCTTCAATGACTTCTGTTTTTCAGGGCCCTCATACTCTCATCTTTACTATGGATATTCAGTCCGAGATGCTGCCTGTCCTGCTGAGCTACTCCAGCTTTTTTTCTCTATCTTCAGCATCTGCAGTTCCGTTCCTACACATTATGTTAATTGGATGTCTCTCAGTCACTGTTACTATGGCATGTCTCCAATGACTCTTCGAAACTTCTACAGATACACCATGGAAAACATATTGTGCAGGAAGGAAGATGCATCTGCAGTTCCTTCCTATACATATGTCTACTCCACTGCAACATCTCCTCAAGGTACGCCTACTTTGAAGTAGATCTCCTCCTCTCGCTAACGGAGTTCTGCAGCACCCTCTCTCGCTGCTCCCCCTCTGTGCTCTGTACCTTTCCATACCTCTCTCCTGACTCTCAGTCTGAAGAAGAGTCTCGACCCGAAACGTCACCTATTCTCTTTCTCCAGAGATGCTGCCTGACCAGCTGAGTTACTCCAACTTTTCGTGTCTATCTTCAATGTAAACCAGCATCTTCTCTGGGATCTCCAGTTTCCTCCCACACTCCAAAGACTAATGCCCCTGTCCCACTTAGGAAACCTGAACGGAAACCTCTGGAGACTTTGCGCCCCACCCAAGGTTTCCGTGCGGTTCCCGGAGGTTGCAGGTGGTTGCCGGAGGTTGCAGGTAGTGGAAGCAGGTAGGGAGACTGACAAAAACCTCCGGAAACCGCACGGAAACCTTGGGTGGGGCGCAAAGTCTCCAGTGGTTTCCATTCAGGTTTCCTAAGTGGGACAGGGGCATTACAGGTTTGTAGGTTAATAGGCTTGGTATAATTGTAAATTGTCCCTTGTGTGTGTAGGATAGTGTTAGTGTGCGGGGATCGCTGGTCGGGGCGGACTCGGTGGGCCAGACAACTTGTTTCCAGAATGTATCTCTAAGCTAAACTAAACTAAACTAAGCTGCTGGTCCTGTTTCTTTCAAGTCTTCATGTTTGCTATCATTAGATAGCTTGATGCAGCAAATATCTGCATCATGTTCTAGTTATGGTTTGAAGCTGTGCAGAAAGCAACATGACTTAGTGTGTGGGTGTGAAGGTAATCCCACATTGCACTTGTAAATATTCGATTGGTAAAAATATATCTCCTTTTTTTTGGAACATTTTTTGAATTTTAAATGTTTTTGATCAAATAGATTGTATGGAGAACTAGGCCAGAAAAATGTCGGGAATATTCCTTTTGTGTTTTTTGTCGGATATTATATTATTGAAGTTATATTCATATCCTACTGTGGATGGATAAACTTTGAAAATTCTCTCCCACCCCCCCCCCCCTCTCTCTCTCTCTCTTCACAGTTCCTTTATTGATGTGGTGGGCTTATGGTTTTGCTGGGCATAATCAGACAGACAGTGAATATGATGAGAAGGTTGTGTGGATGTGAAGCGATTGAGATGAGTAAAGCAACATTTCGTGACTCAAGCATATTATTGGAACAGTAATCCACGCATTTTGCAACCGATAAAGAGAAAGAAGATTTCCTCTTTAGTGAAAGCTGGGGTAAGCCACAGGAAAAGCTGAGCTATGTATAATTCCGCTATTAATACTGTGCTGTACTATAGGTAGAATCAACATGAAGCGTGGTTTAAGTCGAATCTTCGCCCTGTTGCAGTGATATAATATGCAATTTGAGAACGGATGTGACAACTGGTTCATTTATGAAGAGTTGTTAACTTACGTGAGCAAGGCTGTTGTTATGGAGACACAGAGTCATTCAGCACGGAATCAGGCCATTCGGCCCACTCTGTCCGTGTTGAGGAATATAAGGCAGCTATTCTGTCCGTGTTGAGGAATATAAGGCAGCAATTCACGGTGGCGCAGCGGTAGAATTGCTGCCTTATATGCCCCTGTCCCACTTAGGAAACCTGAACGGAAACCTCTGGAGACTTTGCGCCCCACCCAAGGTTTCCGTGCGGTTCCCGGAGGTTGCAGGTGGTTGCCGGAGGTTGCAGGTAGTGGAAGCAGGTAGGGAGACTGACCAAAACCTCCGGGGAACCGCACGGAAACCTTGGGTGGGGCGCAAAGTCTCCAGAGGTTTCCGTTCAGGTTTCCTCAGTGGGACAGGGGCATTACAGTGCTTGCAGTGCCAGAGACTTGGGTTCGATCCTGTCTGTACGGAGTTTGTACGTTCTCCCCGTGACCTGCGTGGGTTTTCTCCGGGTGCTCCTAGAGTATATCCCCCCCCCCACAGTCCAAAGACTTACAGGTTTGTAGGTTAATTGGCTTCTGTAAAAAAAAACCTGTAAATTGTTCCTAGTGTGTAAGATGGGGCTGGTATAGGTGTATCGCTGGTCGGAGTGGACTCGTTTAGTTGAAGGGCCTGTTTCAGCGCCGTTTCTCTAAACCAAACTAAACTAAACTTTTCATCTCTCCCAGCACGACAACCAATTGAGCGCCAAGTTACAGCCAGGTATAAACTATTGGATAGTGCTTACTGGAACTTGTTCATTTGACAAAATAAAGCTCTTAAGATCAGCAGGAGAAACAGATTGACACCAGTCTGACTTGATACAAGTCTCAAAATGAAGTAGAAATTTGAAGCAGATGAGGAAACATGCTTACTCTGGAGTTTAGAAGGATGAGAGGATATCTCATTGAAACATACAAGATTGTTAAGGGCATGGACACACTAGAGGCAGGAACCATGTTCCCGATGTTGGGGGAGTCCAGATCCAGGGGCCACAGTTTAAGAATAAGGAGTAAGCCATTTAGAACGGAGTCTGAGGAAGGGCCTGACCTGAAAAATCACCCATCCTTTTTCTCCAGAGATGCTGCTGGACCCGCTGAGTTACTGCAGCACTTTGTGTCTACCTTCGGTCTAAACCAGCATCTGCAGTTACTTCCTACGCATCTGTACACTGCAGATTGAGTTCTATCGCAATTGAACATAGAACGTACAACGTGGAATGTTCCCTTAGTGTTTAGCTACGTTTATTATCACATGTACCAATTTACAGTGAAAAGATTCATGGGCAGTTTCTTCCCAGCTGTTATCAGACAACTGAAGCGTCCTATCACCAACTAGAGAGTGGTTCTGAACTACCGTCTAATGCCCACTTAGGAAACCTGAACGTAAACCTCTGGAGACTTTGCGCCCCACCCAAGGTTTCCGTGCGGTTCCCGGAGGTTGCAGGTGGTTGCCGGAGGTTGCAGGTAGTGGAAGCAGGTAGGGAGACTGACAAAAACCTCCAGGAACCTCCGGGAACTGCACAGAAACCTTGGGTGGGGCACAAAGTCTCCGTTCAGGTTTCTTAAGTGGGACAGGGGCATAAGTGATTGGAGACCCTCGGACTATCTTTAATCGGACTCAACTGGATTTTATCTTGCACTGAATGTTATTCCCTTTATCCTGTATCTGTACACTGTAGATGGCTTGATTATAGTCATGGATAGTATTTCTGCTGGCTGGGTAGTACACAACAAAAAAGCTTTTCAATGTAGTCCAAGGGTCTCCCATGAGGTAGATGGTAGGTCAGGACGATACCAAGTTGGTGATAGAATGGTTCTTGTAGAGGTATGTGTAGAATTATGAGGGAAATTGATAGGGTGAATGCACAGGGTCCTTTACCCAGTGTAGGGTAATCAAGATCAAAAGGACATAGGTTTATAGTGAGAGGGGCAAGGTTTAATAGGAACGAGGGGTAACCTTTTAACACAGAGGGTGGTGGATGTATGGGAATACCCCAGACAGTGCGTTGCCTCCAACCAAAGAATCGTTAAATCATAGACTTGTTATAGCATTGAAGAACCCTTTCAATTTATTAAGCCAATGCCAAGGACCAATGGAGAACCCGGCGTGGGGGGACCACCATGGGAGGAGGGAACAAAGGGGGACCCAGCACAGGATACTATGTAACTTTGTTAGTGCCCTTTATGTGGTGACTATTTGTATACCTTGGGTACGCAAGCAATGAATTTCACTGTGTCTCGACCCAAAATGTCCTATTTCCTTAGCTCCATAGATGCTGCCTCTCCCGCCGAGTTTCTCCAGCATTTTTGTCTACCTATCTTTCCCTCTCAACCCCATTCTCCAGCCTTCCCCCCATAACCCCTGACACCCGTACTAATTAAGAATCTATCTATCTCTGCCTTAAACCAACACCAACAAGCAAAGGCATTCAAACAGTCGGCAGCATCTCTTTCACTAAATAACCGCTAACTTATTTCCTTCTGATAGATAGGTTGACCAAGCAAAGCCAGAAGGTTGTATTACAGGGGAAGGAAGTGATAGTGGTGATAATGAGGAGTTATTTGGTGCAATATCGACCAAAATCCAAATATATATAAAAAGAAAGTTCACCACATTGTGTCCAAATTTGTCAAAAATGATTGGATCTTCCACCGGCTCAGGCTGATGGGTTTTGACATGTTTATTATTGATTGGTCACCGCTAACACAGGGAATGAAAATGAACGGTGGTTCGGGAGAACGCAAAACGTCAGGCAGAGAAGTAGTAACAGGGGTGTGGGAGCGGAAGGCAGGGACACTGCCACTGGGTAAATTAGAAGACAGAAGAAGGATGTGCAAGGTGTTATTTCCCCAAATGATTTACTCCCTCCTCTCCTCTCACTCACCTTGGCCCAAGTCAATCTTTTTCAGTTTGATTGGGCGGCACAAATGGCTCAGCAGCAGAATTACCTTCTCGGGTTCGATCCCGACTATGGGCGTTGTCTGCACTGAGTTTGTACGTTCTCCCTGTGACCGCGTGGGTTTTCTCTGGGTGTTCCGGTTTCCTCCCACACTCCAAAGATGGGCAGGTTTGTAGGTTAATTGGCTTCTGTAAATAGTCCCCAGTGTGTGTAGGATAGAATTAGTGAGAATGGGCGATTGTTGGTCTGCTCAGACTTGGTGGGCTGAAGGGTCTGCTGTATCTCTAAACTAAACTAAACTAAATTAGACTAAACTAAACTGAACTACACAAAACTAAACTAAATATCTGACATTGCAGCAAAAAAACATTTAACTGCATGGACCCAAAGTATAATACGTTTTAAAGAGAGATGTTTTCAAGAGAGAGATATAGCTCTTATAGCTAACGGAATCATGGGATATGGGGAGAAAGCAAGAACGGCGTACTGATTTTGGATGATCCGCCATGATCACATTGAATGGTGGTGCTGGCTGGAAGGGCCAAATGGCCTACTCCTGCACCCATTTTCTATGTTTCTATGTTTCTAACAGAGGGAACAGCAGATAATAATAATAATAATAATGGATGGGATTTATATAGCACCTTTTTAATACTCAAGAACGCCAGCCGAACACTTAGCCCATTGTGCCATCTGTCGTCCCAGATAGCCTTGGCAGTGAAGGCATGGTCAACAAGTGGCTAGGCTGAAGCCCAACAATCTATTGGGTTTAAGCCTAGCCACTTGGCGACCATGCCGTCACTGCCAATAAGCCCAAAAAGCCCAAGTAACACAGAGGACAGGATGAATTGTGGCAATAGATGTAGTTTACTAAGATCGTAGATAGGTCCAAGTCATGGAAGTGTTAACATTGGCCAAATTAAGACACCATAAAATGGAGGATCCCTGTACAGGCTTTGAATGGCGCCAGCCAGTTTAGGCCCAGACTGATATGCAGGATATTCTCCTTGTTTCTCCTAAATTGATAAAATGTATAGCAGTTTTGCAAACAAGCCCTAAATGCATCATTTCGATTGGATAAGCAATGTGAATAGTATAAATAATGTTGCAAGATGGTCATCCTGTTAATCGATAATTGGTCGAACTGTTGAGCCTTGGAGAAACTGTTTGAATCTCAGGGCACATGTTTCAATGTTTATTCTTGTTTGCTTCCTTCTAGAACTTTCTTTCAAATACATTGTATTAGTCACTGTATTATTGGGTTAGGGAAATGTCTATCATGCACTGTGTTAATCGATAATTGTTATTGGACTGTATAGAGACCACCCCTATGTGGTTCAGCCCCTCAAGGTTCGGGGACCTATAAAAGTCCGCTGCCACGATGGTCCTGTGTCGATCTTCTGGGAGAGCGCTTGGGACTGCGTGACCTTCTGGAGTGTCTCTGTTTGAGCGAGGCCTAGAGGGCTTGATCAGGCAGATACGAGGATCGAACCCGCGGTGGTTAGGTACAGTAGTGGAACTGTAATTGTGTTTTGTCAAAATAAAGTTTAGATGCGCAAGCGCTTGGCTCATTGATTTTTGACTGAAACTAGACTGAGGGGAAGCTTACAACAAGCTATTTATTGAAGGGCTTGTAAAAGGTGACCTAGATTGGAAGATGATTGGTGAGAAGACGTACATGGTCAGGATGAGGAAGTTACTGAGCATCATAGTCATAGAGTGCGGAAACAGGCCCTTCGGGCCAACTTGCCAACACCGACCAACATGGCCCATCTGTACTAGTCCCACCAGCCTGCATTTGGCCCAAATCCCTCTAAACCTATCCTATCCAGGTAACCTTCTAAATGTTTCTTAAATGTTGCGATACTAACTAGTTCAACTACCGCCACCGGCAGCTCGTTCCATTCACCCGCTACCCTCTGCATGAAAAGTTACCCCCCAGCCTCCTATTAAATCTTCCACACCCCCCCACCCTCACTTTAAACTTATGTGTTCTGGTTCTTGATTCCTCTACCTCTGGGCCAGACTCTGCGTCTACTCGATCTAATCCTCATGATTTTGTACACCTCTATAAGATTTCCCCTCATCCTCCAAGGAATAGAGTCCTAGTCTGCTAGACCTCTCCCTGTAGCTCAGGCCAGCGAGTCCAGGCAACATCCTTGTAAATATTCTCTGCAACCTTTCCAGCTTTACTATCATGAGTCCTGTTGAAATTCCTTTTTATTCAACGCTGTGCTTTAGCATTACTGCCCACCGAGGCAAATTCCTTGTATGTGAATACTTGGCCAATAAACTTATTCATTCATTCATTTATTTAATCTCCAGTCTTGGCAACAATCTACATTAGTGTTAACGTTCCTCTTGGTGTTAGGGAAGCTACAAAACAAATGTTCCCTTTGCCCACTTTTGCATGATCTGAGTTTGTGAAGGACAGCATGAAAGGGCGGGCACAGTGGTGCAGCAGTAGAGTTGATACCTTGGTGGTGGTGGTAGTAGCCGGGCCCCCTCGGTCATGACTGACCATGGGTGATGCATCCTAGTTTGTCGGATGCAAGCCTGGGAGATGTTATATGGAGGACAGGCTGTTGCCCATGCAGCACGTCCCCCCTCTCCACGTCGCTGATCGATCCAAAGGAACAGCAGGGCCGTTACAGTTTGGCACCAGCGCCGTCGCAGGAGCTGCCAGAGCGAGGTTGTAGACAACGACAAACTGCCTTAGGGGCTCCAACACCGGATTTTTCTTGAGGTTTACTCCTGGAGCCTTTTCCATGACTGGATATGGCCACAAGGCAGTGGAGGTTTTAAATCAGAGTTTTCCCTCTCCTAGATGGACCGCCTTCCCAGGCTGACGAGCCCCATCTGCCCGAAACCCGTGGGGGCGGGAGCGTCTACCTTCCCGTGCAGGTCTATAGCACCTGCCCACTGCCTTGATGTCTTACAGCGCCAGAAACTCAGGTTCGATCCTGACTACGGGTGCTGCCTGCATGGAGTTTGTTTTTCGCTGCCTGTGACCATGTGTGTCTCCTCTGGGTGCTCCGGCTTCAGAGAGCGCTCCCACACTCCAGAGACAGGTTTGTTGGTTAATTGTCCTGGCATCATTGTAAATTGCCCCTAGGGTGTGTGTAGGATAGTGTTAGTGTGCGGTCATAGCTGGTCAGCATGGATTCGGTGGGCCGTGGGGACCTGTTTCCACACTGTGTCTCTAACATAGAATAAATCTAAACTAAACGCAAGTGCAGCACGGTGGCGCAGAAGTATAGTTGCTCCCTCCAGCGCCGGAGATATAGAAACATAGAAAATAGGTGCAAGAGTAGGCCTTTCGGCCCTTCGAGCCAGCACCGCCATTCAATATGATCATGGCTGATCATCCAACTCAGTATCCTGTACCTGCCTTCTCTCCATACCCCCTGATCCCTTTAGCCACAAGGGCCACTTCTAACTCCCTCTTAAATATAGCCAATGAACTGGCCTCAACTACCTTCTGTGGCAGAGAATTCCAGAGATTCACCACTCTCTGTGTGAAAAATGTTTTTCTCATCTCGGTCCTAAAAGATTTCCCCCTTATCCTTAAACTGTGACCCCTTGTTCTGGACTTCCCCAACATCGGGAACAATCTTCCTGCATCTGATGAATAGCTGAGAGATACAGCGTGGAAACAGTCCCTACGGCCCAGCAAGGCCGCGCCAACCATCGATCACCCACACACTAGTTCCATGTCCTGCACACTAGGGGCAATTTACGGAAGCCAATTAACCTCCATCCCTTGGGTGCCTGAGGTGTTGGTGGTTTGGGTGCCAGTGAATGGAGGAATGTAGGTCATAAGCCAATTAGCCTACAAACCTGTACGAAAGTGGGAGAAAACCAGGGCACCCGGAGGAAAAGTCGTACCTTTAGAAAGGAATTGAGGAGGAATTTCTTTAGTCAGAGTGTGGTGAACCTGTGGAATTCATTGCCACAGAAGGCTGTGGAGGCCAAGTCAATGGATATTTTTAAGGCGAAGATTGATAGATTCTTGATTAGTGCGGGTGTCAGGGGCTACGGGGAGAAGGCAGGGGAATGGGGTTGAGAGGGAAGGATAGATCAGCCCATTACTGAAAGTAGACTTGATGGGCCGAATGGCCCATTTCTGCTCCTGCAACGTATGAAAACCCAACGCGGTCACAGACAGAACCTACAAGCTCCATACAGACAAGCGCCCATCATCAAGATGGAGCCGTGGTCTCTACCGCTTCGCCACCGTGACGCCCCCGATAAACTTATAGCCCACGAATAACTTGAAACTATAACCGTGATTGCCAGCCGCTCGATGACGATGACGCAGACGATACTTTGGATCTGTTTTTTTGCAATAGCAGTTGTTCAGATCCAGGCTATATTTTCCGTTAATAAATCTGTCACTTCCATCTTAGCTCCGAGCATTTGCTGTGCCCAAACCGAGGTGTCGGGGGAGAGAAAACATAATGTTCTTTCCCGTCCTCAACGCACTCCTCAACAGATGCGCTGCATAAAATAAAGAAACTCAATCACTTCACAGGTCTCTGGACTCGGCGCTGTCTGGTGTTCAGCGATTTCGGATCACAAACACCGCTTGCATCTTCCCGACAGCTGGTAATAATTCCGTTTTTGTCACCTCCAGACTTTTTTTTTCTGATCACTTCACCGAACAAAAATAAAGTCTTGCATTTAGTTCCGTTTTAGATTAGACACCAGCAGAAGGTACAAACTACGCACACACACAGCACCCATAGTCAGGATCGAACCCAGGAACCCAGGCCGATTAGGAAAAGGGGAGATGCAACGAGACCTGGGTGTCATGGTACACCAGTAATTGAAAGTAGGCATGCAGGTGCAGCAGGCAGTGAAGAAGGCGAATGGTATGTTAGCATTCATAGCAAAAGGATTTGAGTATAGGAGCAGGGAGGTTCTCAGGAATGTTAGCTTTCATAGCAAAAGGATTTGAGTATAGGAGCAGGGAGGTTCTACTGCAGTTGTACAGGGTCTTGGTGAGACCACACCTGGAGTATTGCGTACAGTTTTGGTCTCCTAATCTGAGGAAGGACATTATTGCCATAGAGGGAGTGCAGAGAAGGTTCACCAGACTGATTCCTGGGATGTCAGGACTTTCATATGAAGAAAGACTGGATAGACTCGGTTTGTACTCGCTAGAATTTAGAAGATTGAGGGGGGATCTTATAGAAACTTACAAAATTCTTAAGGGGTTGGACAGGCTAGATGCAGGAAGATTGTTCCCGATGTTGGGGAAGTCCAGAACAAGGGGTTACAGTTTAAGGATAAAGGGGAAATCTTTTAGGACCGAGATGAGGAAAACCTTTTTTACACAGAGAGTGGTGAATCTGTGGAATTCTCTCCCGCAGAAGGTAGTTGAGGCCAGTTCATTGGCTACATTTAAGAGGGAGTTAGATGTGGCCCTTGTGGCTAAAGGGATCAGGGGGTATGGAGAGAAGGCAGGTACAGGATACTGAGTTGGATGATCAGCCATGATCATATTGAATGGCGGTGCAGGCTCGAAGGGCCGAATGGCCTACTCCTGCACCTAATTTCTATGTTTCTATGTTACTGCAGTTGTACAGGGTCAGTTTCACTCACAATCACAATAATACTTTATTAGCCAAGTATGTTTTGCAACATACGAGGAATTTCATTTGCCAAGTCAGTCATACAAATAAAAAGCAACGGAACACACAAAATACATTTTAACATAAACATCCACCACAGTGACTCCTCCACAATCCTCACTGTGGTGGAAGGCGAAAAAAAGTTCAAATGTCTTCCCTTCTTTGCTCTCCCGTGGTCGGGGGCCTCGAGTCCTCCGTTGACGGGACGATCTTGACTCCCGCAGCCGGCGGCTTTTTCGCCCTCCACATCGGGGCGATCAGCTCCTGCATCAGGGGGATGTCAGCTCCCCCGCGCCAGCGATCGGACCCCGGGTCAGGGCTGGTCGAGCCTCTGCGTCGTTGGAGATCCCGACATCGGCCCAACCCGAGACTGCGAGGTCTTGATGTTAAAGTCCGCATGCCGCGGTTGGAGCGATCCCAGGCAGGGGGTCTGCTCCGATGGTAAGTCCACGCTCCACGGTGGGGCTCAAGGTCAGTCCGAGGAGGCCTCCAGCTCCATCGATGGTAGGCCGCAGAGCGATCAGAGATGCGTGCCGGAAAATAATCGCAAATCCGGCAAGGTAAGAAACCGAAAAAAAGTTTCCCCCGGCCCCCCCTCCCCCTCCCCCCACATAAAACAATGCGGAGAACATTTACACAAACATTTAACACACCCTAAAAATAAAATAAAAAGACGAAAAAACAGACTGTTTTTTTTTTTTTTTTAATTTTTTTAATCAAAAATATTTATTCAAATATTAAAATAGTATTGACAATACAATAAAACAAAACACCACCATAATACAAGACGAACAAATATGCTAAGCAACTGCTAAACAATTATATTGCAATTCGTGTCAAGGATACATTCAACCCCCCTCGGTGCCCAGCGGTCCCGGAACTCCCTCAGGGTGCCCGTAGACAGGGCGTATTCCCTTTCCATCTGCACCCGGGCACGGACGTATCCCCGGAAAAGGGGCACAGACAGACTGTTGGCGGGGCTGCCAATCGTGCGGCGCCCCCTGGTGAAATTCTGAATTCTGAGGATTGGCACCAATCCAGCGGGATTGTTGGATGTGAGATGTAACAATGTGTTGAGAAGGGTTGCTGTGGCAAAGATGTAGCCATGCAAAGATGCATCTACTAACAACAAGTAAATCTTAGAGGAGAGACAAGGAGCTGCAGGATGGACAGCAAGGGTACATGGATAGGACAGGATCAGAGGGATATGAGCCACATGCAGGCATGTGGGACTAATGTGGATGGGACATATTGGTTGTTTTGGGCAAGTTGGGCCAAAAGTGCCTGTTTCCACACGGTAAGACTCTGTGACTGTGCCTCTATGTCTCTTTTCCGTTGCATCAAAACCCATCACATTGGGCTTTAGACGTTAAAGATTCTGAGTGATTTGAGAATTAAGGGACAGAAGTTTAGGAGCAACATGAGGGGGAACTTCTTTACTCAGAGAATGGTAGCTGTGTGGAATGGGCTTCCAGTAGAAGTGGTGGAGGCAGGTTCGATTTTATCATTTAAAAATAAATTGGATAGGTATATGGACGCTGATTGGGAATGATCAGCCATGATCACATTGAATGGCGGTGCTGGCTCGAAGGGCCGAATGACCTACTCCTGCACCTATTGTCTATTGTCTATCTTTAAGAGCCCTATCTGGCTGTCTCTTGAAAGTATCCAGAGAACCGGCCTCCACTGAACCGGCCTCACAGGCCATTTGGCCCACCAGGTCCACGTCGACCAACCATCACCCCGTACACAAACACTATCCTACACACCAGGGACAATTTACAGAAGCCAATTAACCTACCAACGTGCACGTCTTTGCAGTGTGGGAGGAAACCGGAGCGCCCGGAGAAAACCCACGCAGGTCGCAGGGAGAATGTTCGAACTCCGTACAGAGAGCACCCGTAGCCAGGATCGAACCTGGGTTCTCTGGCGCTGTGAGGCAGCAACTCTCCCGCTGCGCCACTGTGCCGCCCTATAAATGGACCATTATTCCCCCTTTGGCAAAGGTGGGAGGGCTTACAAATGGAGACCATGACGAAAACGCCATACCGTTGGCCCAGCACATCAGTTCAGCTCCGTTTAGTTTATTGTCACGTGTACAGTGAAAAGCTTTTCGTTGCGTCCTGACCAGTCGGCAGAAAGACAACACATGATTACAGTCGAGCCTTTTTACAGTGCGTAGAGATTTAAGAATGTGTTGCATGATTGTAATATGTGATTGCAGATCTGCTTCTGTGGCTCGTACGTTAATGGTATCCTGGGTTGGACTCCATCCGGTATTTGACACTTTCTATTGCCTTTAAAGAGAGTTAGCACCGAGGGCCAGATTAGTAATAGCTTAGCAATATTTTGATACAAACTTTGAGAATTAAATTCCACACCACATAGACTGCCATTAGATTTACATTGTCTGTCGATTCTAACATAGAAACATAGAAATTAGGTGCAGGGGTAGGCCATTCGGCCCTTCGAGCCTGCACCGCCATTCAATATGATCATGGCTGATCATCCAACTCAGTATCCTGTGCCTTTCTTCTCTCCATACCCACTGATCCCTTTAGCCACAAGGGCCACATCTAACTCACTCTTAAATATAGCCAATGAACTGGCCTCAACTACCTTCTGTGGTAGAGAATTCCAGAAATTCACCACTCTGTGTGAAAAATGTTTTTCTCATCTCGGTCCTAAAAGACTTCCCTCTTATCCTTAAACTGTGACCCCTAACTCATTTATCCCTGGACGAATACTTTGATTCTCCCCCGTTGGATTGCAACCTTGTCGTGGTCGGGGAGCTTGTGTGTGTCTCAGTGACCCCGAGAGCTATGCCAGCGGGAGATTCGTCTCCTGTTAGGGTCTCCCATGCTGGACGGGTCGAAGGGTAGGGGCGAGACGGAGAGCGATCCAGTGGTCCACCAGGTTGGAGGTTGAGCACAGGGCTAACAACCCTGTCTCATAAAACAAATATGTTATGGAAACAGCAACTGAAGGAATCGACACTACTGAGTGGAGGACCTTCGTTGCTGCCCTACATGCCAAGAGGCATAATAGGCAGTAAGTAAGTAAATACTTTAATTAGATGTGGTGTGCTTGAGATCCTGACTGACTCTTATCCAAATTGGTTTAGTCTAACTTTACCCTTCACGAGATGTTATTGAACACAGCAGGGGAAAGTGGTTTGTGTGCTTGAAATACCTGCAGAAACACTCCTTGATCCTACAACGCTTGAGTCTTTAGTGATCCAGAATGAGTAGATTTCCCCAACTATCGAATCTTTTTCTATTATGTTTTTATTTCAATTATTTTTCTGACGTTGCACCGTAGAATCGTGTATTTCCCACTAAAGCCAGTTAGTATAGCAGGTAGAATGCGCAGGGAACCAGTGGTATGAACATTGAATTAAGGGCCACATGGTGGTGAAGTTGCTGCCTTACAGCACCAGAGGCCCAATTTCGAACTGGCTATCTGCAGGGGGTTTGTACGTTCTCCCCGTGACCGCGTGGGTTTCCCCCCCTAGATATTTGGTTTCTTCCCACACTCCAAAAATGTGCAGATTTGTAGGTTAGTTGGCGATGGTAAAATTGTAAATTGTCCCTAGTGTGTAGTATAGTGCTTGTGTACGAGGTGATCGCTGGCCAGCATGGACTCGGTGGGCCGAAGGGCCTGTTTTCAACGCTGTATCTCTAAAGTCTACTCGAGTCTACTCATCACAGTACAAGTTTCATCCATCCGGATCCACAGAAGATGTGATTGTCACTGTAGGACAACGGCAGGAGATATGCAAGGTACAGGATTAACTGACCTCTCATAGAGTCATAGAGTTATACAGTGTAGAAACAGGCCCTTCGGCTCAACTTGCCCACACCAACCAACATGTCCCTGCTACACTTGTCCCACCTGCCAGCGCTTGGTCCATATCCCTCTAAACTTGGCCTGTCCATGTACCTGTCTAACTGTTTCTTAAACGTTGGGATAGTCTCAGCCTCAACTACCTCCTCCGGCAGCTCGTTCCATACACCCACCACCCATTGTGTGAAAAAGTTACCCCTCAGATCTCTATTAAATCTTTTCCCCTTCACCTTAAACCTATGTCCTCCGGCCATCGATTCACCTACTCTGAGCAAGAGACTCTGTGCATCTGCCTGATCTATTCCTCCCACGATTTTATCCATGAGAGGAATAGATCGGGTAGATGCACAGAGTCTTTTACCCAGAGTAGAGGAATCGAGGACCAGAGGACATAGGTTCAAGGTGAAGGGGAAAAGATTTAATAGGAATCCGAGCGGCAACTTTTTAACACCAAGGGTGGTGGGTGTATGGAACCAGCTGCCGGAGGAGGTAGTTGAGGCTGGGACTATCCCATCGCTTCAGAAACAGTTAGACAGGAACATGGATAGGACAAGTTTGGACCAAGAGCTGACAATTTTATGGGCCAAGAGCTGACAAGTGGGACTAGTGTAGCTGGTACATGTTGGTTGGTGTGGGCAAGTTGGGCCCAAGGGCCTGTTTCTACACTGTGTCACTCTATGACTCTATAAGTTTCCTGAAGAGATTCAATGGGGACTGTCTTTGCATGCATTAAGGACTATGGGGGTTTTTTTGCACTAGTATAGTGGTTATTAAGTTATCGATTTTTTTTGTTTATTGCAAATTATCTTATGTGTATTGTGGTTACAAACCGATTATGGGCCTGTCCCACAGGTGATTTTTTGTGAGACTACAGGCGACTGGCACAAAATTTTCAACATGTTGAAAGTATTTCGGCGACAGTGGCGACAATTTTTGCTGTGTAAGTTGACGTAGGTGTTGTCGTAATAATAATAATAATAATAAATTTATTTGTATAACGCATTTAAAAACAACTCGCGTTGACCAAAGTGCTTTACATCAGTGCAGGTACTAATTTGATACATACAATGGTATGTATTAAAAACTGTTTACAGCGCCCCCTCAGAGGGGCTCAAAAACACTAGGGAGTAGATAGGGTGGTAACGCTAGATAGGGTGGTAAAGAAAGCTTTTGGTGTGCTGGCCTTTATAAATCAGAGCATTGAGTATAGAAGTTGGGATGTAATGTTAAAATTGTACAAGGCATTGGTGAGGCCAATTCTGGAGTATGGTGTACAATTTTGGTCGCCTAATTATAGGAAGGATGTCAACAAAATAGAGAGAGTACAGAGGAGATTTACTAGAATGTTGCCTGGGTTTCAGCAACTAAGTTACAGAGAAAGGTTGAACAAGTTAGGGCTTTATTCTTTATTCAAGGTTAAGGGGGGACTTGATAGAGGTTTTTTAAATGATGAGAGGGATAGACAGAGTTGACGTGGAAAAGCTTTTCCCACTGAGAGTAGGGAAGCTTCAAACAAGGGGACATGACTTGAGAATTAAGGGACTGAAGTTTAGGGGTAACATGAGGGGGAACTTCTTTACTCAGAGAGTGGTAGCTGTGTGGAATGAGCTTCCAGTGAAGGTGGTGGAGGCAGGTTCATTTTTATCATTTAAAAATAAATTGGATAGTTATATGGATGGGAAAGGAATGGAGGGTTATGGTCTGAGCGCAGGTATATGGGACTAGGGGAGATTATGTGTTCGGCACGGACTAGAAGGGTCGAGATGGCCTGTTTCCGTGCTGTAATTGTTATATGGTTATATGGAGTAGAAATAGGTTTTGAGTCATGACTTAAATAATGCCCATGTCCCATTTAGGAAACCTGAACGGAAACCTCTGGAGACTTTGCGCCCCACCCAAGGTTTCCGTGCGGTTCCCGGAGGTTGCAGGTGGTTGCCGGAGGTTGCAGGCAGTGGAAGCAGGTAGGGAGACTGACAAAAACCTCCGGGAACCGCACGGAAACCTTGGGTGGGGCGCAAAGTCTCCAGAGGTTTCCGTTCAGGTTTCCTAAGTGGGACAGGGGCATAAAGGAGTCGATGGTGGGGGGCAGTTCTGATGAGGAGCGGGACGCTGTTCCACAGTCTAGGTGCTGCAACCGCAAAAGCGCGGCCACCCCTGAGCTTAAACCTAGACCGCGGGATAGTCAGTGGCCCCAAGTCGCCCGACGAGGGATCTTGAAGGTTGTCGCCAGGTGTCGTAAGTAAATTCCATTAAAATCAGTCCCTGGCAGTCACCTATAAAGAGTCACCTAAGTGGGACAGGGCCATTATTACGCTGTTGCAAGTATGAATCACATCGTTCCGTTGTCAGCACAAATGACAATTAAACACACTTGACAAAGCAGGAGAGGAACATCATTTTATTCATTCATTACTCATGGGGCTTGAACTTCTTGCTCATCTCTTATGGCCCCCAAAGGAGGAAGGTTGCTGGGCCATTTAAGTTAGTGAGTCTGAGCTCATATCTAGTCCAAATCTCACAAGGATGGCGGATTCCATTCCCTGAAGGGACATTAGTTGGCCAGATGGGTCTTTATAACAATCAGTAGTATTATGGGCAGCATTTTGAATAGCTAATTGTTGGAGAAAATAAATCTCTGAGTTAACTGGATTTAAATTCCACAACTACCCCTGGTGGGGTATTAAAGTCATGTCACTCCAATGTCAGCACAATCTCTGAAATACTGGTCTAGTAAACGTAATCACCACATGAGCAGAGAGGGTACTGCAGCCTTAGATAAAAGGCCAAGTCTATTTAGAGTCAAAGAGTTCATAGAGTGATACAGCGTGGAAACAGGCCCCTCGGCCCAACTTGCCAACATGTCCCAGCTACACTAGTCCCACCTGCCTGCATTTGGCCCATATCCCTCCAAACCTGTCCTCTCCATGTACCTGCCGACTGTTTCTTCCTGGGCCTCCACCATTGTCCGATTGAGGCCCAGCGCAAATTGGAGGAGCAGCACCTCATATTTCGCCTGGGCAGTTTATTTATTTATTTATTTGTTTATTTATTTATTTATTTTTTATTTATTTTTTTAGAAGTAGACATATTATAAAATGTAGTTACATATTATAGTAAAAAAACTTTTGATATACATCAGTCATACATTATTAAAATTTTCCATTATCAATTACTTCTGCTTCTAGTGTTTTTATTTTTTATAGAAAGAGGGAAAAAGAGAGGGTAGAAAGTTACAAATAAAAAAGAAAGAAAAAAAAAAACACAACAGAAAAACAAGGGAGGTGGAATGTGTTACCTGTAATACATCAATGGAGATAGGTTCGTAGGTTATAAAGTATAGCTTTTCATCTGTTCCTGAGTTCAAGTTTCAGTTGGGTCCTCGTGCTGTGCCAATCTATCCCTTCAGATAGTTAATGAATGGATCCCAAATTTTATGGAAAATATCTTGTTTGTCCATTAAGACAAGTCTAATTCTTTCTAAGTATAGGGTCTCCGACATTTCCGTAGTCCACATTTTAATTGTGGGGGTTGTAGGGCCTTTCCAAAATTTTAATATTAATTTTTTCCCGGTTATTATACTGTAGTTGAGGAAATTTCTCGCCTGGGTAGTTTAGACCTCAGCGGTATGAACGTTGACTTCTCTAACTTCAGATTGCCTTTGTTTTCTCTCTCCATCCCCTCCCCCTTCCCAGTTCTCCCACTAGTCCTACTGCCCCCGCCTACATTCTATCTCTGTCCCGCCCCCTCCCCTGACATCAGTCTCAAGAAGGGTCTCGACCCGAAACATCACCCATTCCTTCTCTCCAGAGACGCTGCTTGACCCACATTCCTTCCTCCAGCTTCACAATAGGCAAGTCGTCGATCTTTTTCGTCGCACACCTTCTGTCTCTTCTCTGCAACGGCATGGATATTCTCCAGGTGATCTGGTTTCCTCCCACATCCCAAAGAGGGCAGTTACTGGCGCAGCGGTGGAGTTCCTGCCTTACAGCTGATGCAGCACCGGAGACATGGGTTCGATCCCAATTACGGGCGCTGTCTGTACGGAGTTTGTACGTTCTCCCCGTGACCACGTGGGTTTTCTCCAAGATGTTCGGTTTCGTCCCACAGACGTAGAGGTCTGTAGGGTGATTGGCTTAGTAAATGTAAACATTGTCCCTAGTGGGTGTAGGATGGTGTTAATATGCGGGGATCACTGGTCGGCGCAGACCCGGTGGGCCGAAGGGCCTGTTTCCGTGCTGTGTCTCCAAACTAAACTAAACGTGTAGGGTTTGTAGGTTAATAGGCCTCTGTAAATTGCCCTTAGTGTGTAGGGAGTGGATATGAAAGTGGGATAACATACTAGTGTTAGTT
Source organism: Amblyraja radiata (assembly GCF_010909765.2). NCBI lineage: Eukaryota > Metazoa > Chordata > Chondrichthyes > Rajiformes > Rajidae > Amblyraja > Amblyraja radiata. The sequence continues at coordinate 6,560,157 of NC_045969.1, forward strand.
CTATGGTGGGTCGATGGTCGGCAGGTTCTCGGTGGGCCGAAGGGCCCATCACCATGCTGTATCTCTAACATAAACTACGCTATATAGAAGGGCCCCAACCTGAAACGTCGCCCGTCCACGCCTTCCCGAAATGCCGACTACATCGAGCACTTTGTGTTTCAATCAAGATTCCAACACTTGCAGTTTCTTTTCTCTCTCTGCCACAGTTCAACGAGAATTTTTGACTTTTTATATTTCAGGCCCCGTCTGCTTCAGTTATCGAGTAGCACGTGGGGACATGTACTTTGTGCTCCGTGGAGTGACGTCACAGGTGCATATGTTAGTTTAGTTTAGAGTTACAGAGCTGAAACAGGCCCTTCGGCCCAACAATTCCGCACCGACCGGTGATCCCCCCACGTTAACACTATCCTAGGGACAATTTACCAAGCCAATTAACCTACAAACATGTGCGTCTTTGGAGTGTGGAAGGAAACTAAAGATCTCGGAGAAAACCCACGCAGGTCACGGGGAGAACGTACAAACTCCGTACAGGCAGCGCCCGTAGTCGGGATCGAACTTGGGTCTCCGGCGCTGTAGGGCAGCAACTCTACCACTACGCCACCTGAGATGGCCAGGGTCAGACTAATCCGTGAGGAGCCCATTACTGATTGGACCTGGGTGACTGATTTAAGCACACATGGTGCACACGGAAATGTCACCAGCTCTCATGGAGTTAATTAGCCTTAAGCATCTCCTTCTCTAAGTGATTGTAGAGAGCTTCTGCAGCCCGGCTGTGTAACATACCATAACACGGCCATGAGGGAAACAAACGCACACAGATAATGATATACGGCAAAAAGCAACGCCACTAGGGTGGATAATGGAACAAAAGGTCAGTGTAAATGAGGAGGAGATAATAATCTAAAACACAGAAGCAAAAAAAAAAGCATTAGTATGCTGCAAATCTGAAATGATGTAGATGGAGAAAACTGGGGCCAGTGCTGAGGGCCAATAATTCAGATGTAGGAGTGTGTTGCCAGGACTCGAGGGCCTGAGCTGTCAGAAGAGGTTGGGCAGGCTAGAACTTTATTTCTTTAGGTACACAAAAATGCTGGAGAAACTCAGCAGGTGCAGCAGCATCTATGGAGCGAAGGAAATAGGCGACGTTTTAGGTCGAAACCCTTCTTCAGACGCCATAGATGCTGCTGCACCCGCTGAGTTTCTCCAGTATTTTTGCGTACCTTCGATTTTCCAGCACCTGCAGTTCCTTCTTAAACACTTTATTTCTTTAGTTTAGTTTAGTTTAGAGATATAGCGTAGAAACAGGCCCTTCGGCCTACTGCACCAACCAGCACACCAAACACTATTGTACACCCACTAGGAACTATTTTACACAATTTCTACCAAGCCAACTAGTCAAGTCAAGTCAACTTTATTTCTCACATACACATACAAGATGTGCAGTGAAATGAAAGTGGCAATTCCTGCGGATTGTGCAAAAATAGCAGAACAACAGAACAGAGTAGAACAGAACCAGTATTTACATTTTAGAAAAATAAATAAAAAAAGACACAACACAACAGTAAATTAGTCCCTGGTGAGATAAGAGTTCACAGTCCTGATTGCCTGTGGGAAGAAACTCCGTCTCATCCTCTCTATTTTCACAGCGTGACTGCGGAGGCGCTTGCCTGACCATAGACCTCCTCACGTCGTGCTCGGAGCACATCCCCAGCGGTGGACCTCCCTCCAGCCTCGCTAGCCAGCGCGCTGGTGGTATTGTCGTTAGCCAGCGAGCTAGGGGTGATGTTGCCCGTCTCGAATCGTGTGTAGAAGGAGTTCAGGTCATCAGCTAGGTAGGTGCCGGCACTTCCGGTTGAGGGGGGGCTGCTCCGGTAGTTAGTTATAGTCCTGCTGGGAGCTGCGACTCCATCCTGTCCCAGTACCTCCTTTTTGCGTCCTTCACCGCCCTTCGCAGTTGGTAGGACTTTGCCTTGTACTCGTCCATATTGCCAGATGCCAGGCCGGAGTTGTAAGCAACTGTGCGAGCATTCAAGGCAATGCAAATGGACCTGTCCACCCAGGGGTTTTGATTAGGAAAGATGCTAACCCTTACCCTGGGGATAATGTTATCGGCTTTTGTTACAATGAAGTCTGTGACCGCTTCCAATTAACCTACAAACCCGCACGTCTTTGGGATGTGGGAGGAAACCGGAGCACCCGGAGAAAACCCACGCGGTCACGGGGAGAACGTGCAAACTCCACGCTGACAGCACCTGTAGTCAGGATCGAACCCGGGTCTGTGGCGCTGTGAGGCAGCAACTGTACCACTGCGCCACCGTGCCCCAAGCCCTGCATTACCCCTTTTTCCTCTACCTTTGGATATCTCCTTACCCATCCCTCGTGCCTGATGTGAGCTCTGTTCCCTGCCGTGGTCTTGCCTGAACCTCCACCATTTGAAATCTCTCCATTTCTCATTGGACCCTGGTCACCACTCGAGGGCCCATCGACCAAGTGTGAAGGGTCCTTCAGATCATTCGCCGCTCCATTCAACGCCATTCAACGCCACAATAGCACACAAAGCAGGCGCATCCTCGAAGCCTCTGAGCACACTCGGTGGTGCTTTGATATGAAGACAATGAAGGCTGCACGGGTGACCTTCTGTAAACAAAATGATCGGAATATGCAGTGCCTCCCTCCATGGGGAGTTGGTGATGAGGAATGTATACCACTCAAAGCCACCGAGAGTTTTGAATCCAGGGTTAAGAGCAGTTTAACTGCGAAGTTAATGTGAAATACCGTGACTATTGTAATCATAGGGGCAAAGTGGTGAGGCAACCTCGAATTATCTGAGTTGGTGCAATTGCAAACTGTGTTTCTCATCGTCTCATCCATATATCAAACATAACATCCCAGCAGCGGCACACCCCAGAGTCAAGCACGAGGTTTGAAATGAGTTTACAGAAATGTTATATTTTACAAAGGGGCGCTGCCTAATGGGCCTCTCCCACTTAGGCGATCTTTTGAGGCGACTATCATGGTCACAGCAGGTCGCCGAAAAACCAGCGACAACCTACGCCATCCTGGCGACAACCTACATCAACCTACGCTCATTGGCGTCAGACCCACTGTCGCCGAAAAAATGTCAACATGTCGAAATTTAGCGGCGACCAGAAAGACGCTACGGCTTTTTGCGCGACTGAGGAGCCAACTCTTGGCGAACATGTGGTGACAAACTATTCGCCGGTAGTTGCCTAAAAATGTGCCTAAGTGGGACAGGCCCATAAACCTACCTGATCTTTACAAAAGGCCGCTGCCTAAACTTGCCGCTTGCTAAACAAGTTAACTCCTAATCTGAGGAAAGACATTCTTGCCATAGAGGGAGTACAGAGAAGGTTCACCAGACTGATTCCTGGGATGGTAGGACTTTCATATGAAGAAAGACTGGATAGACTCGGTTTGTACTCGCTAGAATTTAGAAGATTGAGGGGGGATCTTATAGACACTTACAAAATTCTTAAGGGGTTGGACAGGCTAGATACAGGAAGATTGTTCCCGATGTTGGGGAAGTCCAGAACAAGGGGTCACAGTTTAAGGATAAGAGGGAAATCTTTTAGGACCGAGATGAGAAAATCATTATTTACACAGAGAGTGGCGAATCTGTGGAATTCTCTGCCACAGAAGGTAGTTGAGGCCAGTTCATTGGCTATATTTAAGAGGGAGTTAGATGTGGCCCTTGTGGCTAAAGGGATCAGGGGGTATGGAGAGAAGGCAGGGATGGGATACTGAGTTGGATGATCAGCCATGATCATATCGAATGGCCGTGCAGGCTCGAAGGGCCGAATGGCCTACTCCTGCACCTATTTTCTATGTTTCTATGTAACTCCCCGCCTATCCCATTCCCACACTGACCTTTCTGTCCTGGGCCTTCTCCACTGTCAGAGTGAGGCCCAGTGCAAATTGGAGGAAACAGCCCCTCATATTTTGTTTGGGCAGCTTACACCCCAGTGGTATGAACATTTACTTCTCTAACTTCAAGTTTCCCTCTCTCTCTTCATCCCTACCCCTTCCTAGTTCTCCGACCAGTCTGATGACATTTTTATCTCTGTTTGTTTTATTGTCACCTTCTCCTCTCTAACAAAGATCTACTCTACATTTCCCTTTTGATGTCACATTTTCACACCTTACACTTCCTTACCTCCGTGTCTCCTTCTCCCCTGACTCTTAGTCTGAAGCAGGGTCTCAACCCAAAACGTCACCCATTCCATCTATCCATAGATGCTGCCTGTCCCGCTGACAGGGAAATGTAGAGTAGATCATTGTTAGAGAGGAGAAGGTGACAATAAAGCAAACAGAGATAAAAATGTCATCAGACTGGTCGGAGAACTAGGAAGGGGTGGGGATGAAGAGAGAGAGGGAAACTTGAAGTAGGACAAGTCAATGTTCATACCGCTGGGGTGTAAGCTGCCCAAGCAAAATATGAGGTGCTGTTCATCCAATTTGCACTGGAGCTCACTCTGACAGTGGAGAAGGCCCAGGACGGAAAGGTCAGTGTGGGAAAGGTCAGTGGAGAAGGAATAGGCGACGTTTCGGGTCAAGACCCTTAATTTACTGATCTTTGATGGAGCTTCTTAGACTTCTTGTAAAAGATGTAGCTTCTTGGTTGAGAATTAATAGTTCTTAAGAGATAAGAGCAATGTCTTTCTTTACTCAGTATAGAGAATTAGTTTGACAGATTGATTGATTGATTGGAGATACAGCATGGAAACAGGCCCTTCGGCCCACTGAGTCCATTCTGACCGTCGATCACCCTTTAGTTTTGACTTTACTTTAGAGAGACAGTGTGGAGAGAGTCCGTTTGGCCCACCGACTCTGCACCGACCAGCGATCCCCGCACATTAACACTATCCTACACACAAAGGACAATATATATTTATACCAAGCCAATTAACCTACAAACCTGTACGTCTTTGGAGTGTCAGATTCAGATTCAGATTCAGATTCAACTTTAATTGTCATTGTCAGTGTACAGTACAGAGACAACGAAATGCAGTTAGCATCTCCCTGGAAGAGCGACATAGAATATGATATCAATAAATAAATCTATTTACATGCATACAGTCATAGTGTTTTTCCTGTGGGAGGAGTGTCCGGTGGGGGAGGGGGTGATTGGCAGTCACCGAGGTACGTTGTTGAGTAGTGTGACAGCCGCAGGGAAGAAGCTGTTCCTGGACCTGCTGGTCCGGCAACGGAGAGACCTGTAGCGCCTCCCGGATGGTAGGAGAGTAAACAGTCCATGGTTGGGGTGAGAGCAGTCCTTGGCGATGCTGAGCGCCCTCCGCAGACAACGCTTGCTTTGGACAGACTCAATGGAGAGGAGTGAGGAACCGGTGATGCGTTGGGCAATTTTCACCACCCTCCGCAGTGCTTTCCGGTCGGAGACAGAGCAGTTGCCACACCATACTGTGATACAGTTGGTAAGGATGCTCTCGATGGTGCAGCGGTAGAAGTTCACCAGAATCTGAGGAGACGGATAGACCTTCTTCAGTGTGGGAGGAAACCGAAGATCTCGGAGAAAACCCATGCGGTGACGGGGAGAGCGTAAAACTCCGCACAGACAGCACCCATAGTCGATATCGAACCCCGGTCTTTGGTGCTGTAAGCTCTGTAAGTGCAGTCACTACCACTATACAATCGTGCAGCCTCTTATCTTAAGGGATAAGAGTGAAGTATTTCAATAATGAATTAGTTTGAGATTGATAGATTGAAGATACAACGTGGAAACAGGCCCTTCGGCCCATCGAGTCCAGCATGGTCCATCGATCACCCTTTAGATTTAAATTTAGTTTAGAGATCCCGTGCGGAAGCAGGCCCTTCGGCCCATCAACCACAGCCAGCGATCACCGTGCATATCAGCGCTATCCTACACACTTAAAGAAGCCAATTCACCTACAAAGCCGCACGTCTTTAAAGTGTGTGAGGAAACCGGAGCACCCGGGGAAAACCCACGTGGTCACAGGGAGAACGTGCAAACTCCATATAGAAAGCACCCATAGACAGGATTGAACACGGGTCTCTGGCGCTGTAAGGCAGCAACTCTACCACTGTGCCACTGCGGCCTGTTTCCACGTTGTATCTCTAAACCAAACCAAACTAAAGGCAGCAAGATCAATGTGGGGTAAACACCCAATGGGAAGGAATGGAAATCTGCCATCCATACCCAGTCTTGGCCTTGTGACTACTGGCCATGAACAATGACTTCTCTAGCTTCAGTTAACCACTTGCTTTCCCTCTCTCTCCATCCCTCCCCCTTCCTTGTTCTCTGACCAGTCTGACCTGATTAGCCTCCTTGATTAACTTTTTATCTCTGTTTGCTTCGTTGTCACCTTCTCCTGGTTAACAATGATCCACTCTACATTGTTTCCCCGATCTCCATCCCCTTTGATGCCCCGTTCTCACACCTTACGCTTCCTTATCTCTGCGTCTCGCTCGCCCCAGAGTCTGAAGAAGGGACTCGACCCGAAAAAAGTCGCCCATCCCTTCTATCCCGATAGGTATGCTGCCAGTTCCGCTGAGTCACTCCAGCATTTTGTGTCTATCACTGGTCGACAGTGATCCCATTGGACAATAATAATAATAATAATAATAATAAATTTTATTTATGGGCGCCTTTCAAGAGTCTCAAGGATACCTATAATGACTAAATTCTCTCCGTAAATTAATAATAGAAATCTCGCTTGGGTACTGAATAAAGCACAGAGAGTGCTTATTATGCCTTGGTCTGTAAGACATCCTTGCTCTGCACAAATTAGCCACTGCAGATCAGATATCACCATGAACGTCAAACTTCCTGAGAACTCATCGGACACAAGAAGCTGGGGGCTGAAGTGAGAACGCAATGGGTAAACACACACAGTCGGCAGCAAGACGGTATTAATTTAGTTTGATTTAGTTTAGAGATACAGCACGGCCCACCGAGTCCGCATCGACTAGCGACTCCCGCACGTTAACACTACCCTACACGCACCAGGGACAATTTTACATTTACACATTCCTACCAATCCAATTAACCTCCAAACCTGCACGTCTTTGGAGTGTGGGAGGAAATCCGAAGACCTCAGAGACAACCCACGCAGGTCACGTAGAGAACATACAAACTCCGTACAGACAGCACCCGTAGTCAGGATCGAACCTGGGGCTCTGGCACTGTAATGCAGTAGCTCTATCTACGCCACCAATTGTATCTTCATTCTATTTCTTTCAAAAGCACAGGCAGAAATGTTCATATACTTTCCATTTCAAACATTTAAAAATATCAGAAATATCCATTGATCAATGATAATTGAGACTTTTATTCTCTAAACTGCAGGAAATAATTGCTTCCAAAATGTGTGCAATTCATTGCAGTCTTTGCATTTGCCAGGTTAACCTCAGGAAGACTGCTATGTTGTTGATGTATAAGTGGTCTGTTTAAGACAAATTGGCCATTTTGACTTTGTCTATTCTATTAACTTTTTACACCCTCTCATCTCACACATCAAAACTGTTTCATCTCGCGTAATATGCCATTCTGTAGAACTATGTAAAATATTCAGCGCAGAAACGTCACACTCAGTGTAACCCTCGCATTTCAGTCCAAATCACAAAGTGCTGGAGGAACGCGGAAGTTCGGGCAGCGTTTGTGGTGGGAAAAGACAGACGACATTTGCCCGTGTTCTTCAGAAGGCTCCTGACCTGAAACATCGTTTAGGGGCGGCATGGTAGAGTTGCTGCCTCACAGCTCCAGCGACCCCGGGTTCCATCCCGACTAGGGCTGCTGCCTGTACGGAGTGTGTATGTTTCTCCCTGGGACCGCGTGGGTTTCCTACAGGTGCTCTGGTTTCCTCCCACACTCCAAAGACGTGCAGATTTGTAGGTTAATTGGCTTCTGTAAATTGTCCCTAGTGTGTGGGATCGAACTAGTGTCCGGCTGGTTGTCGTAGGCTCGGTTGGCTGAAGGACATTTTTTTCCGCACTGTATCTCCAAAACTAAAACCGTCAAGGATAGAAATTCCTCACAGATGATACAGTGTGAGAAATAAATGCCATGGAGAGTATAAGTTATTAGAGAGTGCCAGAGTGTTAGTCTGGAGACTGGTCTCGACCCGCGACATCACCTATTCCTTCTCTCCACGGATGCTGCCTGTCCCGCTGAGTTACTCCAGCACTTTGTGTCTATCTTTGGTGTAAACCAGCATCTGCAGTTCCTTCTTAAGGGCCTGTCCCACATTCCCGAGTTATTCACGAATTCTCCCGAGTTTTCCGCCTGATTCAAACTCGCAGAATGTTCGTAACGAGTCCGTGGATATATCGTAGCGGCTCGTTATGCGGCTCGTACTTGGGGCATCAGGTAAGTCGGGACTTTTTTTCCAGCCTGATAAAAAATATCCATGAGTAAAAAAATAGCCCCTTGTACCTACGGGCTGGCATCTTCTTCTTCTTGTATGGCGTGCACAGTCTAAAGTTGTAGGACAACTTGTTCTATTTGATCTTATTTCATTGTGCACTCCAGGTTGATTGCATTCGTTGAAACAGGGTGGACCACGTGAAGGTTGCAATCTCCCACCCCATGGCTGGCATAACGAGCCGCTACAATATATCCACGGACTCCTACGGACTAGTTACGAACATTCTGCGAGTTTGAATCAGGGGGAAAACTCGGGAGAATTCGTGAATAACTCGGGAAAGTGGGACAGGCCCTTTACATGTCAGCGTGTTAATTATGGACACTATAATTCTCCCCTCCCCTTCTCTACGACCACCACACCAACCACCCACGCCCAAAATCTCAATCCCTGTAACAATGTTGTACAGACAATCATCTAGCTCAGTAGTTCCCAACCTTTTTTAGCTCATGGCCCCCTTGGGATCTTTTAATTTTTCTGTGCCACCCCCCCCCCCCCCCCTGACATTATTAGCGGGAAAAAAGTACTTCAATATTATAATACCTTCCATAAAAATATGTGTCTATTAATTGCGCATATATTCTCTTTTATTCTATTCCACAAACATCAAACATATTTCAACTACATAGATTTAAATGTATTCAAACTGAAACTTAGGAGGCAACAGGGTGGTAGCTCTGTGGCCCCCTAAATCCCCAAATTTTTCTGTGGCCCCCCCTGAAATTTGCCATGTGGCCCCAGCTTGGGAATCACTGATCTAGCTCACTGGTTGTTTTACAGCGGTGACTGTAATTTCAAGATTAAGTCGCCTGCTACAAACTGTGGGGACTTCCGGGGAAATGCGCTCCATAATTCTACACCTTCCTTTTCACTGTCTATCTGCTTGAATTGCTCATCTTCAAGTTCTCTCCCCAGAAATCTTAACAGAGGAAGCAATCAGTTTAAAATTAATTCCAACAGTGAGATCTCAGGATGAGGAATTGAGTTTTAACGCACACCTCCAGTTTGTTCCCGGCTGTTCTCAGGCAACTGAACCAAACTACCACAAGCAGGGAGCAGTCCTGAGGGGTTGGACAGGCTAGATGCAGGAAGATTGTTCCCGATGTTGGGGAAGTCCAGAACAAGGGGTCACAGTTTAAGGATAAGGGGGAAATCTTTTAGGACCGAGATGAGGAAAACTTTTTGCACACAGAGAGTGGTGAATCTCTGGAATTCTCTCCCGCAGAAGGTAGTTGAGGCCAGTTCATTGGCTATATTTAAGAGGGAGTTAGATGTGGCCCTTGTGGCTAAAGGGATCAGGGGGTATGGAGAGAAGGCAGGTACAGGATACTGAGTTGGATGATCAGCCATGATCATATTGAATGGCGGTGCAGGCTCGAAGGGCCGAATGGCCTACTCCTGCACCTATTTTCTATGTTTCTATGTTTCTATCTACCTCATTGGTGACCCTCGGACTATCCTTGATCGGACTTTGCTGGCTTTACCTTGCACTAATAGTTATTCCATTATCATGTAGCTATACACTGCAAATGTCTTGATTGTAATCATGTATTGTCTTTCCGCTGACTGGACAGCACGCAACAAAAGCTTTTCACTGTACCTCGGTCCACGTGGCAATAAGCTGAACTAAACTAGTGTGTTAGTTGCACGTGCAAAAATCCCACTCTTGGTATTTACCAGGGTTTTGCATCAGAAATTATTTGGCTGAAGTTCGTGCGATAATTTAAAAAATGCAGATATGAAAAACCATGCAAAATATGTACCAGCCAGACTCTAGTGACCATCCTAGAATAACAAGAAACTGCAGATGCTGGTTCACCAAAGCAAGACACAAAGTGCTGGAGTAACTCAGAGGGTCAGGCAACATCTCTGGATAATGCCAAAGAATGCCTGACCCGCTGAGTTACTCCAGCATTTAGCATCCATCTTTGGTGAGGACTGGCCAAGTCCTTTGACATCTAGGCCTTTCTAGAATTGTTACACCTTGCTTTTGCCATTGCTGGAACAAGTTGGCCGTACCTCTTGCTACTTTTCCTTTGAATGCCATCCATTGTGTTGATAGTTAAATTTAGTTTGGAGATACAACGCAGAAAAAGGCCCTTAGGTCACCAAGATCGCGCTGACCAGTGATCACCCTGTACACTAGTACTATCCCATACACTAGGAAGAGTTTATCTTTACCAAAGTCACGGTGGCGGCAGGTGACGCAGTGGTGGAGTTGCTGCCTTAAGGGCCTGTCCCACGAGCATGCGACCTGCATGCGGCAAGCGCGACCTAACGTGGTCACTTGAGCCGTACGGCCTCGCTGGAGTAACCCAGCCGGACAGGCAGCATCTCTGGAGAGAAGGAATGGGTGACATAGGGTCTTGACCCAAAACGTCACACATTCCTCCTCTCCAGAGATCTTGCCTGTCCCACTAAGTTACTCCAGCATTTTGTATCTATCTTGGGTTTGGACCGTGACCTCTTTGGAGTTGCCATCAGCCAGGTTGAACCTTGGACTCCGTGGCTCAGAACCAAAGGGTTATTGTTTAAGAAGGAACTGCAGATGCTGGAACATCGAAGGTAGACAAAAATGTTGGAGAAACTCAGCGGGTGCAGCAGCATCTATGGAGCGAAGGAAATAGGCAATGTTTCGGGCCGAAACCCTTCTTCAGGGTTATTTCATAGCAAAAGGATTTGATTCATAGCAAAAGGATTTGATTCATAGCAAAAGGATTTGATTCATAGCAAAAGGATTTGAGTATAGGAGCAGGGAGGTTCTACTGCAGTTGTACAGGGTCTTGGTGAGACCACACCTGGAGTATTGCGTACAGTTTTGGTCTCCTAATCTGAGGAAAGACATTCTTGCCATAGAGGGAGTACAGAGAAGGTTCACCAGACTGATTTCTGGGATGTCAGGACTTTCATATGAAGAAAGACTGGATAGACTCGGTTTGTACTCGCTAGAATTTAGAAGATTGAGGGGGGATCTTATAGAAACGTACAAAATTCTTAAGGGGTTGGACAGGCTAGATGCAGGAAGATAGTTCCCGATGTTGGGGAAGTCCAGAACAAGGGGTCACAGTTTAAGGATAAAGGGGAAATCTTTTAGGACCGAGATGAGGAAAACCTTTTTCACACAGAGAGTGGTGAATCTGTGGAATTCTCTCCCGCAGAAGGTAGTTGAGGCCAGTTCATTGGCTATATTTAAGAGGGAGTTAGATGTGGCCCTTGTGGCTAAAGGGATCAGGGGGTATGGAGAGAAGGCAGGTACAGGATACTGAGTTGGATGATCAGCCATGATCATATTGAATGGCGGTGCAGGCTCGAAGGGCCGAATGACCTACTCCTTAGATTAGATTAGATAGCCTTTATTGTCATTCAGGCCGAAGTCTGAACGAAATTGAAGCAGTCATACATACAATACAATACAATAAAAAACAACAATAAACACATATTAACATCCACCACAGTGAGTCCACCCAACATCTCCTCACTGTGATGGAGACAAAAGTCTTAGGTCTCCAGTCTCTTCCCTCCTCTTCTCCTTCTGCGCTGAGGCGATACCCCCCGGGCGTTGTTACAACTGTCCCGCGGCTCAAACACTGCGGCCCGGGGTGGTCGAAGCTGCCGCCCACCAGTCCTGCTGACGCAGCCGCTGGCCCGCGGCCGAACCCCGGACTCAGGCCACCACCGCCAGAACACCGTCCAAGCCACCGGAGCACCATTCCAGCCCCGAGCCGGATCGCCCTCACGTGAGTACCGTTACCGTCTCAGCCTCGCGCCAGGCCGCCCCGACTGGGCACCGCTTCTCCCTCGGGCTGGGCCGCCCCGACATGGGCGCCGCTCCTCCCTCGGGCTGGGAACACCGTACCTCCCCGAGCTCGGCCACTCCGACGGGAGCACCGTTCCTTCCTCGGGCCGGCCGTCCTCACAGGAGCGTCACAGCCCCTCACGAAAGCACTGTTCCAGCCCCGAGCCGGGCCGTCCTCACGGGAGCGAGCCCAGTGCGAGTCCTGGCGGGCTATGCCTCCTGAGCCTCGAGGTCGCCAGCTCCGCCATTAGGCCTCAGCGCAGACGGAGGCAGAGAAGGGGAATACGACAAAAAAGTCGCATTCCCCCGCAGGGAGAGACAGCAAGCCCCGTTTCAACCCCCCCCCCCCCAAAACAGAAACTAAAAACCAAAACTAGACTAACCAAAACGAAAATAAACAACACAAAAAACACAAAACAAACAGGACTGCCGGAGAGCCGCTGCAGCCAGAGCCGCGCCGCCACTAGCTGCACCTAATTTCTATGTTTCTATGTTTCTATGTTACTTATCTCCGAATGGAATTCTGGAGTATTGAGCGAGAGCCGGTATCCCTCCAGACTGAATGACAATTTGACCACTTTTGATGCAGCAGATAAATCACACCTTGTAAATTGTAATAATGGTGATAGAGTCGCTGCCTCACGGTGCTACAAACCCGGGTTTGATCCTGACTGCAGGTGCTGTCTGATACAGAGTTTGTACCTTCTCCCCGTGACCATGTGGGCTTTCTCTGGGTGCTCCAGTTTCCTCCCACATTCCGAAAACGTGCATGTTTGCAGCTGAATTGGCTTCTGTAAATTGCCCCACCCGTGTGTAGGATATGAATGTGAGATAACATAGAACTGGTGATCGAGGGTCAGTATGGACTGGGTGGGCCAAAGGGCCTGTTTCCACACTGTATCTCCAAACTGAAATAAAATGTTATTTAGAACATGAAAAATATTCATACATATTTAGTTTAGTTTAGAGGCACAGGGCAGAAACAGGCCCTTCGGCCCACCGAGTTCGTGCTGACCAGCGATCCCCGCACTATCATACACACACAAGGGACAATTTACATTTATACCAAGCCAATTAACCCACAAACCTGTAAGTCTTTGGAGTGTGGGAGGAATCCGGTGTAAACTCCGTACAGGCAGCACCAGTAGTCGGGATCGAACCCGGGTCTCTGGCGCTGTATAAGCGCTGTAAGCGGCAGCAACTCTACCGCTGTGCCACCGTGGCCGCCCTAGACTTGACAAAATTATACTGATGTTACTCTCCAAGCAATCCCTTTCTAAAACTCCACTCCAAAGACGTGCATGTTTGCAGGTTAATTGGCTTGGTGAATGTGTAAATTATCCCTCGTGTTTTAGGATCATGTTAGTGTGCAGGGATCACTGGTCGATGCGGACTCGGTGGGCCGAAGGGCCTGTTTCCGCGCTGTACCGCTAAAACTGAAACTAAAACTAAGATTCAATGGACAATAGACAATAGGTGCAGGAGTAGGCCATTCGGCCCTTCGAGCCAGCACCGCCATTCAATGTGATCATGGCTGATCATCCCCAATCAGTACCCCGTTCCTGCCTTCTCCCGATATCCCCTGACTCCGCTATCTTTAAGAAACCTATCTAGCTCCCTCTTGAAAGTATCCAGGGAACCGGCCTCCACCGCCCTCTGAGGCAAAGAATTCCACAGACTCACAACTCCCTGTGTGAAAAAGTGTTTCCTCATCAAATCTCTGTGTGAAAAAGTGTTTCCTCTTCTCTATATTTGCTATATTTAAGAAGGAGTTAGATGTGGCCCTTGTGGCTAAAGGGATCAGGGGGTATGGAGAGAAGGCAGGTACAGGATACTGAGTTGGATGATCAGCCATGATCATATTGAATGGCGGTGCAGGCTCGAAGGGCCGAATGGCCTACTCCTGCACCTATTTTCAATGTTTCTTTGTTTCTATGTTTCACTGTTCTAAATGGCTTACTTCTTATTCTTAAACTGTGACCCCTGGTTCTGGACTCCCCGAATATTGGGAACATGTTTCCTGCCTCTAGCGTGTCCAAGCCCTTAAAAATCTTATATTTTTCAATAAGATTGCCTCTCATCCTTCTAAACTCCAGAGTATACAAGCCCAGCCGCTCCATTCTCTCACCATACGACAGTCCCTCATGAAGGGCAATCGTTAGACAAAATCGCCATCTCTGTATATCTATATTTGCTTTTGCTGTTATCCAAAGCCAGTCAAAGATGATGTTCAACGGCACAGCCACTGACACCATTGTGTCTGCTGCTGAGTTTGAGCGGGAGTAAAATTAATAGTCCGACTTGCATGAAAACATTCTGTTCTACAACAAAGTCTACTGATTCAGCAGCCAGGGTCCATTGGAAGAGTCTGGAGTGTTTCATCGCCATATGTAATGGCTGGGAACGGAACAACGAGATTGTTAATTGCTGCTGCTTTCCAGAAACATTAATGGGCACAACACTACAAATAAATATGCAATGAATAACAATACAATATAAATTATCAGTAATGCAGGCTAATCAGGCCATAATAATGAAACCAAGCCATAATAGCGATCGTTTAAGGAATACACCAGTCTCCATCTGTCACCATTATAGATATTATCTTTTGTTTAAACTCCAGGTGTATTTAATTGCATGGATTTACATTCCTCGGATGCCAATTGAGTCAAAGCCCTCGCTCGTGATATTGGTAAAGAATATCCAAACACAAAACTCTATCACCAAAAACCCCGTTATGTTATTTCCCAATTAAAGCGGTTATAGTTTTCTTGATTAACCCCATGGGCGGCACGGTGGCGCAGCGGTAGAGTTACTGCCTGACAGCACTTACTACGGGTGCTGTCTGTACGGAGTTTGCACGTTCTCCCCGTGACCGACAATAGACAATAGACAATAGGTGCAGGTGTAGGCCATTTGGCCCTTCGAGCCAGCACCGCCATTCACTGTGAGCATGGCTGATCATCCCCAATCAGTACACTTTTCCCGCCTTCTCCCCATATCCCCTGACTCCGCTATCTTTAAGACCTCTGTCTAATGGGCCTGTCCCACTGTATGAGTTCACCCAAGAGCTCTCCCGAGTTTAAAAAAAAAAAAACTTGTGGTAAGCACGTAAAATGTACGTAGCGGGTACGTCGGAGCTCGGGGACGTCTCTTAGCGGCTCGTGAACTCATTGAAAAATGCCCACGAGAGCCCCGAGTACCTACGAGTGGCTATTACCGTAATTCTCTGAGTTCGAATCAGGGGAAACTCGGGAGAACTCTTGAATTAGCTCATACAGTGGGACAGCCCATAACTCTTTCTTGAAAGCATACAGAGAATTGGCCTCCATTGCCTCCTGAGGCAGAAAATTCCACAGATTCACAACTCTCTGGTTGAAAAAGCTTTTCCTCATCTTCGTTCTATATGGCTTACCCCTTATTCTTAAACTTTGGCGCCTGGTTCTGGACTCCCCCAACATCGAGAAACATGTTTCCTGCCTCTAGCGTGTCCAAACCCTTAATAATCTTATATGTTTCAATAAATCT
Organism: Amblyraja radiata; assembly: GCF_010909765.2. NCBI lineage: Eukaryota > Metazoa > Chordata > Chondrichthyes > Rajiformes > Rajidae > Amblyraja > Amblyraja radiata. The sequence continues at coordinate 6,575,901 of NC_045969.1, forward strand.
CCCCCTCATCCTTCTAAATTCTAGAGAACACAAACTCAGCCGCTCCATTCTATCAACATATGACAGTCTTCTCTGAGATCTTCGGTTTCCTTCCACACTCCAAAGACGTACAGCTTTGTAGGCTAATTGGCTTGCTATAAATGTAAATTGTCCCTAGTGTGTGTAGGATGGTGTTAGTGTACGGGGATTGCTGGTCGGTGGGGACTCAGTGGGACGAAGGGCCTGTTTCTGCGCTGTATCTCTAAACTAAACTAAACCAAAATTAAGTATTACAATGAGTGTAAATTCAATCCCAATTCATTCACACCGTGACAGATAGGATTAAATAACCGATCATCTCCACCTTATCTTCACCCTCCATGAGAATTATCCCAGCGTTCAGTGGGTTAACATATGATGAACGTTTGATGGCACAGGGCCTGTACTTGCTGGAGTTAAGAAGGATGAATGGGGGGGACCTCATTGAAACTTACCAGATAGTGAAATGCCTGGATAGAGTCAATGCGGAGAAAAAATTTCCACTAGTGGGAAACTCTCGGACCAGAGGTCATAGCCTCAAAATTAAAGGATGTTCCATTAGGAAGGAAATGAGAAATAATTTCTTTAGTTAGAGGGTGACTTGTGTCTGTGGAATTCTTTGCCACAGAAGGCTGTGGAGACCATCAATGGATATTTTTAAAGCAGAGATAGATGGATTCTTCATTAGCATGGGTGTCAGGGGTTATGGGGAGAAAGCAGGAGAGAATGGGTTTAGGCGGGAGAGATAGATCAGCCAACAATTGAATGGGGGAGCAGACGATGGGCCAAATGGCCTAATTCTACTCCTCTAAGCCCTGTCCCACGGTACGAGATCATTCCAAGAGCTCTCCCGAGTTAAAAAAAAATCAAACTCGTGGCAAGCACGGAGAATGAACGTAGCGGGTACATCGGATCTCGGGGACGTCTCTTAGCGGCTTGTAACTCTAACGGCAGGTACTCGTAAAGACTCGTTAACGGCAGGTAAGCACGGGAAGACTCGTGAAGATTTTTCAACATGTTGAAAAATGTCCACGAGAGCCCCGAGTACCGACGAGTGGCCATTACCGTAAATCACCGAGTTCGAATCAGGGCAAACTTGGGAGAGCTCTTGGAATGAACTCGTACCGGGCTTTATCACTTATGAACATAAATTTTTACAAAACAGTAGTCGGTATCGAAGTCGGGTCTCCGGCGCTGCATGCGCTGCAAGGCAGCAACTCTACCATTGTGCCACTAGCTCAGGAAGGCACCAGAGTTGGCATGGATAAGTTGCGCCGCAGGGCTTTTTCAATGCAGTATTTTAATCTACCGCTTGGCACTGAAAGGCGATGCAAGCCAATTCATTGGCAATGGTGAAACTGCAATCAGAAACATGTTTGAAAAGAAACTGGCAATGGAAATGAGTAAAGAAAACTTCTGGTGGCAAGGGAGCTAATTAGCCTGGGCTTTATAGGAGCTGGCAACCGCAAGACAGGCCAAATGGTCTTGTTTTTTTTATCCTTTATTCAAGCGAATGCCGGAAAACAGCATGGAACAAATGCTTCATTTCCCTTCAGCAACTGAATAATTCATTTCCTTGCAGAATAACTCTGACGTGAATGATGTCGCTACACTTTTCCGAATGTTATTGTTGGATTAAGTGCTCATCTACATAAACGTCCCACTAACGCTCCCTGAGGTCCAGAATTAGTTGATCTTTATTCCCCGCGGTCTCATTTGCGCTGACAAATTTTACTGTCAACAGTAATAACTTATTGGCCCACAGAGGCAGATTTATGTGATCAAGAGATCCATGGGGCGTGAAAGTGTGGAACCTGATGGAGGCAAGGAGTGTCGTCAGTTGGCTGAGTGAAATGCATGGGTGTCTAGCACTGCTTATTCTGCCATTGTTGCCACAAGTATGCAGACAGGCTCACGGTTTTAACATAGTGCATAGTACAGTGAAGGAAGGAACTGCAGACGCTGGTTTACACCGAAGATAGATACAAAACAGCGGGACAGGCAGCGTTTGGTCCATATCCCTCCAAACTTGCCCTATCCTTGCACCTGTCTAGCTGTTTCTTAAACATTGGGATAGTCCCAGCCTCAACTACCTCCCCTGGAAGCTTGTTCCATACACCCACCACCCTTTGTGTGAAAACAAAAACCCTATTCTCTCGACCCCATTCTCCTGCCTTCCCCCCCGTAACCCCTGACACCCGTTTCTGTGCTGTGTCTTTTGTTCAATCAATCATTTCAAGTGAATCACTGCTGGAAGGACTGTTTGGGTCGAAGGGAAGGTATTTCTCCTGACTCCCGAAAGGGCCTGTCCCACTTGGCGATTTTTTCGGTGACTGCCGGCACCATTGACTGACGAATCAGGTCACCGAAAAATACGTGGTGTGATGCAGCGTGATGCGGCGTTATGGCGTACTGATGCGTGGTGTCTCCTCAAGTGCGGCAGCATTTTTTTTGTCATCGCTGGATTTTGAAATGTACAAAATATTTCGGTGACCCTGATATACGTCAGTCAATGACACCGGCAGTCGCCGAAAAAATCGCCAAGTGGGACAGGCCCTTACGATCTTGATCCCTCGCCCCTCTGCAAAGGTCAGTGTAGACTAAATGTGTAAGGAGGAACTGCAGATGCCAGTTTAAACCGAAGGTAGACACAAAATGCTGGAGTAGCTCAGCGGGACAGGCAGCATCTCCGGAGAGAAGGAATGGGTGACGTTTCGGGCCATGACCCTTTTTCAGACTGATGTCAGGGGGAAGGGAGATACATAGATAAGGAAGTGTGAGGTGTGAAAATGGGGCAAAGGGAATGAAGATCAAGGAAAATGTAGAATGGATCATTGTTAGCTGGGAGAAAGTGACAACAAAGCCAATTTAGTCGGAGACAGTACGATTGGTCGGAGAACTGGGAAGGGGGAGGGATGGAGAGAGAGGGAAAGCAAGGGTTACATGAAGTTAAAGTAGTCAATGTTCATACAACTGGGTCATAAGCTGCCCAACCGTAATATGACGTACTGTTCCTCCAAATTGTGCTGCGCCTCACTCTGACAATGGAGGAGGCCCTGGACAGAAAGGAGAGTGTGGGAATGGGAGGGGGAGTTAAACTGCTTAGCAACCAGGAGATCAGGTCGGATTATGCGGACTGAGCGGACAGTACAGTACGGTGCAGATATAACGGTACAGCACAGGAATGGGTCCTTCAGCTCACAAACGTTTGTGCTGAACACGATGCCAAGATCAAATGATCTGCCTGCGCACGATAAATATCCCCCCACTCCTTGTGCTTTCATGTGCCTATCTAAAAGCCTCTTAAACGCGGCTATCATATAGTGCGGCACTGTGACTCAGCGGTAGAGTTACGGCCTCGCAGCGTACTTTGGTTACATATTCTGTCGTGTTGCTGCAAATAAGAATTTCATTGTTCTATCCGTGACATATGACAATAGAACACTCTTGACTCTTGACTTACAGCGCCAGAGGCCCAGCTTCGATCCCGACTACGGGTACTGTCTGTACGAAGATTGTGTGTTCTCCCCGTGACAGCGTGGGTTTTCTCCGGGTGCTCCGGATTTCTCCCACACTCCAAAGATGTACGGGTTTGTAGGTTAATTGGCTTCGGTAGTAGAATTGTTGACGGGGTGATCGCTGTTCGGTGTGGACTCAATAGACAATAGACAATAGGTGCAGGAGTAGGCCATTCGGCCCTTTGTCCGAAGGGCCTGTTTCCACGCTGTATCTCTAAAGTCTATAGCATCTGCTTCCACCACCACCCCTGGCAATGCGTTCCAGGCCCCCACCACCCATACCCTCTGTGTTAAAAAAACTTGCCCCGCGTATCTCCGTTAAACTTTCCCCGCTCTCACCCTCCAGCTACGCCCTCTAGTGTTGGATTTAATTCCAACCTGGGAAGAAGGTTCTGGCTGTCTACCATATCTATGTCTCTCATCATTTTATAATGGAACTTGGACGTTGGATTCCACTCACTTGGACTCCTGTCTGAGAATTCAGCATGAATTGTACTTGCGGGATCATCTATTCAGGATCAGTTCAGTTCAGTTCAGTTTTATTTGTCCTATGTAGGTTAACACAGGGTCAACGGTACAATGAAATGTGTTTGACAAGACAACGGGTCACCTAAGCAATGATATTACTCATTATGTAACATCATGGGAAATTTCCACCGATGCATTCCTAGCTGTCACTGAAAGAGAATAACAGCAGTAAAGATACTGCCTTACAGTGCTTGCAGCGCCAAAGACCCAGGTTCGATCCTGACCACGGGTGCTCTCTGTATGGAGTTTGTACCTTCTCCCTGGGACCTGCGTGTGTTTTCTCCGTGATCCTTGGTTTGCTCCCACACTCCAAAGACGTACAGGTTTGTAGGTTAACTAACTTTGGTATCATTGTCATTTGTCCCCGGTGTGTGTAGGATAGTGTTATGCCCCTGTCCCACTTAGGAAACCTGAACGGAAACCTCTGGAGACTTTGCTCCCCACACAAGGTTTCCGTGCGGTTCCCGGAGGTTTTTGTCAGTCTCCCTACCTGCTTCCACTACCTGCAACCTCCGGCAACCACCTGCAACCCACGGGAACCGCACGGAAACCTTGGATGGGGCGCAAAGTCAAGTCAAGTCAAGTCAAGTCATGTTTATCTGTCACATACACATACGAGATGTGCAGTGAAATGAAAGTGGCAATGCTCGCGGACTTTTGTGCAAAAAGACAAACAACCAAACAACCAAACAAACTATAAACACAATCATAACACACATATACCTTTACATAATAAATAATGGAAGGAAAAACGTTCAGTAGAGTTAGTCCCTGGTGAGGGGTTGGACAGGCAAACCCACAAGACGCAGGAAGATTGCTCCCGATGTTGGGGAAGTCCAGGACAAGGGGTCACAGCTTAAGGATAAGGGGGAAATCCTTTAAAACCGAGATGAGAAGAACTTTTTTCACACAGAGAGTGGTGAATCTCTGGAACTCTCTGCCACAGAGGGTAGTCGAGGCCAGTTCATTGGCTATATTTAAGAGGGAGTTAGATGTGGCCCTTGTGGCTAAGGGGATCAGAGGGTATGGAGAGAAGGCAGGTACGGGATACTGAGTTGGATGATCAGCCATGATCATATTGAATGGCGGTGCAGGCTCGAAGGGCCGAATGGCCTACTCCTGCACCTAATTTCTATGTTTCTATGTGAGATAGGCGTTTACAGTCCGAATGGCCTCTGGAAAGAAACTCCTTCAGAGGTTTCAGAAAGTCTTCAGAGGTTTCCGTTCAGGTTTCCTAAGTGGGACAGGGGCATAAGTGTGCAGGGATCGCTGGTCAGCGCAGACTCGGTGGGACGAAGGGCCTGTTTCTGTGCTGTCTTTCTAAACTAAGCTAAACTAAAACGTAACTCTTGAATGCGCTTTCACCGTATTTTCAAGCCTCACATCTCCTGGCATCTTGCTAAGTAGAGGATTAACCCCTTCATGTTGCCACTGATGTTTTCAAGTCTTATGCTCAGCTCACAGTTTTGCATATTGTTGACAGTGAGCGTGAGACTCACAGCTTGAAAGGGGCAGTGACTAAGCACATAACATGCTTCCATTGAATCCTTCCCAGGTCATGTATCCCTACACTGTAAATGGATCGATTGTAATCATGTGTTGTCTTTCTGCTGACTGGATAGCACGCAACAAGAATAAGGCGTAAGCCATTTAAAACGGAGATGGGGAAACACTTTTTCACACAGAGAATAGAATAGAATAGAAGAATAGAATGCCTTTTATTGTCATTCAAACAGCTTGGTTTGAACAAAATTGCATTTTATACAGAGTTGTGAGTCTGTGGAATTCTCTGCCTCAGAGGGCGGTGGAGGCCGGTTCTCTGGATACTTTCAAGAGAGAGCTAGATAGGGCTCTTGACGATAGCGGATATGGGGAGAAGGCAGGAACAGGGTACTGATTGGGGATGATCAGCCACGATCGCATTGAATGGCGGTGCTGGCTCAAAGGGCCGAATGGCCTACTCCTGCACCTATTGTCTATTTTCTATTGTCTATAACAAAAGCTTTTCACTGTACCTTGTAAACTGAAACTGAAACTGAAGGGGGGAAGAAGGGGGAAAGAGGGATGTGATAGGAATGAGAAATGGGTGCGCTGCAAGAGTGGGGTGGTGTTTAGTTTAGTTTAGTTTAGTTTAGTTTAGTTTAGTTTAGTTTAGTTTAGTTTAGTTTAGTTTAGTTTAGTTTAGTTTAGTTTAGTTTAGTTTAGTTTAGTTTAGTTTAGTTGAGATTAGTTTAGCTTGAAGGCTCAGTGTAAGTGTTGAGCAAAACGGTTGCTGCACCATTGAGACAACGATTTCAATCATTGCCAATCGATCAAGCTAAGTGACCTTTTTTCTGCATGACCTTTCTAAATGCATTCGCAAGGTTGGTATTTGTCTGAGCAATGGAAGTCAGGTACTGTGTTTGTCCAGCTCACTCCACCAGTCAATAACAAATGACAGACACAATATGCTGGAGTAACTCAGCGGGACAGGCAGCATCTCTGGAGACAAGGAACGGGCGACGTTTCGGGTCGAGACCCATCTTCAGACTGGTCAGGGGAGAGGGAGACACATAGACAAGGAAGTGCAAGGTGTGAAAACGGGATAAAGGGAATCGAGATCAAGGAAAATGTAGCATAGGTCATTATGAGCAGGGAGTAGGTAACAACCTGTCTTCACACCTTACACTATCGATGTATCTCCCTCTACTCTGACAGCAGTCTGAAGAAGGGTCTCGACCCGAAACGTCACCCACTCCTCCTCTCCAGAGATGCTGCGTGTCCCGCTGAGTTACTCCAGCATTTGGTGCCTATCTGCTGTTTAAACTAGCATCTGCAGTTCCTTCCCACACAGTCAATAACAAATATTGAATGGGGAATGAAAGCGGTTTGCATCCCTTGCCACTGTATTTGATTGATTGCTTGGTGAGTCGATACTTTATTGTCACATGTAACACATCACAGTAAATTCTTTGTTTTGCAGACCGTACACAAGATATGCAAAGAGTCGCCACATCTAGGGCGTCGACAAAGTCACTAATTAGTTTACGAGGATTAATAGAAGGTCTGAGCTACAGGGAGCTGAGTAGGCTGGGACTCTGTTCCTTGGAGTGCAGGAGGGATCTTATAGAGGTGTATCAAATCATGAGAGGAATAGATCGGGCAGATGCACAGAGTCTCTTGCCCAGAGTAGGTGAATCGAGGACCAGAGGACATAGGTTCAAGGTGAAGGGGAAAAGATTTAATAGGAATCTGAGGGGTAGCTTCTTCACACAAAGGGTTGGTGGGTGTATGGAACCAGCTGCCAGAGGAGGTAGTTGAGGCAGGGAATATCCCAACGTTTAGATAGGTGCATGGATAGGACAGGTTTGGAGGGATATGGGCCATAGGTGGGACTTGTGTAGCTGGGGCATGTTGGCCGGTGTGGGCAAGATGTGCCGAAGGGCATGTTTCCACACTGTATCGCTCTATGACTAGTCCCTAATGGTCTTTCTTTGTTCTCTCGGCGGTCTCCCCACGCCGGTCACGCTTGACTGTTCTCGTTGCCGCGTCCTTCACCGACCTCCGGCTCCCACCACTGGCCCATCAAAAGCATCTGTAGACTCAGATCTCCATGTACACTTCAAAAGGTACAGAAGTGTGAAAATAACACACACCACCAGATTCAGGGACATAGAAACATAGAATCATAGAAAATAGGTGCAGGAGTAGGCCATTCGGCCCTTCGAGCCTGCACCGCCATTCAATATGATCATGGCTGATCATCCAACTCAGTATCCTGTACCTGCCTTCTCTCCATACCCCCTGATCCCTTTAGCCACAAGGGCCACATCTAACTCCCTCTTAAATATAGCCAATGAACTGGCCTCAACTACATTCTGTGGCAGAGAGTTCCAGAGGTTCACCACTCTCTGTGTGAAAAATGCTTTTCTCATCTCGGTCCCAAAGGATTTCCCCTTTATCCTTAAACTATGACCTTTTGTTCTGGACTTCCCCAACATCGGGAACAATCTTCCTGCATCTAGCCTGTCCAACCCCTTAAGAATTTTGTAAGTTTCTATAAGATCCCCTCTCAATCTTCTAAATTCTAGCGAGTACAAGCCGAGTCTATCCAGTCTTTCTTCATATGAAAGTCCTGACATCCCAGGAATCAGTCTGGTGAACCTTCTCTGTACTCCCTCTATGGCAAGAATGTCTTGCTGTTTCTTCACAGCTGTTATCAGGCAACTGAATCATCCTACCACAACCAGAGTGCGGTGCTGAACTACTATCTACCTCTGTGATATCCCTTTGGAGTATCCTTGACCGGACTTTGCTGGCTTTACCTGGCACTAAACGTTATTCCCTTAGCATGTATCTCTCACACTGTAAATGGCTCGATTGTAATCATGCATTGTCTTTCTGCTGACTGGGTTAGAACATAACAAAAAACTTTTCACTGTACCACGTGACAATAAACTAAACTGAAACTGAAACTTTGGTCGGTGGAAGGGATGGATTTGGCACACAAGACTTCTCGACAGAATTGTAGAATCGTAATTTGCCAATGACATGTTGATGGATTGAAACCAATTCCTTTTCCCAAAACTAATTTAATTAAACGCAAATGCTCTAAGCATGCTGCAACGCTGCAATCAATTGTTGCCCAAGATCATTAGGAAAAATTTGCTAGATTAAGCACCTGACCGATCTATTAGCATTTTACTTACCAAAGCTCGGGCACAAGGGATGGGGATTAGGCCTTGTGTTTGACTGACTAATGCAAATGACACCAGGTTAATAATCCTAAAACATCACAGAATGGCTAACAAGAGAAATGCAAATATACCAGAGACGGTACAATAGGCAGAAGTTGAAAGTTGTCATCTTTGTCAATGACTAAACAGCAGATTAGTTTAAGGTAGACAAAAATGCTGGAGAAACTCAGTGGGTGAGGCAGCATCTATGGAGTGAAGGAATGGGTGACGTTTCGGGTCGAGACCCTTCTTCAGACTGATGAGGGGGTTGGGAGGTGGGGAGTGCGGGAAGAAGAAAGGAAGAAGCGGGGAGGGGGAGGGGGTAGAGGCAGCACCTACCCAAGTCGTAGAGCAGAAGCCTCCCCATCAGGCACCGGGCCCGAGCTAGGCTGCAGCCGGAGTGGACCAGAGCGAGGCCCGGAGCGATCTGAGGACGGTGGAAAGCAGCGGAAGGCCGGCCGATCATGGCTTCCGCGAGGGTAAACCCACCCAGATGATCGGGCGGGGGAGACGGAGAGGAGGTTGTCCCTTGTGACAGCCGCCACTGCCACTTTTCCACTATGCTTGTCCGCGCCCTCTCTGCAATTACGTCCGCCTCCGCCATGTTGTGGAACTTGAAGGAGCCCAGCGGAGCGCGCAGCACGCCCGGGGGAGGGGGGGGGGGGCGCGGGGGGGGGGGGGCTGGGCCATGCAACACGCAGCCCGTGGAAAACAGTGCCCCTGCGCATTGAAAATTCTGCGCAGCTTGCCGCGAGGAGCAAAGGCATTGTGACGTCATCCAGCTCGCTTCAGCAAGTTAGATTTTAAAAAGAAGTCAGATTGGTGAACAATTTTAGTAAAAAACTCGGGAAATAATGGATCAAATTTTCTGATGAGGGGATTTTTGAAATCATGAGGTAAATCTTTACCAGAATATGTAAAAATTTCACCGTAAACGCGTCGGGTTTTCGAGGAGATGTGAATCAAAAACAATGTTCAAGCAAGCAAGCAAGCAAACCCACAAGTAAACATCCAAGATCAGTCTAATAGTTATATGATGATGGAGAATTGATGTTGTGAAGCACGGAGGGGATGGGTAATTGGGTGTGAAGTGGTGTGAAGGAGTATTGGGTTAGCTGGGAGAGATAGATGGTTGAATGGTGAAGTAGACTTGATGGGTCGAATGGCCTAAGTCTACTCCTATTCCTTATGACCTTTCAACTTTTGCCTATTGGCTCTCTCCGGTATGAATGTCATACCCGGGCCACTCCCTCTTCTCCTCTCTCCCATCGGGCAAAAGGTACAGAAGTGTGAAAATGCACACCTCCAGATTCAGGGACAGTTTTTTCCCAGCTGTTATCAAGCAATTGAATCATCCTACCACAACCAGAGAGCAGTCCTGAAGTACTATGTACCTCATTGTTGACCCCCGGACTATCTTTGATCGGAATTTACTGGTTTTACCTTGCACTAAACGTTATTCCCTTATCAAGTATCTACACACTGGAAATGGCTCGATTGTAATCATGTATTGTCTTTCCGTTGACTGATTCGCACGCAACAAAAGCTTTTCACTCTACCTCGGAATACGTGACAATAAACTAAATTTAAAATGTCTTTGGGCCATCTAGCTCCATTCTTCAATACAGCTCTGTAGTGCTACTTATGATAATCCATTGAACATTCCCTGGATAAACTTCCCATCAGCAAAGAGGCAAACAGCATTCATTTTGGCTGGATTAGATGTGTCGAGTCCATCTGCCACTGCTTTACCAGTTCAATCTGTCGAATTTTCTTTTTTTTTTAATCACACTGCAGTCTACCACATTTTCTGATCCATCTTTAGCACTACATGTTATTTTACAATGGCAGTAAAGAAGGCAGGTAATCTATTGTATTAGTAGATCAAAAGAGGACAGGAATTTCATGAAACATCCCAAAACCATAGTAAAACCCACTCTGACACTTGGGGCTAGTGTGGGCATGTTGGGCCAAAGGGCCTGTTTCTACGCTGTATCACTCTATGACTCTGAATCTATGACTAACATCAGGTGGCGCAATGGCGCAGCGGTAGAGGTGCTGCCTTACAGCTTACAGAACCATAGACCCAGGTTCGAACCTGACTATGGGTGCTGTCTATACTGAGTTTGCACGTTCTCCTCGTGACCACGTGGGTTTTCTCCGGGTGCTCCGGTTTCCTCCCATACAGGTTTGTACAGTAGGTTAATTGGCTTGTTATAAGTGTAAGTTGTCCCCAGTGTGTAAAGGGTAATGTTAATGTGCGGGGATCGCTGGTCGGTGCGGACTCGGTGGGCCAAAGGGCCTGTTTCCGTGCCGTTAAATTAAAAACTAATTAAAATAAATGGGCTAATGTCTGGGATGTGCGCAATCAGGGAGAATTTCCTTGAATCTCGTAATAATCTCAGATTTCCGGCATGCAAGATATTTTGTTTTTGAATCCATTGCCAAATTCTGTGTCGAAACAGGAAATCTGAAATAGAAACTATTTACCGAGTCAGGCAGTAGCTGTGGAGAGGGAGACAGTGTTGATGTTTCTGGTCAATGACATTTCATAACACAGGTTCTGGTAAAAATTTCAAGTATTCACTGTGGTTTGGTTACCACAGCTACAATCAGGCCAGCTTAGTGTTTAGGAAGGAACTGCAGATGCTGGTTTAAACCCGAAGATAGACACAAAATGCTGGGGTAACTCAGCGGGACAGGCAGCGTCTCCGCAGAGAGGGAATGGGTGCCGTTTCACATTTCCACACCTTACCCTTCCATATCTCTGTGTCTCCCTCTCCCCTGACTCTCAGTCTGAAGAAGGGTCTCGACCCGAAACGTCACCCATTCCTTCTCTCCAGAGATGCTGCCTGTCCCGCTGAGTTACTCCAGCATTTTGTGTCGATCTTCTGCATAAGGGTTGTCCCACTTGGGTGTCATTTCCTCATCACACAGATGGCGCGCGAAGATTTTGTACATCCCAAAATCCTGGGGCGCCGTGCGTAACTGCGTACGTCACCACACATCATGCGCGCGTCATGCCGCATGACGCGCAAATTACGCCCAAGTGGGGCAGGCCCTTTAGTGTTTAAATTGTTTCCTAATTGTGTTTCACAAGGGAATCTGTCCTCTAGACTTGACACCACATTTCAGCGAGAAGATATCAAGTCACAAAAACTATTATGGCAGTACGATTTAACTTTGGCACGTCACACTCTCTTGTCCACGGTGCAGCTGTGACTCAGATTGGACTGACAGGCCATACAGTAGATCACATCTGAGTTTGTTTAGTTTACAATTTTGTGCTATTATTGCTGATGCAAGCTGTCTCTGTCGAGGCACTCAACGAGGAAGGAAGGCGCGTATAGTTGCTTGATACACAAAACGCCACAACAGATCAACGGTGGATGCGATCTCACTTGCTCTCCACTCCGCTCTGGATCACTTGGACAACAAAAACTCATATGTCAGGCTGTTATTCATTGACTGTTATTCATTGACTACAGTTCGGCATTTAATACCATCATCCCCTCCAAGCTGGTTACCAAGCTCTCAGATCTGGGTCTCTGCGCATCCCTCTGCAATTGGATCCTCGACTTCCTCATTCACAGACTACAGTCTGTCCGTATTGGTGGAAATGTGTCATCCTCGATAACAATCAGCATGGGAGCACCTCAAGGCTGCGTGCTCAGCCCCCTGCTGTACTCACTCCATACTCATGACTGCGTAGCCGGACATAGTGCGAACTCCATCCAAGTTCGCCGACGACACCACTGTTGTGGGATGAATCACTGATGGGGATGAGTCAGAGTATAGAAGTGAGATCGACCGATTGACCAAATGGTGCCAGCACAATAACCTGGCTCTCAACACCAGCAAAACCAAGGAACTGATTGTGGACTTTGGAAGGGGTAGGATGGGGACCCACAGTCCCGTTTATATCAACGGGTCGATGGTGGAAAGGGTCAAGAACTTCAAATTCCTGGGCGAGCATATTTCTGAAGATCTCTCCTGGTTCCAGAAAACTGATGCAATCATAAAGAAAGCACATCAGCGCCTCTACTTCCTGAGAAGATTACGGAGAGTCAGTATGTCAAGGAGGACTCTACACGTGCACAGTAGAGAGCATGCGGACTTGTTGCATCGTGGCTTGGTACGGCAAACTGAGCGTCCAGGAGCGGAAAATGCTGCAAAAAGTTGTAAACACTGCCCAGTCCATCATTGGCTCTGACCTCCCTACCATCGAGGGGATCTATCGCAGTCGCTGCCTCAAAAAGGATGGCAGTATCATCAAGGACCCACACCATCCTGGCCACACACTCATCTCTCCGCTGCCATCAGGTAGAAGGTACAGGAGCCTGAAATCTGCAACATCCAGGTTCAGGAACAGCTACTTCCCCACAGCCATCAGACTATTAAACACAACTTCAAACAAACTCTGAACTATAACAGCCTATTGCACTTTATCTGTTTATTTATGTGTATATATATATATATTCTATGGTATATGGACACACTGATCTGATCTGTATTTATGCCTACAATATTCTGTTGTGCTGCAGCAAGCAAGAATTTCATTGTCCTATCTGGGGCACATGACAATAAACTCTCTTGACTTGACTTGAATTGACTTGTCTCCTGGCAACTACATCCATGTAGATAGACACAAAAAGCTGGAGTAACTCAACGGGACAGGCAGCATCTCTGAAAAGAAGGAATGGATGACGTTTCGGGTCGAGACCCTTCTTCAGACTGGTTAAGGATAAGGGAATAGGGATAAGAAATATGGGATATCCCTAACAAGTCTGAATAAGGGTCTTGACCCTAAACGTCACCCATTCCTTCTCCCCAGAGATGCTGCCTGCCCTGCTGAGTTACTCCAGCTTTTTGTGTCTATCTTCGGTTTAAACCAGCTTCTGCAGTTCCTTCTTACATATCAGTCTAGGGTCATACTTTCATATGTCCTAGATAGAACAATTAAATTCCTTACTTGCAGCAGCACATCAGAATATGTAGACATAGTATGTGTAGGAAGAAGCTGCAGATGCTGGTTTGAACCGAAGATAGACACAAAAAGCTGGAGTAACTCAGCGGGACAGGCAGCATCTCTGGGGAGAAGGAATGGGTGACGGTTTGGGTTTGAAGAAGGGTCTCGATCCGAAACGTCACCCATTCAATCTTGACAGAGATGCTGCCTGTCTTTTTGTGTCCATCTTCGATGTTGACATAATACACTGTAAATGATACAATGAACGAGAAAAAAATGTTCAGTGTTTAGTTAAGTTTTGTTTAGAGGTACAGCCCGGAAACAGGCCCTTCGGCCCATGCAGGTCATGGGGAGAACGTACAAACTCCGTACCGACAGCACCCGTAGCCGGGATCGAACCCGTCTACTGCCGCTGTAAGGCATCAACTCTACCGCTGCGCCACTGTGTCGCCCTTATATATATGCACTTACTCACATATTTGAGTACACATAATATATTCATATTATAATTACTATTATATTATTATAATATAATGATTATATATTGTACTATAATATATGGTATTATATATAATGCTATAATATTATTCTCAGGTTATGTAGGGGGGAGTTCGGGGGGGAGTTCCCCCCCCCGCCACGGGTACCATGTAATCCCGTGCTACCTGCTCCATGGTCGGATAGTCGGCGACTAAACCGTCTCCCCCACCTGGTTTGCCAGGTGAGGAGGGGGCTGTGGACCCCCAGCAGGAACAAAAACAAGACCCGTCAAAGGGCGGATGAGCTTCTAGCGAGCCAACGGCCATCCACGCTTCAGTAGAAGTTGCGATCACTGTCGTACACGGCATTGTAAGGAATGATGATAAAGCACACACACACGCACCAAAATCCTATACTTCCAGCGGAGGAAGTCCGCAGGAACTGGAGGACAGAGACGTGTGGTGCGTCCGTCACCGTTCCCGTCAGAAACCAGCACCACTGCGTCGCTAATGTTTTCAACGATGATGAACGAATATAATATTATAATATACATACTATACTACAATATGGACAGATATTACACATGTGTACAGATAAAACAAAACAAGAATAGTGCAATGATGACAATGATAGTCTGTGTGGTTCAGAAGTAATTGGAGGTTGTTGGAGGTTGGCAATAGGGAAGAAGCTGTTCGTGACCTGACCTGCACCTTACAGTTTTCAGGTTCCTGTACCTTCTTCTCGATGGCAGGGGTGAGATGAGTGTGTGGGTCTCTGACGATGCTGGCTGCCTTTTTGAGGCAGCGACTCCTGTAGACCCCTTCGATGGTGGGGAGTTCAGTGCCGGTGAAGGACTGGGTATTCACTCTGGACTCCAAACATTATAAGCATTTTTTTAAATCTTCTCTTGCCTGATCGGTTTTAATCCCAGCTTTAGTTTAGTTTCGGTTTTTTTAGTTTAGAGATACAGCGTGGAAACAGGCCCTTCGGCCCACCGAGTGCACGACGACCAGCGCTCCCCACGCATTTACACTATCCTACGCACACTAGGGACAATTTACAATTATACAAACCTGTACGTCTTTAGAGTGTGGGAGGATAACGGAGCACCCGAGGAAAATCCACTCAGGTCACGAGGAGAACGTGCAAACTCCGTGCAGGCAGCACCTGTCGTCAGGAACAAACCCGGGTCTCTATAAACAAAACTAAAAAGCTAAAACATGTGTTTTGAGTGTCATGGTTGTGAAATTAATATAGAAATACAACATTTTCTTCAAATATTATAAGATTTTTGGTTTCCCCCTCGTGAGGGGGAGACTGGACTGGATTCAGTGCGTAATCCAAAATAACAGATAATGGGGGCAATCTATCAATATAAGTTCTTTACTTGCACAAGTTCTTGTTTATCGGCAGCCGTTTCAAATCCAGAGTATGACTATAGAACTATTGCCTGGGAGCTGAAACCAAGACAATTTAACATAGAAACATAGAAACATAGAATATAGGTGCAGGAGGAGGCCATTCGGCCCTTCGAGCCAGCACTGCCATTCATTGTGATCATGGCTGATTGTCCTCAATCAATAACCCGTGCCTGCCTTCTCCCCATATCCCTTGATTCCACTAGCCCCTAGAGCTCTATCTAACTCTCTCTTAAATCCATCCAGTGACTGCCCTCTGTGGCAGGGAATTCCACAAATTCACAACCCACTGGGTGAAAAAGTTTTTTCTCACCTCAATCTTAAATGGCCTCCCCTTTATTCTAAGACTATTCTAAGATTCTGGCCCCTGGTTCTGGACTCGCCCAACATTGGGAACATTTTTCCTACATCTAGCTTGTCCAGTCGTTTTATAATTTTACTTCGGAGTCACGTGAGTGACTACGTGAAGAACCCACTCAGTGCGCAGGCGCGGCATTACGCCAGCAGTGCAACAGCGGCAGCGGGAGCTAGGCACTCCCGCAACAGAGAAACGGACCGCCAGGTGAGTATCCTGAGGTCGGTTTTCTTTTACAGGGGAGCCCCTTTTTCTGCTTGTGTTTTACAGGCAGAGAAAAAGGCTCTGGAACAAAACTGTCCCCCGTTCGAGGAGGAACGTTTCCCGTCGGGGGGAAGGGGGGCAGCAACAGGCGGTAGGAGCGACCCGGTGTTCCTCTATTCCCCGACACCGTGCCGAGCCTAGCCCGATAGCGGGCTGGATGTATAGCCACCCGAAGAGGCATCCGGCAGGTGTTCCCGATTTGGGACGGGACGTCTCTCCACCCGCATGGGGGGAGAGAGAGCCGCCTGAGCCGCTGGAGCGGCTCTCGGAGCAGGTGCCTGCGAGACGCGCTGCTTGAGGGGCGTTCTCGCTACTACAAGGCACAAAAGCTCCAGAAGAAGGCGGTAGGAACATTTAACCGGGCGTTCCGCTATCCCCACACCGCGCCAAAGCCAGTCCCGCTAGTGCCTGAGCTGCGGGCTGGATGTTCAGCCATCCGAAGAGGCATCCGGCCGGTGGCTTCCGACTTGTCGGAGTGAACGTCTCTCTACCCGCAGGGAGAGAGACAGCCGCCTGAGCCGCTGGAGCGGCTCCTGGAGCAGGAGCTCCTGCGAGACACGCTACGTGAGGGGCAGTCTCGCTGGAGGGTTCAGGCATACCCTCCACAGTGCCTAGGCACTGCCCATCGCTTCCTCCTTAGTGTAGTTAGCTTTGGGGTGACCAGTGGCTGGGCTGGTCATGAAGAGGGGTCACTGGCTGAACAATATCGGGAGTATGCTTGAGGTACAGGATCAGGAAGAGCTGCTGGGTGTGGCCGCTATGTGGCTCCACCACTAGCGAGATGGCTTTTCAGTCTCAACTGATGGCCAGCTTACTACCTGTCTTTTCCAAAAAACCTCTCCAAGACAGGTAGCCATGAGGCATTGGTTTTATCACGCCTCCCCTAAATTGCATTTACTCAAAGTGCCCGCCATTATTGGGGGATACATTGAGCAGCGCATTTAACCTAAATATTTTAAAAATGCATTTGGTACCCTGACGTCGGCTATCATGTCCACCTGCTCATTCCAGAAGGGCAGGGTAGTATGGCAAAACACCTGACCCTACTGTTCAACGGTATACCTCATAACTTCTGAAATGAACTCACAAACCTGCCCTCAATCTATGAAATTAACAGGACTATGAGAATGCCGACCTCATAAGCACAGATCCTGCTACCTGGCACTTACCAAACCAGTCCTAAAAAACTGGACGAAGTGTTCAAACTATTCGGCACAAGAGGGCAGAGTCTGGAATGAGCACCACACTAAACCAGACAGCAGTACCTCTACGTGTCCACCAGGGGCGTCTACCTCATGGTACTGGTGAAAGCTCGGGGCCTGCATGCCAAACCTGTAGCATTTTAGGCCACGGCCCAGAGCAGGCCCCAGGGGAAAATGTGCCACCCCCCAACAAACATCGTCCCTACAAGAACAAGGAACCAGAAACCGAAGAAAACAACAATGAAGACAGATAAGTATGGTTCCTACCATCACATAAAGGTTAAGGGTTGTACTAACAAGGGGTGGATGAATCACGCCTGGTTAGGAAGCTATCACTCTTGGTAGTTATATACCAAAAAATAAATACAAGGGGAATAGAATTAATATCTTGCCACCAATTCAGCAAGCACCCCAAGTGGTCTACCCTCCCACGATGGTGAATGTCGCACCATCGTTGATAAACCACTTGAGTATTTCACCAGGTATACCCATTCATGGGATTTGTAACTACTACCATGGATCCAAGGATACTTTATGGTAGACATCGACCTTGAAGATGCACACTATTCAGTACCTTCTCATATAAGTTTCGGATATACCGCAATTACCTGGATGGAGTAACCATGATGAGCGTTGCGGCATTTAAGTCAAAGTTATCCAGAATCAACTAGCCCTGACACTTAGAAACATTCCGTCATGGCATGTCCATATATTAACGACAAACTATCCTTGGATACAGCTTTAGCTGCATCGCTTCTCGGCCTTTTGGCTAAGATCAAGTGTAGTATCTGTTCTTATCAGTTTAATAATCTGATACGTCCCTTATCTAGGGACCATATATTAAATTGAATTTTGGAACAGGGAGATGGAATAGGGGCTTGCTCCGTCCACTCCACGCATCGACCCAGTATTGCAGTGCCTCTGGGAACGGTGCACAAAATATATATCCAGATATTTACGTTGACCATCCACAACGTTGTTATCTGGTATTCATTAAGACTATCAGTCATGGTGCATTAACCACCAATCAACTACGTGGCAAAGTAATTGGGATATAGCAGCATTACCAGCTACTGAACTTTGTACCTTTCCTATGAGCTGAGATACTAGTGTTCAAAACTATCTCCATACCTGTAATATGGGGGCAAATGGATTAATCTGTAGTGTTATCATGGAATTTATCGGCAGGAAGGATTATGGTTGTACACTTCCACCTGTTTTGAGTAACATCTTATGTGTCCTGATGTGTTACTGAGCTTGTAATACTTAATGCCAATATGAATTGACTTAAACATGTTATATATTAACTTACTTAATTCTAGTGAAGCATTTGCTCAGTAATCCACCAAATTTGCATGTTCGTTTATAAGATAACAACATCAGTGGTGGCATATACCAAACCACTTGGGCGGAGAACGTCGATATTAGGGGACAATTTATTAACAATTGGAAACCGTATGTCGTCAAACATGTTTGACCATCAGTAACTCACCTATCAGGTGAGCTAAATACTGTAAACATACATTTAAACCAAAAATATTTGCTGAAATCACTAAGCAATATGGACACCAGATATCGATTCCTTATATCCAATTAAATCACCACGTACTAACTTACGTCACATGAAACCAATCTCAAGGCAGCGGCAATGGAGACATTCCCGCGTATTGAGGGGTGGGGGGAACCTAATCTCTATGTTTTCCTTTCCTTCTACCTCTTCGATAGGTACTACGGCTTCATCAGTCGGGTACTACGCAAATTACAGTGGACCAAGTCCACAAGCATGGTTCCCAGTGATCCTCGACATGGTCATTAAAAGAATTGCAGAATTGGGAAGACCATTGCTGTGCTTGGATCAGGAGCACTATCAACCTGATGACAGCATTCCGTCGCATATCCTAGGGAACATACCTGAGGAGCATCAAGAAATGGTACACTGTTTCCAAAACAGGAATTACACATTCAACTATAACAAAAAACTGTACTGGAGCTCCTGGCAGGTCTTCACCACAATGAAGGACATGTTCTGTTAGCCTACTCAACTTGGGTACCGCTCACTGGTGATCAGATACAGGAGAGGTATATCAATCCATTCCCCAGAAATAGGTACACCCAAATTGGGATGTCAGTGAAATCCTGACATACCTTAGGGGATGATCACCAGCCAGGTCACTCACCCTGGAACAGCCTACCCTGAAGATGGACATGCTGGTGGCCTTACATCAACACAAAGAGCCAGCTCTCCCATCTACTGCGATGGGACAACATGGTTATAACACCAGATAGTGTCACATGCCCATTCAAGGGTTGGCCAAACAGAACAGACCAGGAACATCAGGTCCAGTCATGAAATTTCGGGCATACCCACCTGAACCACGTTTTATGTGTCATGACCCACTTAGAGATCGACACAATAAGGAATACCGAGGGAGAGGAAAAAGCCTTATGGGTCAGCCACAGGAAACCTCATGGTCGGGTGACGAGCTAAACTATCTCTAGTGGCTCAAGCAGGTACTGGGAGTTGCTGGAGTAAATACTAACGTGTATAAAATCTTATTCCACCAGAACAGCTTCCACGTCAGTAACTAAGAGGATGGACGAGCCTATGGACCACATCCTGGCTACTGCAGGGTGGTCTAGGGAGTATACGTTCCAAACTTTTATAACAAACCACTGACAGAACCTGTATCGTTTGCAGAAAAAGAATCTGCAAAAAATATATAATTTAAGCCCGGGGGAGCAATTGGTCTTGTTGTTGTTAATAACACCATTATTGTTTTTACAAACAGATTCATGGTTGATTACGATAACATACTTCCTCCCTCGAATGACTTCGGCAGCGAGTGAAGTATGAACTGTTACACGGTTTGAAATCACAGAGCTTTGAAGTCTTCACGTAGTCACTCACGTGACTCCGAAGTAAAATAGTAAGATTAAACGAGAACTTACCTGTTTGAAGTTTGATCTGTATTTTATGAGGAGTTACGATGAGGGATTACGTGCCCTCCGCTCCCACCCTCATTATATGGATCAAACTAATAAATTGATGTCTCCTTATCTTTACTATGTTTACTTCAAATAACTGTGTCTATCTGTGATTCCACACCGCTGCTTGGAAGTATGCCGCGCCTGCGCACTGAGCGGGTTCTTCACGTAATCCCTCATCGTAACTCCTCATAAAATACAGATCAAACTTCAAACTGGTAAGTTCTCGTTTAATCTTACTATTTTATATGTTTCTATAAGATACCCCCTCATCCTTCTAAACTCCAGTGAATTTGGTGATAATTCTCTGGCAAGCAGTGAAAGTAATGGCTCTCTTCCAAATCTTCACTTGTCGAAAGAGTTCTAATGTATTGCTTGAATGGAATGGTAATGTGAATGTTTTAATAGTCGGAGCCAGTGAGCAAATGGCATTGAGAAGGAATTGAATCTGTTCTTCAATTTCAAAATGCCAAGTGGTTGAAAGATGTATCCAAAGGAATTATCACAGGATGCCGCAGAGCGCTGACATCACCTTCGACTGAGAAGAGTTCCTTAAGTTCAGGAGAAATAATTCAGATGTTGTTGATGGAATTGAAGAGAAAGCAAACAACATTTGTTTTAGTCTAGTTTAGTCTAGTTTAGAGATACAGCGCGGAAACAGGGCCTTCAGCCCACCGAGTCTGCGCCGACCAGCGATCCCCGCACACTAACACTATCCTGCACACAATTTTCACACTTATACCAAGCCAATTAACCCTACAACCTGTACGTCTTTGGAGTGTGGGAGGAAGCCGAAGATCTCGGAGAGAACCCACGCAGGTCACGGGGACAACGTTATAAAACTCCGTACAGACAAGCACCCGTAGTCGGGATCGAACCCGGGTCTCCGACGCTGCAAGTGCTATAAGGCAGCAATTCTACCGCAGCGCCTCCGTGCCGCCCATTATTCGTATTTTCCTTCCTGCGATTCCCACAAGCGGGCAAAGAGAAAGGGATTTGCAACGACATAGTTACCAGTGAAAATGGTGAGATGACAAGGCTCGGCAGTTCACCTTACACTGAGGGAACACGAAACGATGATTTGTCAGTGATAGAGTTTGAGGGGTTTGCTGAGGTCAGCGTTTTTGAGATTGATGATTTGGCCGAGTCACAGTGGATTACACGGTCCAGATCGTCTGAAATACATAGAACACCATTGCACTACTGTGTACACTGGTACCCACTGGTATACACTTGTATACACTGGTATACACTGGTACGTACTGGTATAACATGGAACTAGTGCCAACGGGTGGTCGATGGTCGGTGTGGACTGTTTAGGCTTTAGACTTTAGAAATACAGCACGGAAACAAGATCTTTGGCCCCCCTGAGCCCACGCGGGCCAGCGATCACCCCGTACACTAGCACTATCCTACACACATTATGCCCCTGTCCCACTTAGGAAACCTGAACGGAAACCTCTGGAGACTTTGTGCCCCACCCAAGGTTTCCGTGTGGTTCCCAGAGGTTCCCGGAGGTTTTTGTCAGTCTCCCTACCTGCAACCTCCAGCAACCACCTACAACCTCCGGGAACCGCACGGAAACCTTGGGTGGGGCGTAAAGTCTCCAGAGGTTTCCGTTCAGGTTTTCTAAGTGGGACAGGGGCATTAGGGACAATTTATAATTTTATGGAAGTCAATTTACCTACAAACCATATAACCATATAACCATATAACAATTACAGCATGGAAACAGGCCATCTCGACCCTTCTAGTCCGTGCCGAATACATAATTGTGTTCCTTTGGAGTGTGGGAGGAAACCGGAACACCCGGAGAAAGTCCATGTGGTCACGGCAATAATCAACGGCGCAACTGTCCACAGGCAGTTTGCACGTTCTCCCTGTAACCGCGTGGGTTTCCTCCAGGTGCTCCGATTTCCTCCCACAGACAGCATTCGAGGTCATGATCAAACCTGAGTCTCTTGCGCTGTGAGGTAGTGGCTCTACCACCTGTGCTGCCCATGAATACAAAAAATGCTGGAGTAACTCAGTGGGACAGACGGCAAGCGAGACACAGAGATAAGGAAGTGTAAGGTGTGAGAACGGGGCATCAAAGGAGATGGAGATCGGGGGAAACAATGTAGGGTGGATCATTGTTAACAAGGAGAAGGTGACAACGAAGCAAACAGAGAAAAAAAATTAACAAGGAGGCTAATCAAGTCAGACATGGTCGGAGAACTAGGAAGAGTCGGTCAAGTCACATTTATTTATATAACACATTTAAAAAACAACTCTCGTTGGCCAAAGTGCTTTACATTTGTTACAAGAATAGTATAAACAAACAAACTACATACATATATACATATAGCCCTTGCTCAGTGGACGTCAGGAAAGGCTTGGGAGTATAGATAAGTTTTTAGTCTTCACTTAAAGGAGTCGATGGAGGGGGCAGTTCTGATGGGAAGGGGGATGCTGTTCCACAATTTAGGAACTTTGGATAGGAGGAATGAGTGATGTTCTGAAGAAGGGTCTCGACCTGAAACGTCACCCATTCCTTCTATCCAGGGGCGCTGCCTGGCCCGCTAAGTTACTCCAGCATTCTGTGTCTCTCTTTTAAATGCTGTTGTGGTCTTCCCAGATAACTCATTCCGTACACCCACCGCTCTCTGTGTGAATATGTTGCTCCTCACATTCCTATCAAACATTCCCCTCTCACCATAAACCGATGCCCTCTGGTTTTTAATTCCCCTCCCTTGGGAAAAGGTCTTTGTGTATCTACCCTCTCATTTATCCGAAACGTCACCCATTCCTTCTCTCCAGAGATTCAAGATTATTGCCATGTGTCCCAGATAGGACGATGGAATTCTTGCTTTGCTTCAGCACAACAGAATATAGTAGGCATGAAGAAATACAAAACAGATCAGTGTGACCATATGTGTTTAAGAAGGAACTGCAGATGCTGGAAAATCGAAGGTACACAAAAATGCTGGAGAAACTCAGCGGGTGCAGCAGCATCTATGAAGAAGGAGTTTCGGCACGAAGCGTTGCCTATTTCCTTCGCTCCATAGATGCTGCTGCACCCACTGAGCATTTTTGTGTACCTTCAGTGTGACCATATACCATTGAATATATATATATACACATAAATAAGCAGATAAAGTGCAATGGGCTATTAATGTTCAGAGTTTTGTTTGAGTTGAGTTTAATAGCCTGATGGCTGTGGGGAAGCAGCTATTCCTGAACCTGGATGTTGCAGATTTCAGGCTCCTACCTGAAGGTAGCGGGGAGATGAGTGTGTGGTCAGGACGGTGTGGATACTTGATGATGCTGCCAACCTTTTTGAGGCAGCGACTGTGATAGATCCCCTCGATGGTAGGGAGGTCAGAGCCGATGATGGACTGGGCAGTGTTTACAACTTTTCGCAGTCTTTTCCGCTCCTGGACGCTCAAGTTGCCGAGCCAAGCCACGATGCAACCGGTCAGCATTCTCTCTACTGTGTACTGATGCTGCCTGTCCCGCTGAGTTACTCCAGCATTTTGTGTCTATCTTTGCTAGATTGATTCTTTCTTTCTACCAGTCTTTGGAATCTGCGCGCTCTTAAGGAAATAAGCCGAGGATGAGGCGTTTAGTGCTGCAGAGGGTGGCGTTTCTCAACGTCGATCTCACTGATATAAATCGCACTTGTGACGTTCTTCGCTCCAACAACTGATGCTAGGCAGCAAAGCATAATTTGGCTCATCATCCTTGCATCAAACCCTTCCTCACTTTAATGGGACACGGCGGAGTCGATTCTTCACTGTAATCTGCCATGGTACTTGATCGATTTTCATCTGAGTCAATGATAGGTATGTACGACAGGTCAGATAATGAAGATTTGCATTTATATAACTCTTTCTCGAGCCCAGCTCTTAACAACTTGTGAAACATCTTTCGCAGTACATTGTTGAAATTTATCAAGTTTGGCAGCCAATCTGTGGCAATGCAAGCTGCCAGGAGTAGCTATGAAATTCAGTTCAGTTCAGTCTGGCTTATTGTCAGATGTGCCAAGGTGCAGTGAAGAGTTTTTGTTGCGTGCTAACCAGTCAGCGGAAAGACAACGCACGATTACAAACGGACTATTTACAGTGTATAGATACATGATAAAGGGAATAACGTTCAGTTCAAGTTAAAACCAGTAAAGTCCGATCAAAGATAGTCCGAGGTTCACCAATGAGGTAGATGGTGACTGGATCAACTGTGTTCACCATTAGATGGTGAATTCTGAATTCTCTGGAGTGGAACCCTCTCCAAGACAGACGTGAAGCTCACCGTTTGACCTGTTTTTACAAAATGTTAAATGGTCAGCTCGACATAGATTACAAGACCTACACCAAACCCAAACCAATTAGGAGCAGACGAGGGCATTCGATCCAATTTGTGATCCCAGCAACAAAGACAGATGTGTACAGCAATTCGTTCTTCCCCCGCACAATTAAAGCATGGAATAATCTCCACCCTACTATAGTTACCCAACCAGATGCAACTAAATTTAAAGTAGCTCTTTCTTCCCAAAAACCCTTTCTGGCTTAAGCCCTCCCTCCACCACCTCCAGTTTAAATTCCAGTTGGAATATTTTGGAGGACCAAGAAACCAAGAACCAAGAAACCAAGATGAGATTATTGTGGAATACGCCAGGGTTCAGGGATATTCCCCTTGTCTAAATGAAGCTCATCGGGTAAAGTGCCTGCAATGAATACAACAATGAATGCAAGACAACTGAATGGAGCAAAGGGCAGCACGGTGGCGCAGAGGTAGATTTGTTGCCTTACAGTGCTAGTGACACCAGCTTCCATCCTCACTACGGGTGCTGTTTGTATGGAATTTGTACGTTCTCCCCAAGAACTGTGTGGGTTTTCTCCGGGAGCTCTGGTTTCCTCCCACACTCCAAAGATATACAGGTTTGTAGGTCAATTGGCTTGGTAAAATCATAAATTGTCTCTTGTATGTGTACGATAGTGTTAGCGTGCGGGGATCGCTGGTCGGCGTAGACTCGGTGGGCCGAAGGGCCTGTTTCAATGCAGTATTTCTAAACTAAACCAAACTAAACTAAACCCTTTTCGCACATTACACTAATGGCCCTGTCCCACTTAGGTGATTTTTCAGCGGACTGTCGGCGACTGTCAAGTTGCCTGAAAAACCGGCAACTGGGACGGCGACTGTCAGAGCGGAACGCACACACACACACACACACACACACACACACACACACACACACACACACACACACACACACACACACACACACACACACACAAACACACACATCGCTTCCTTCACCAGCCCTTTAGGCAGGCGGGAGACAGGTCAAGCGGGGGGAGCGCTGAGTGAAATTCACATGGTGCAAAGCCAAGGTCATACAGACACATACCGCGATGAACAGGAAGGTTGGCGCTGTCAAAAGCTGGCTAGAGCACAGTGTACGGTAAGTCCTTTACAAGAGGGGGGGAGAAGGGGGGAGAAGGAGCGGAGACAACTTTTAAGAAGCCAGAGATACACGGCTGTGAAGCTCGGCGGACATTTAACGTTACCGGTCGGTTATCCTTGGTTCTGAAAACTACTGCTTACCATTTTTTTTTCAGAATGGACCAATGAAATTCACTGGTCAACACCGGGTACAACCTACGAGAACCTCAGAGAACCTTCGACCTCCTGGTGGCGAAACCTACGGCTCGAGAATTCTCGCTACTCTCCAAGGCGGCTTCATTCCAGTCGTCGCTAATTTTTCAACATGTTGAAAAATTCACGCCCGACCATAACGAGACCTAAAAAGTCGCCTAAGTGGGGCTGGCCCACAAGCAGTGGCGGACTGGCCAGGGTGTCAGCTTGCCCAATGGTAAGTGGGCCCCTGATGAAGTGGGCCCCCTATATCAAGTGGGCCCCTGATGAAGTGGGCCCCCTTTGGCTCCTGGCAACCAATCTTTTTAGACCCAGTCCGCCACTGCCCACAAGGAGCATTTAAATCCCCTGTTTCTGTCTTCATGCTGGAAGATGATTTATATATTTGAAAACCAATCAACAAGAAAAGGTTAATCACTTGTTTGAAATGGTGCAGTAATTGGATAGTGCTTGCAATTATTAACAGTGACTTTAGTGTTGGTAAGGAATTTGTTTGACCTTTAATCTAACAGGGATGAGCAGCAAATCCTGGCCTTGCCACAAACGGCTGATTACATGAAAGACTAGATATAGAGTCATAGTCATATAGCATGGAAAAGGTCCTTTGGCCCAGCTCATCCATGCTAACCAAGATGCTCCATCTAAAATAGTCCCATTTTACCCACGTTTGACCCACATAGAAACATAGAAACATAGAAAATAGGTGCAGGAGTAGGCCATTCGGGCCCTTCGAGCCTGCAGTGCCATTCAATATGATCATGGCTGATCATCCAACTCATTTCCACATACCTGCCTTCTCTCTATACCCCCTGATCCCTTTAGCCGCACGGGCCACATCTAACTCCTTCTTAAATATAGCCAATGAACTGGCCTCAACTACCTTCTGTGGCAGAGAATTCCACAGATTCACCACTCTCTGTGTGAAAAATGTTTTCCTCATCTCGGTCCTAAAAGACTTTCCTCTTATCCTTAAACTGTGACCCCTTGTTCTGGACTTCCCCAACATCGGGAACAATCTTCCTGCATCTAACCTGTCTAACCCCTTAAGAATTTTGTAAGTTTCTATAAGATCCCCCCTCAATCTTCTGAACCTTTCCTATCCATGTACCTGCTCAATATATTTTAAATGTCGTTCCATTTTTTAGAGTTGGGTTTAGAGAGATATAGCGTGGAAACAGGGCATTCGGCCCACTGAGTCCGCAGCGACCAGCGATCCCCGCAGAATAACACTACCCCATACACACTAGGGGCAATTTACTTTTTTTTTAATTTTTTTTTTTTTTAAATTAGAAGTACAATAAGTTGCAGTAATACACACCACATATATCTCATTACATTTGTTGTACCCCTTCATTTTTTGAGCTTTAAAAAAGATAGAAATAAAGGAAGTAAGGAAAGTGAGAAAGAGTCGTGAAGGTGCAGGAAAGTGTTGGGAAAAGAAAGCCCATTAGAAAAGGAGTTAGAGAAGGGAGTAAAGAAATAGACCCTAGAAAAGAAAGAAAGAGTAACAATCACTCTATTATAAAAAGGGATATACCAACCGTATTTTTCACCCCCCGTTACCAGATCCTGGCTTTATTTATATTTTAAATTACTATTGCACCTTATGCTTGTAATAAGTCCATAAATGCAGACCACGTCTTTTGGAAGTGGTCTGCTTTGCCTGCTAGGAGGAGTCTCATCTCTTCCAGATGTAATGTTTTAAACATGTTTGAAATCCACATTTTTATTGTTGGTATAGGAGCATTTTTCCAGAATTTAAGCTTTTTTCCCATTATTAGCTCGTAATAAAGTAAATTCTTTTAAAACGCGTTTAGTTCAGGGCTACCTTCCGTTATTCCAAAAATAATTTACATTTATAACCAAGCATTTATTAACCTACAAGTCTGTACATCTTTGGAGTGTGGGAGGAAACCAAAGAGCTTGGAGAAAACCCACGGGGTCACGGGGAGAACGTACAAACTCCGTACAGACAGATTTCCATCCTACACATTTCAACCATTTCCTCTGTGAGATCGATCCCAATACCGACCACCTTCTGTGTGAAAAGAATTGCTCCTATGGTTCTTTACGCTGCCTTGCATTTTTTTTAATGAATAAAGTTTACTTCTGAAATTTATAAAAACGACTCTGAACAACCGTGGTGGCATGGTGGCGCAGCGGAAGAGTTGCTGCCTTACAGCACTTACAGCGCCGGAGACCCGCCGTTCGATCCTGGCTACGGGTGCTTGTCTGTATGGAGTTTGTACGTTGTTGTCCCCGTGTCCTGCGTGGGTTTTTCTCCGAGAACTTTGGTTTCCTCCCACACTCCAAAGGAGTGAGGGTTAATTGGGTTGGTATATTTGTAAAAATTGTCCCTGGTGTAAGATAGCGTGAATGCGCGGGGACCGCTGGTCGGTGCGGACTCGATGGGCCGAACGGCCTGTTTCCACGCCGAGCCTCTAAACTAACCTGCAACATTTCCCAGATCCAACTGCACAGACGGCAACATTCCTCTGAGCACGGTTCCAACAATGTGTTTTTTTTGTAAGGCAACAATCTTTGGTGGTGAAAATCGATGGTGAAAGGGTAGAATTCTGCTGGACGTCGTAACGTCATTCCATTTGAATTCTTCCTGAGATGCTGCTGTAAATGTCACGGTTCCATTGCTGCTGCTCATCTACCTTGAAACCTGTAATTAGGGCAGAGGAGTTGAGTGAGTTTCTCCCGTTTGGTCGACAAGGCACCTGGTGGCTTCCAAACACGCTGTCATTCCAACTATGAGCACACGTGATCCAGAGCAAACTATTCCCATGGGCAAATGCAACCGCTTCACTGAAGCACTCCCGTCCTGAATCCTTTGTCTCCAATAACCTTAAGAGTTATTTAAATATCACATTTCACTGCTGAATACTGATATGAAGACTGAAGGGCCCTGCAGAACTAGGGAGCAGTCCTGATGTCTGATCCACTTCATTCGAGACCCTTGGACTATCATTAATCAGACTTTATTGGTCTCTATCTTGCACTAAACGTTATTCCCTTTATCCTGTGGACGACTTGATTGTAAT
Organism: Amblyraja radiata; assembly: GCF_010909765.2. NCBI lineage: Eukaryota > Metazoa > Chordata > Chondrichthyes > Rajiformes > Rajidae > Amblyraja > Amblyraja radiata. Next base: position 6,605,034 of record NC_045969.1, read on the forward strand.
CATGTATAGTCTTTCTACTGACTGGATAGTACACAACAAATAAACTATTCACTGTACCTGTGATAATAAACTAAACTAATCGAAATGAAACTTAGCTAAACTAAACTAAGCTAAAGCAAATTAAACTAAACTGAACTAAACTAAACCTGTCATCTGGGGAAGGATTGGAAAGACTGGGCTTGTATTCACTAGAGTTTAGAAGGATGAGGGGGTATCTTATAGAAACAAGTAAAATTATAAAGGGACTGGACAAGCTGGATGCAGGAAAAGTGTTCCCGATGTTGGGCGAGTCCAGAACCAGGGGCCACAGTCTTATAATAAAGGGGAGGCCAGCCATTGAGTTGTGAATTTGTGGAATTCCCTGCCACAGAGGGCAGTGGAGGCCAAATCACAGGATGGATTTAAGAGAGACTTAGATAGAGCTCTAGGGGATAGTGGAATCAAGGGATATGGGGAGAAGGCAGGCACGGGTTATTGACTGGGGACGATCAGCCATGATCACAATGAATGGCGGTGCTGGCTCGAAGGGCCGAATAGCCTCCCCCTGCACCTATTTTCTATGTTTCTATGAAACTAATCTAAAGGGCCTGTCCCATTTTCACGACCTAATTCACGACCTCTACCGAGTTTACCCTTGACTCATAGTAGCATGGTCGCCACGAGGTCGTAGGAGGTCGTAGGTAGGTCGTAGCAGGCCGTGATGCTAGTCGTAGGTACTCGTGGCATCAAGTATGTCGGGGCATTTTTTCAACATGATGAAAAATGTCCACGAGTAAAAAAGGTTGTGAATTAAGTCGTGAAGGTGGGACAGGCCCTTAAACCAAACTAAAGGACCAAATGTTAAATTTCCATCCACTTAATCTTGCATCTGTCCTTTAAGAGTGAAAGGAAACAGAGTGCAGATTATAATGAGTTTCATACGGCCCTTGGTGCAGCGGTGGAATTGTTACTTTACAGCCAGAGATCCAGGTTTGGTCCTGACTACGGGAGCTGTCGGTATGGAGTGTTTATATTCTCCCTGTGGACCTGCATGGGTTTTCTCTGGGCACTCTGGTTTCCTCCCATATTATGGGGGGAAGGCAGGAAAATGGAGTTGAGAAGGAAAGATAGATCAGCGACGATTATATGGCGGAATCGACTTGATGGGCCAAATGGCCTAATTCAGCTCCTACAGCTTTTGAACGTGAACTTATGGACATTCCAAAGAAGTACAGGATTGTAGGTCGATTGGCTTCTGTAAATTATCACCAGTGTCCAGGATAGAACTAGTGTACGGGTGATCGATTGTCGGTGTGGATTCGGTGGGCCGATGGGCCTGTTTCCATGCTATATCTCTAATCTAATCTAAACTAGGTTTGGTGGTGAGCAGGAATGTTTGGTGATGCGTATAGAAGAGGGATGATTCCTGCATTCGGCAAATCCCATCCCATTTCTCTTCCATTCCTCCCCCCCCTCACCTTCCACCCCATCAGCCGTCGCATACAGCAAATAATCCTCCAACACTTTCGCCACCTCCAACGGGATCCTACTACTGGCCACAACTTCCCATCTCCAGCCCTTTCTGCTTTCCGCAGAGACCGTTCCCTCCGCAACTCCCTGACCACCTCTTCCCTTCCCACCCAAACCACCCCCTCCCCAGGTACTTTCCCCTGCAACCGCAGGAGATGCAACACCTGTCCCTTTGCCTCCCCCCTCGACTCTATCCAAGGACCCAAACAGTCTTTCCAGGTGAGGCAGAGGTTCACTTGCACCTCCTCCAACCTCACCGACTGTATCCAGGTGTCAACTTCTCTACATCGGCGAGACCAAGCGCAGGCTCGGCGATCGTTTCGCTGAACACCTCCGCTCAGTCCGCCTTAACCTACCTGATCTCCCGGTGGCTCAGCACTTCAACTCCCCTCCCATTCCCAATCTGACCTTTCTGTCCTGGGCCTCCTCCATTGTCAGAGTGAGGCCCAGCGCAAATTGGAGGAACAGCGCCTCATATTTCACTTCGGTAGTTTACACCCCAGCGGCACGAACAGTGACTCCTCTAACTTCAAATATAACTTGCTTTTCCTCTCTATCCCCTCTCCCTTCCCAGTTCTCCCACTAGTCTTACTGTCTCTGACTACATTCTATCTTTGTCCCACCCCCTCCCCTGACATCAGTCTGAAGAAGGGTCTCGACCCGAAACGTCGCCCATTCCTTCTCTCCAGAGATGCTGCCTGACGCGCTGAGTTACTCCAGCTTTTTGTGTCTATCTCCCATTTATCTCACTTCAGGTAGCCCCGGCATTCCCCCTCTCTCTATCCCATCCCCACCCAAGTTCCACTAGCTTCTCATTTTCACCCAACAAACAGCTAACAATGGCCTGTTACTTTTTTGCATATCTTTTATTCTTTGTTCTTTATCTCTCCACATCACCGTCTATATCACCCGTTTCCCTTATCCCTAATCAGTCTGAAGAAGTGTCACGACCTGAAACGTCACCCATTCCTTTAAGTTTTAGTTTTTAGTTTTAGAGATACAGCGCCCATCGGGTCCGCGCAGACATTAACATTATCCAACACCCACTAGGGACAATGTTTACATTTACTAAGCCAATTAACCTACATACCTGTACGTCTTCGGAGTGTGGGAGGAAACCGAAGATCTCGGAGAAAACCCACGCAGGTCACGGGGAGAACGTGCAAACTCCGTACAGACAGCACCCGTGGTCGGGATCGAACCCGGGTCTCCGGCGCTGCATTCACTGTAAGGCAGCAACTCTACCGCTGCGCCACCCTGACCGCCCAAATTGACAGGAGATTCAGACAATTTACAATTTTGCCGAAGCCAATTAACCTAAAAACCTGGACTTGTTGAGTAGTTTGTGTGAAAGGTACATCTTCTAGACGGGCTAGGACGTATCCTCAGTGATGTGACCTGGGGTCATCGGGTGTTTCGGGTCTCACAACATCAGACACCCTCGCCCAGGCGACCCAGCCGGGGTTGATCAGGCCCCAACTTGTGTCCCAGCAGCAACCACCCACGGATCAGCCCTCTTAATTCAAAGCCACCTAGTGGCTTTCTCAGTAAGTTTAGTTTAGAGATACAGTGTGGAAACAGGGCCTTCGGCCCACTGAGTCCACATCTACCAGCAATCACCTGAACACTAACGCTATCCTGCACACACTAGGGATATTTTTTTACCCAAGTTCATAAGTGATAAGAGCAAAATTAGGCCATTCGGCCCATCGAGTCTACTCCGCCATTCAATCATGGCTGATGTATCTCTCCCTACTCACCCTATTAACTCCAAGCCAGTTAGCCTAGAGACCTGTCCATCTTTTGGAGTGTGGGAGGAAACCGGAGCACGCGGAGAAAACCCACGCGGTCACTGGGAGGACGTACAAACTCTGTACAGACAGCAGCCGTTGTCAGGATCGAACCCAGTTCTCCGGCGCTGTGAGGCAGCAACTCTACCGCTGCGCCAGAGAGAGCCGTCTCGATGCCGGTAGTTAACAGTCTGTGTGTGCAGCTTGTTCCTGCCTGGAACTCGAACGAAAGATTAGATCCAGTGTTTGCTTTCAGCTTCGAGTGCCTGATAAACAAACTCCGTACCGACAGCACTCGTAGTTAGGATCGAACCCGGGTCTCCGGTGCTGCAATTGGCTGTAAGGCAGCAACTCTACCGCTGCGCCACCGCGCCACCCTCCAGAGACACTGCCTGTCCCGCTGAGTTACTCCAGTTTTTTGTGTCTATCTTATAAGCGTTTAATTCTACAAGCTTTCGCTGGGAAGATTAGTGCTCTCTCTCAAATGGATCTTAACTTCAGGGCAAGGAACATAATTATGAAGCATTGCTTTGTGCAATGACTGGCTAAAGGGTTTACAAAGAACCATTTACATTTTCAGGATATCCCACAGCTCCTGACAGCCAGTGAATTACCTCCAATATGTAAACACATAGACCAATTTGCATTTTGCAAAACCATACAACAGCCAAACAGATAATTGATTATTCAGCTGAGCCACATTTTGCTGAGGCTGGGAGTTTTGAAGTAAGAACAGAAAAGTGCGGAATTACTCAACCGCTCAGCCAGCATCTGTGCAGAGGGAGACAACGTTCACGATTAAGGTGGATGTTCGTGAATCAGACGGGGAATAGCAAGAGTCACAGTGCTGAGGAAGTGGGAGAGGATTGGGGCCGGCACGGTGGCGCAGCGGCAGAGTTGCTGCTTTACAGTGCCAGAGACCCTGGTTCGATCCTGACTACGGCTGCTGTATGTGCAGAGTTCGTACCTTCTCCCTGTGACATAGAAACATAGAAACATAGAAAATAGGTGCAGGAGTAGGCCATTCGGCCCTTCGAGCCTGCACCGCCATTCAATATGATCATGGCTGATCATCCAACTCAGTATCCCGTACCTGCCTTCTCTCCATACCCCCTGATCCCTTTAGCCACAAGGGCCACATCTAACTCCCTCTTAAATATAGCCAATGAACTGGCCTCAACTACCTTCTGTGGCAGAGAGTTCCAGAGATTCACCACTCTGCGTGAAAAATGTTTTTCTCTTCTCGGTTCTAACGGATTTCCCCTCTATCCTTAAGCTGTGACCACCTGTCCTGGACTGCCCCAACATCGGAAACAATCTTCCTGTATCTAGCCTGTCCAATCCCTTAAGAATTTTGTAAGTTTCTATAAGATCCCCCCTCAATCTCCTAAATTCTAGCGAGTACAATCCGAGTCTATCCAGTCTTTCTTCATAAGAAAGTCCTGACATCCCAGGAATCAGTCCCAGAACCTTCTCTGTGCTCCCTCTATGGCAATAATGTCCTTCCTCAGATTTGAAGACCAAAACTGTACGCAATACTCCAGGTGTGGTCTCACCAAGACCCTGTACAACTGCAGCAGAACCTCCCTGCTCCTATACTCAAATCCTTTTGCTATGAATGCTCCTATACTCAAATACTTTTGCTATGAAAAGGACCACGTGGGTTTTCTCCAGGTGCCTCGGTTTCCTCCCACATTCCAAACTTGAATAGGTACTTGGATAGGCAGGGAATGGATGGATATACTGCAGATGAGATGTGTTTATCTCAGCACCATTTTCAAATAAGGGCCTGTTTGATGTCTTTTTAATTTAGAAACAGGGAACTGCAGATGCTGACTTACTGAAAAAGATGCAAAGTACTGGAGTAACTCAACGGGTCAGGCAGCATCTCTGGAGAGCATGCATAGGCAACATTTCGGGTCTGAAGAAGGGTCCCGACCTGAAACGTTGCCTATCCATGTTCTCCAGAGATGCTGCCTGGCCTGTTAACTTACTCCAGCAGTTTGTGTTCTATGCTTTTAATCGTGTTTTCACACTGCTGACGATATGTGGACAGTCTTGTTCCTTTCAACGTTTTGTATAACTTGTATAACTAATGTATCATTTATGATTTTACTTCGGAGTCACGTGAGTGATTCCGTGAAGAACCCGCTCAGCACGCATGCGCGGCATTACGTCCAGCAGAGCAACAGCGGCACAGCGGGAGTCAGGCACTCCCGCTATGGAGGTGAAAGAACGGACCGTCAGGTAAGCTGAGGTCGGGTTTTTCTTTCACAGGGAGCCTTCTGCTGTCCGGCAGAGAAGAAAGGCTCTAGAACAGACCTGTCCCCCGCTCGACTCCACGGAGGAGCGTTCCATCTGAGGGGGGGCAGCATCAAGGCGGTAGGACCGCTTACCTGGCGCTCTGCTAACCTGACACCGTGCCGAGCCCAGCCCCGCTAGCGCCTGAGCAGCGGGCTGGAAGTACCGCCATGGAAGAGGCGTCCGGCCGGTGGCTCCGACTTGTCGGACGGGGGCTCAGGCGGGGGAGAGACAGCCGCCTGAGTCGCATGGAGCGGCTCTTGGAGCAGGAGCTCCAGCAAGGTGCACCCCAGGAGGGGCGCTCTCGCAGAGGGAGGTCAGGCACTCCCTCCACAGTGCCTTGTGCACTGTCCATTGCTTCCTCCTTTCCAGAGGATAGCTTTGGTGACCAGGACTGGGCTGGTCAAGAACTGGGGCAATGGCTGAAGATCTCGGGAGTATGCAAGGGGTGCAGGAACAGGAAGAGCTGCTAGGTGTGGTGGACAGCTACGTGGCAACCCCACGTACAGGAGGCCGTTAAAAGCCTGACGTCAGCCATCACATCGTTTTCCTCGTTCCGTGGACAAATACGGAGATGACCACAACATTCGTAAACAAGTCATAAGACCTGCCATAAAAATCCTACATTTGCGGGGTTGTGCATACCCCAGCCACTGAGCCAGACCCACTGCTCTTTGGCTAAAACCTCACAAAGCATATGAAGGACATGAAAGAGGTTTTACAAAACTTTCGGCTCATGAGGGCAGGGCCGGGACTAGCAAACCAAAAACAGTAATTCCTACGCAGCAGCACCCCATCGCGTCCATCAGTCAACGTCTACCATATGGGACTGATGAAAGCTCGGGGTCCGCATTCTATCACCGAAAGTCTTCTTTAGACCAGGGCCCAGAGCGGACCCCATGGAAAATGTGCCACCCCCCAACGTCACCGCCACGTCAGACGACGTGCAACACTCGTTGGACCGGCAGGAAACAGAAGAATACCCATAACCATGGAGGTACGTGGGTCTAGTTCCTACCAGTATATAGAGTAATACTAACACATGGGAGTCTATCACGAGTGATCAGTATATACTCAATGGCATTAGTGGATACAAATACAGTTCATACTAGAAAAATTGCCACCAGGTCAACATTCACCCCAGAGGGTATTTTTCCCCTCTCCGTTAAAGAAACGAGAGGGACAAGCTGAACTGGTGAGACTAATTACAAAGGGTGTCATGGGAAAACCTGAACCCTTGCAATTCGTATCAAATATATTCACTAAACCCAAAAAAGATGGTGGATGTCGCATCATCATTGACAACTTCACTAAATATGTTTGTTAAGTACATACATTTCAAAATGGAACCGGTTGTTACTGCCAAACAACTAAATTCCAAAGGATACTTCATGGTAAGCATTCATCTTAAGATGTTTACTATTTAGTACCATTCACAAGGATCATTGCAGATACCTGAAATTTACCTGGATGGGACAGCTATAGCAGTTTAAAGCGTTACCCAATGGGTTCACATCAGCCCAAGATTGTTCACCAAGACACTAAAACCAGCTCTGGCAATATTCAGAAGACAAAAACATATTGTCATGGCATATCTTGATATCTTAAATGGTAGGCAAGACCATGGAATTGACTATGTTAGCTGTATCAGCTACCAAACAGTTATTCGAAACCCTGGGATTGTCTTGCATCCAGATAAATCTAAGTTGAAGCCATCCACTATCATGGACTACTTGGGCTTCACAATTAATTCAGTCTACGTGACTGTAACATTGCCAAGAGAACGTTTGGCATAGTTTCAGCCTATTATCATCATTAACCCTACGTCAGTTATCCAAACAGATGCCAGTGCTCAAGGCTGGGGAGCAACTAACTCTATATCCAGCACAAGTAGTAGATGGACTAACCCAGAGTCATCGTTACCACTTACACTGGGCATTAATTATCTAGAGATGTTGGGTGACTTTTATGGTTTAAAACATATGCACAAATATGCATCACTTGCATGTACGGTTACAAATAGATAATACTACGGTGGTGGCCTACATTAACCATATGGGCGGCATAAAATCGGTATCATGCGACAAGTTGGTCAACACAATTTGGCAATGGTGTGTCCAAAGACATATTTGGCTATCAGCAACTTACTGCCAGGTAAGCTAAATACAGTGGCAGACACCAGGTCACGTAAATTTAATGACAACATCGAATGGATGTTAAAACCCCCCCAAAAAAATAAAGTTATCAAGCAATATGGCACGCCAGATATCGATTTATTTGCATCAAGGCTAAATCACCAGGTACCTATGTATGTCGCTTGGGAACCAGACCCTGAGGCAGCAGCGGTAGATGCGTTCGCGCTGGATTGGGGAAATTCTTCTTCTATGCATTTCCTCCCTTCTGCCTCATCAGTCGGGGACTACGCACAATACAAATGGACTCTGCTTCAGGTATTTTGATAGTACCCGACTGGCCTACACAGCCATGGTTCCCAATACTCCATGACATGGTTGTTGAAACTCCGATGGTATTCCCCAGTGACCCAGAGTTATTAACACCCAGTGTCGGGCATAAGCCACCTGTGCCATGAAAAAATCAAACTCCTGGGTTGCAGATTCTGCACAAACCACTTCTGGGACTGGGATTATCATAACAAACCATCGACACCATGTCAGCATCCCTCCGAACATCCACTAAAAAACAGCACTTGTCCAGCATCAAAAAATGGGAGAAGTACTGCTTGGATACAGGGACCACCTACTCAACTGCTACAATTACCAACGTACTGGAATTCCTGGCGAACCTTCACCACGATGAAGGACGCAGCTACAGAGCCATCAACACAGCTAGAAGTGCCCTGCCTGTCTGTTTAAAACCAGCTCAAGGACAACAGGCCATGGGGTCGCAACCGCTGGTAGTCAAACTAATGAAGGGTATTTACAACTCTAACCCCTAGACCAAGGTACACCCATACATGGGATGTCAGTGTGGTCCTGACATACCTCAGGGGATGGCCACCAGCCAGATCCCTCAACCTGGAACAATCTATGCTCAAAAACACTCATGTTGATGGCACTTGTATCTGCAGAGAAGGTCCAGTCACTACACCTATTGCGACTGGACAGCATGCTCACAGCTCCAGAACAGATCTCTGTTGTTATCCAGAGACCAGGAACACCTAATCCAGTCGTGGAATTCCGGGCTTACCCGCCAGAACCACGGTTATGTGCCATGACCCACCTACTATCCTACATAGACACAACCAAAATATTCGAGGGAGATGAAAAGCCTTGTGGGTCAGTCATAAAAAACCTTATGGTCGGGTGACGAGCCAAACCATTGCGAGATGGCTCAAGCACGTGCTAAAAACTGCTGGGATAAACACTAACATGTACAAATTTTATTCCACCAGGGCAGCATCCACGTCAACGGCTAAAAAAATGGACGTGCTTATAGACAACATCCTGGCTACAGCAGGATGGTGGGGGGAAAGACTGTTCAGAAATTCTATAATAAGCCGTTGGCAAAACCTGTTTTATTTGCAGAAAAGATTTTACAGACTGCAAAATATTTAATTTAAGCCCAGGGGAGCAATTTAACTTCTTTATTGTTATTGTTAAAAAATACCATTGTGTTTTTCTACAAACAGATTCATTGGTTGATTACGATAACACACTTCCTCCCTCAAGGACTTCGGCAGTGCGTGAAATAATACCTGTTACACGGTTTGAAATCACAGAGCTTTGAAGTCTTCATGGAATCACTCACGTGACTCCGAAGTAAAATAGTAAGATTAAACGAGAACTTACCAGTTTGAAGTTTGATCTGTATTTTATGAGGAGTTACGATGAGGGATTACGTGCCCTCCGCTCCCACCCTCATTATATGGATCAAACTGATAAACTGATGTCTCCTTGTCTTTACTATGTTTACTTCAATAACTGTGTCTATCTGTGATTCCACACCGCTGCTTTGAAGTATGCCGCGCCTGCGCACTGAGCGGGTTCTTCACATAATCCCTCATCGTAACTCCTCATAAAATACAGATCAAACTTCAAACTGGTAAGTTCTCGTTTAATCTTACTATTTTGTGTCTATGTGTTTTGAGTCTATGTGACTGAGATGCTGCTGCAGGCAGGATTTTTTTTTATTGTTCCTGCACTTCATCGTACTTGTATATATGACAGTAAACTTAACTTGACGACCATTGGACTCTGATCTGTGAAGATCAGATCCCTTCCATTGACTCCATTTACACCTCACGCTGCCTCAGCAAGCAAGGCCAGCAGCATAATCAAGGACGAGTCGCACCCTGACCACTCCCTCTTCTCCCCTCTCCCATCGGGCAAAAGGTATAGAAGTGTGAAAACGCACACCGCCAGATTCAGGGACAGTTTCTTCCCAGCTGTTATCAGGCAACTGAATCATCCTACCACAACCAGAGACCAATGCTGAACTGCTATCTACCTCATTGGTGACCCTATTTGTACTTTACTTTGCACTATACGTTTAACCCTTATCATGTATCTATACACTATACAATGGCTCGATTATAATCATATCTTTCCGCTGACTGGTGAGCATGCAACAAAAGCTTTTCACTGTACCTCAGCACACAATAAAGTAAACTGTAAACTGATGGAATATTTTTGCACAAACATTAGCTTAATTCTTCTGGGGATAAACGTTTAGACTCAATGATTAGTTTCTGGTCCTTTAAGTGGAGAAGTCACAGCTGACAATTATAATTTTAGCGATGGCTGGTGATATAATAGTTCAGTCTTTGATAGGAAGCCAGAGTCAAGAAATATATTCCCAAGACCCTTCTGTGACAGCTCGAGAGAGGAAACACTCAGCTGAGGTTGGATCAGTGCAGCCCAGTGTCGCAGCGGTAGAGTTGCTGCCTCACAGCACCAGAGACCAGGGTTCGATCCTGATTTAATGCAAATTTAATTAACTTTTAAAAAAATTAACAACTGTACGGAGTTTGTACATTCTCCCCGTGACCTGCGTGGGTTTTCCCCGGGTGCTCCAGGTTTCCTCCCACACTCCAGGGATGTACAGGTTTGTAGGTTAATTGTAACTTGGTAAAATTGTAACTTGTTTAGGATAGTGTTATGGCCCTTTCCCACGGTACGAGTTCATTCCAAGAGCTCTCCCCAGAGTTTGCCCTGATTCCAACTCGGAGATTTACGGTAATGGCCGCTCGTCGGTACTCGGGGCTCTCGTGGACATTTTTCAACACGTTGAAAAATCTTCACGAGTCTTCCCGAGCTTTCCTGCCATTAGCGAGTTTTCCCGAGTACCTGCCGTTAGCGCTATGAGTTGCTAAGAGACGTCCCCGAGCTCCGACGTACCCGCTACGTTCATTCTCCGTGCTTACCACGAGTTTGATTTTTTTTTAAACTCAGGAGAGCTCTTGGAATGAACTCGTACAGTGAGACAGGGCCATTAATGTACGTATATCGCTGGTCGGCGTGGAGTTGGCGGGCCGATGGGCCTATATCCACACTGTATCTCTAAACTAAACTAAACTAAAATAAACTAAACCGATAATTACACCCAAAGCATCTGTATGAGTGTTAGAGAGAATATGACTAATGAGGTAGTTAAAATGTAATATCTTCCCCAAAAAAAGATTAATAATACAGAACAATGTATGTCATGGCATACCCTGTGAAATAAAAATTGTATTTACAGACATTTCAACTGGAAATCAATAGTTAGTGTCGATGTTAGTGGATTAGTGGGATGAATAGTTCGTAGATTAGTGTGGATGGGGAATAATGAGTAGGGGAAACGAGAACCAGCGGACAAAGGTTTAAGGTGAAGGGGGCAATGATTTTACACCGAGGGCGGTGAGTCTATAGAACGAGCTGTCGGAGGAGGCGGTTGAGGCAAGTAGTAACAAAACAGTTTAAAAAAACTGGACAAGTACACGATTAGGAATCTTCGCCAACGTGAAGATGGGTCTATACTCAAAATGTCAGCCAACCCTTCTCTCCAGAGATGCTGCCTGTCCCGGCATTTTTTGTCTATCATGGATAGGACAGGTTTGGAGGGATACGGACCAAATGCAGGCAGGTGTGACATGTTGGTCGGTGTGGGCAAGTTGGGCTGAAGAGCCTGTTTCCACGCTGTATGACTAATAATAATAATAATAATAATATCTTTTATTGTCATTGCACATAAGTGCGACGAGGTTTGGTCTGCAGCTTCCATCCGATGTCATAACTTAAATAACTAATACAATTTAGATTTAGATTTAGATACCCCGAGAGCATGGTTTGTAAAAAGAACAGTAAAACAGTAAAATAGTCAAAACAGTTCAAATAGACTAAAGTGCAGATGTGTCTGTGCGACGTGACCATCCGAGGGAGACAGTCCATGGGGGTGGGGGGCACTCAGCAGGGCCGGTTCAGAGCCGCTATAGCTCTGGGAATGAAGCTGTTCCTGAGTCTGGAGGTTCGGGCGTAGAAGGCCGGAGGGAAGTAGTTCGAACAGTCCATTACAATCGATGATTCTATGACTCTGCGAGTTGAGAAGCGTGCAGACCAGGATGAGCGTTGTGCGGCGCCAGGTTTTTCTGTCGCATGTCTTCATGTTTCCTACGGGCATCCAGCTAACCATCACAGGGAAGGATGACTTAATCCTAATGGGCGGAGAGTTTCCTGTGGTAGGGAAGATTAGGTGCCGCCAAGACTGATGGCCAGTGACTTCCTCTGTGCTTGGCACAATTGAACACCGGCCGATGCCAGACAGTTCTCAGTCCCTCGGGGGACAATCTGTTCGATTCTAATGGTCAACAGCTGCCATTACAGAGCTGGATTTAGCACCAGTCGGGAGGGAAGCCAGCAACTTAGCAGAGTGAGATTTCAAAGGACCGTCACTTTCAGAAGTAGACCAGAAGCCAATTATTTTAAGAAGGAACTGCAGATGCTGGAAAACCGAAGTAGGCAATGTTTTTCGGGTCGAAACCCTTCTTCAGACTGATGTGAGGGTGGGGGGGGGGGGGAGAAGAAAGGAAGAGGTGGAGCCAGAGGGCTGACAGAGAGCTGAGAAGGGGAGGAGAAAGTAAGGACTACCTGAAATTAGGGAAGTCAATGTTCGTACCGCTGGAGTGCAAACTGCCCAAGCGGAATAAGAGGTGTTGCTCCTCTTTTTCTTCTTCTTCTGTCGTATGTCTTTTAGACCTGCAGCTCCGTTGAGGCGAGCCAGGCCAACGTGTCATCGTCCAGGTTCACCATTCGGTGGCCGGTGTTTGGGGCAACTGGTGACTGTGTGTTCCACTGTCTGTGTTGGGTCCCCACACTCGCTGCTCCTCCAATTTACGGTGGTCCTCACTTTGGCCATGGAGGAGGCCCAGGACAGAAAGGTCGGATGCGGAATGGGAGGGGGAAGTTGAAGTGCAAAGCCACCGGGAGATCAGGTTGGTTATTGCGGACCGAGCGGAGGTGTTCGTTATTTTAACCCGTTTTCTCCTCGTGCAAGAGTTGACTTTTAATTAACAGCTGGAAGATTTCATAGTTGATCGGGGAGGGGGGGAGAGAAAGGGAGAGCGTGGGAGAGATGGGTAAAGAGAGAGGGTAGAGCGAGAGAGAGAAAGAGAGAGAAAGAGAGAGGGAGGGAGAGAGAGAGGAGTGCGATGAAGGGGGTAATTAGTGATAGAGGGGGCAGAGAGAGAAAGAGAGAGAAAGGGAAAGTGAGATAGAGATGAGAAAAACAGAGAGGGGGTTCAGAGTGAGAGCGGGGGGTCAGAGTGAGCGAGAGACACAGTGAGAGAGGATCGAGAGGGTAGAGAGAAGGTGTGAGAGAGAGTGAGAGAGAGAGAGAGAGAGAGATGGAGATGGAGAGAGAGAGCGAGAGCGAGAGAGAGAGAGAGAGAGTGAGTAATCTGTTTTGCTGACAATAGAATAGAAGTTTCTTTATTGTCATTGCAACATGAACCATGTACAGCGACAAATGTCAGCCAGTCAGTGCACCATTCAAACATTTCTAAAAGCTAACAATACATACAAGGTAAAATATTTTAAAAAGATAAACAACTAAAATAAATATCATGAAAATAGCACGCATAAACACCCAGCCCTACATCCTTCTGTCGATTTCACAGTGTACCACAGTCCCTTAGTATGTATCGCCCCTCCGTTCCTTGGCGGCTACATTTAGTGCCTTTATAGCAGTGGGGTAAACACCAATACTCTCAATAATAGTGCTTTTGAGGTGTTATTCTTTCATTTAACCAGGACAACTCTTTTTCCCTCCACAGATGCTGCCTGATCTGCTGAGTATTTCAAGAATTTTCAGATTTTTACTCCATTTACACGCATTGCTGCCAGAGGAGGTGGTAGAATGGGATACAATTGCTACCTTTATAAGACATTTACACTGACAAGGCTTGCAAAGAAACTGTCTCAGTGCAGGCAAATGGGATTGGTGTAGATGACCAAAAAGGTCAGCATTGACAGAATGGGCTGAAGGGCCTGTTTCTGTGCTGTACAGCTCTCGGAGTGCACAGCATTTCTGACCCAAGACAGAAATTTCATTTGAGTTCCAATCTTCGCAGCCTCAAGACATCCAAAAATGATTTACATCCAGCGAGATCTTTGTTTAGTCCCTGGTGTTTGTAAAAAAAAACACAAACATTTCCTTCTGTTCCTACTTTTTGATTTTATGCTTGCATATCATCGCACTCAGATGAGATTTTAACTGCAGTTCCCGTCAGTCCTTCTGAGTTGGATTCATAATCTAACACTTGGGAATGCCATAACATTTGCCTCCTCAACCAACACATAATTTGGAATGCATAACTTTTAGTGTGGATAAAACCTCCAGGGTTCATTTCAGAGGCATGTCAAAGGCATTTCAAAGCAATATTGAAGACAAGCAAACAGGCACAAAGTGCTGGAGTAAGTCAGCGGGCCAGGCAACATCTCTGGAGAACATGGATAGGTGACGTTTTGGGTCGGGACCCTTACTGAGTTCATATGTGACAGGAGCAGAATTAGGCCATTCGGCCCATCAAATCTACTTCTGCCATTCAATCATGGCTGATCTATCTTTTCCTGTCAACCCCACTCTCCTGCCTTCACCCCATAACTCTGAACTTCTTCAAGCACAAGACCATTTTAGGACAGTCTTCACATTCATGACAAAGGCCTGTAGAAGCTTGCTGTACACTAGTTTTAGCTGTTAGAAATACAGCGTGGAAACAGGCCCTTCAGCCCACTGAGTCCGTGCCGAACATTGATCACCCGTGCACCAAGCGCAGGCTTGGCGATCGTTTCGCCCAACACCTCCGCTCAATTCGCATTAACCAACCTGATCTCCCGGTGGCTCAGCACTTCAACTCCCCCTCCCATTCCCAATCCCACCTTTCTGTCCTGGGCCTCCGCCATTGCAAGAATGAGGCCCAGCGCAAATTGGAGGAACAGCACCTCATATTTCGCTTGGGTAGTTTACACCCCAGCGGTATGAACATTGACCTCCAATTTCCTAGCTTTCTCCCTCCTTTCCCTCCCCTTCCCAGCTCTCCCACAAGCCTATTGTCTCTGCCTCTTCCTTTCTTTTTCCTGCTCCTCACCCCCGACATCAGCCTGAAGGATGGTCTCGACCCGAAACGTCGCCTATTCCTTCTGTGCATAGAATTTCTCCAGCATTTTTGTCTGCACCCGCACACAAGTTCCATGTAAGAGGTGTAAATGGAGTCAGTGGGAGGGAGGTTGGTTTATGTGATGGTCTGGGCTCTCTGCTCATGTGAAGGATGCCATCAGGAGCTGATTATTGACTTCAGGAGGTCCCATTCTGGAGAATACGCCCCAATCTCCATTTATGGGGAAAGTGTGGAGAGAGTGTCCAGCTTTAAGTTTCTGGGCACTCACATTTCAGAAGACCTCACATGGTCCACAAACACCGCCGCGCTGGTCAAGAAGGCACAGCAACGACTGTTCTTCCTGAGGACATTAAAAAAGACTGGTCTGCCCCAACAGCTGCTGACAACGTTCTACCGCTGCACCACAGAGAGCATACTAACGTATGGCATCTCTGTGTGGTATCTCAGCTGCACGGAGGCGGAGAGGAGAGCTCTTCAGCGCGTCGTCAACAGAGCGCAGAGGATCATCGGGACAGAGCTACCAGCCTTGGAGGGCATCTACCACACGCGGTGCCTCAGGAAGGCCCTCAGCATCCATAAGGACTCATCACACCCCTGCCACGGTCTGTTTCAACTACTTCCCTCCGGCAGACGTTACAAGGCCTTCTACGCCCGAACCTCCAGACTCAGGAACAGTTTCATCCCAAGAGCTATAGCGGCTCTGAACCGGCCCTAATGAGTGCCCCCCCACCCACCCCCTTTGGACAGTCTCCCTCAGATGGTCACGTCAATCAATTAAGCTTGTTTATTTATGTATTGTATTTATTTACCTTTCTTGTACATCAGTGGAGCTGCACACTAAATCTCGTTGCACTGACGTGCAATGACAATAAAAGATATATTATTATTATTATTATATGCATGACATTTACAGGCCTTTTGGCTGTGTCCACAGGGAGACCTGCAGCCTTGCCAACAAAGAACATCTTCTGAAGTTGCAAGCTGCCTTTCTTATCGCCCAGGTTAACAGCTCACATCTGGTAACACTTAGCCTGCCGGCTACTGTAAAATATGTGGGCCGCCAAGCATCTGGCCCTCCAACGCCGAGATTCGTAGGAAGTTAGTGACGCCTGCCAGAAAAATAAAAACTAGCGATTCTCACCCTGAGAAATGTCGTCAAGTCCGTCAACTAATCCAAAGGGTGAAAACGTTGAAGAGCTGGAGCGAAGAAGACCAGAAAAAGTTGTCAACATTGCTCATTCCATCACGCGTCCTGACCTCCCCACCATCGATGGGATTTACCGGAGTCACTGCCTCAAAATGGCAGCCAGCATCGTCAGAGACCCACACCACCCTGGCCACGCACTCATCTCACCCCTGCCATCGAGAAGAAGGTACAGGAACCTGAAAACTATAACGTCCAGGTTCAGGAACAGCTTCTTCACGACAGCCACCTCCAAATAAGCTCTGAACTACATAGACTTGACATTGATTTTGTCTATTTGCTCCATTATTGATTGTGTTTATATCTATATATATATATATATGTATATGTGTGTGTGTATATATGTATATGTATGTGTGTATGTATGTATGTATGTATACAGGTATATATATATGTATACATACGGCATGCATGGTGTTCGGCACGGACTAGAAGGGTCGAGATGGCCTGTTTCCGTGCTGTAATTGTTATATGGTTATATGGTTATGTGGTTGCAGCATAGAGTTGCTGCCTTGCAGTGCTTGCAACACCGAAGATCCCGGTTCGATCCTGACTAAGGGTGCTGACTGTACGGAGTTTGTGCGTTCTCCACGTGACCTGCGTGGGTTTTCTCCAAGATCTTCGGGTTTCCTCCCACACGTACAGTCTCATAGGTGTGGCTTGTTATAAGTGTAAATTTTCCCAGCGTGTGTAGGATGGTGTTGATGTGGGGAGATCGCTGGTCGGAGCGGACTCGGTGGGCCGCAGGACCCGTTCCCGCGCTGTATCTCTAACTTAAAAATAAAACTAAAATCTCTAAACTAAATATATATATATATATATATATTATATATAAAAACTGTTGAACTGTCCAATTATGCTGTGATAATGCAAAGGGATTGCTTTATCAAATCAGTATGCCACACCTGATCAGGTGCTGTTCCTCCAAATTGGGTGCGGCCTCAGTCTAGCAATGGAGGAGGCCCAGGACAGAAAGGTCCATGTGGGAATACGAGGGGGGAATTGTAATGGTTAGTAACAGGGGAGAGGGAGGGGTGGCGGACACTCTTTTGCCTCCTTTTCATCTCTAACTGTTGTCTCTCAATCCACCCATGTGGCAATTAAACCGTTCCCCCCTCACCTGTATCCACCAATCACTTCATAAGATCTTGTGACAGGAGTCAAAATAGGCCATTCAGCCCATCAAGTCTATGCCATTCAATCATGGCTGATCTATCTCTCCCTCCTAACCCCATGTTCCTGCCTTCACCCAATAACCTCTGATGCCCATACTAATCAAGAATCTACAGTATCTCTCTCTTCCCTAAATATATCCACTGGCTTTGCCTCCACAGCCTTCTGTGACAAAGAATTCCACAGATTCACCACCCTCTTCCTCATCTCCTTCCTGAAAGAACGTCCTTTCATTCTGAGGCTCTGACCTCTAGTCCTGGGCTCTCCCACATCCTCTCCACATCCACTCTATCCAGGCCAGTCTTTGTCCCATCTCCACCTCTCTTTTTTCCAGCTATCGACGTCCCTAGCACAGGTGGGTCTGAGGAAGAGTCCCGACCTGAAACGTCACCTGTCCGTTCCCACCGCTGCCTAACCCGCCCAGTTACTCCGGCGTTTTGTGTCTTGTACTGTGCAGAGCTGTGTTGACGAGGAGCGGCAGACAGTATTGCTTTGAGTTGAAACGTGAATTTGAGTGACGAACTGAGAGACGGTGAGATCGGTGGCAACTAGAACTAGAACTCATCGCCTGCAAGCTCACTCACTGTGTCAAATGACACAAGTGAGGCATGTTTCAAACAAGCCGATTTGAGTCCCAGGCTTTGACCTGTCAAGTTCGGTTACCTTGGGTGTAAGTTAAAAGTGACTAGGCTTACATTAAATACCCGCCTGGAGTGAACACTCAACACCCAGGGTGAGGAATGTAATTTGTAATAAGGACCATCTTTATCTCCCTTCATTTGTCGTAACACACCGAGACCAGGTGTCAAGGGAGTGGGGGGAGGTTGGCTGGTTTATGCTGCATTGATAATAATATATCTTTTTTTTTCTTCTTTTTTTTTAAATTTTTTTTATTTTTATTGTTAAGGCATGGCCACGATTCAAGATACATTTATTTGTCACATGTGTCAGTTGGCACAGTGAAATGTGATCACCATACAGCCGTACAATAAAATAAAGAACACAACACACGATAGAGTCCAACATGAAACATCCCCACACAGCAGAATCAAAAGTTTCCCACTGTGATGGAAGGCACCAAAGTCAGTCTCTTCCTCGATGTTCACCGATGGTCGGGGCCTCTGGAGCCCTCCGCAGTCGCCGCTACGGGCGGCCTGCCGCTCAGGCCCGCTCGCCAGGATGTTGGAACTCCGATGTCGGGACGGGAGGCCAACCTCAGCGGCTTGGACCTCCGAATCGGCCACCTCCCACCGGAGTCCGCGGTTCCCGACGTCCCCAGGCTGCGCCGGGCAGAGATTCAACACTGGCGGCCCTCGGCAAAGGGCCCCAGGGACTCCGCGATGTCGGTCAGCGTCGCCCACGCTGGGAGCTCCGCGAACCACAGCCCCGCGATGTTGGAGCAGCGGGTCCGGAGTCCGGCGCTCCAAACGACGATCCAGATAGGTATCGCCCGCTCCGCGGCGAATCCAGCGCCGCGCCGTCGCTGCCGAAGCTCTGGTCCGATCCCCGGTCTCCGGTAGGAAAGGACACTCCAGAGGAGGGGGAGCGAGGTCGCGAGTTGGAGAAATAGTCGCATCCTCGCCAGGAAGCGACTGGGAAGCAGTCTCCCCCTTACCCTACCCCCCTCCCCCACAAAGAAAAACGAAAGAATCCCCAAAACAAAACAGATTAGACAAACTAAAATTAAAAAAAGACGGGGAAAAAACGGACAGACTGTAGGCAGAGGCGCCTTCAATGCAACGCCCCTAGTGGAAGGAATACAAACAACAAACATACAAACTGGAGGAGCAGCACCTCATATTTGAGTTTACATTTAGTTTCTTGTAACGCGTACCAAGACGCAGTGGAAAATCCTTTGTTGCCTTCTAATCAGTCAGCAGAAAAGCAATAGATATTTACAATCGAGCCGTCCGCAGTGTACTGATACATGACAAAGGGAAATAACCTGACTCATGCTTAGTGCATGATGAAGTCCAGTAAAGTCCAATCAAAGATAATCGGTGGGGTGGGAGATTGCAACCTTCACGTGGTCCGCCCTGTTTCGACGAATGCAATCAATCCGCCGTGCACAATCAAATAAGATCAAATAGAACAAGTTGTCCTACAACTTTAGGCTGTGCACGCCATACGCAAGAAGAAGCAGAAAGATAATTGGTGGGTCTCCAACGGTTGATCATAGTTCAGGACTACTCTCTCGTTGTTGGTAGGACGGTTCACTTATCTGATAACTTCAGGGCGGTCACGCTGGCGCAGCGATAGAGTTGCTGCCTTACATGCAGTGCCGGAGACCCGGGTTCGATCCCGACTACGGGTGTTGTCTGTACGGAGTTTGTACGTTCTCCCCGTGATCTGCGTGGGTTTTCTCCGAGATCTTGGGTTTCCTCCCACACTCCAAAGACGTACAGGTTTGTAGGTTAATTGGCTTGGTAAAGGTAAAAATTGTCCCTAGCGGGAGTAGGATGGTGTTAATGTGTGAGAATCGCTGGTCGGCACGGACCCGGCGGGCCGAAGGGCCTGTTTCAGCACAGTATCTCTAAACTAAACTAAACTAAACTAAACAGCTGGGAAGAAACTGTCCCTGAAACTTAAGATGAATTTGGAGGTGTGATAATAGACAATATTCAATAGACAATAGGTGCAGGAGTAGGCCATTCGGCCCTTTGAGCCAGCACTATCATCCACAATCAGTACCCCGTTCCTGCCTTCTCCCCATATCCCCTGACTCCGCTATCTTTAAGAGCCCTTTCTAGCTCTCTCTTGAAAGTATCCAGAGAACCGGCATCCACCCGCCCTCTGAGGCAAAGAATTCCACAGACTCACAACTCTGTGTGTGGAAAAGTACATTTTCACACTTCTGTACCTTTTGCCCGATGGGAGAGGGGAGAAAATTGAATGGCCGGGGTGTGACTCTTCCTTCATTATGCTGCTGGCCTTGCCGAGGCAGCATGAGGTGCAGCTGAAGCCAATGGAAGGGAGATTGGTTTGTGCGATGGTCTGGGCTGCGTCCACAATTCACCGCAATTTCTTGCGGTCTTGGGCGGAGACGTTCCCAAACCAAGTTGTGATGCATCCCAAGCTGGGCTGGATAGACAAGGCATGGCCACGTATAAGTTGGAGGAACAGCACCTCATATTTCACTGGGTAACTTGCAACCAAACGGTGTGAACACTGAATTCTCCAATTTTAGGCAACTAACCAACAATTTACCCCTCCCGCCTCTTTCCCCCTCTCATCCCTGTACCCTACCTGGATACACAGCTATATTTCCCGCTATCCCGCCCCTTCTTCACCCTTCCTCCATCCCCTTCCACCTCCATCCGTTCCTCTGCCTGCACTTTTCTCACCTCTTCTCTCCTCACCCTACGTCTTAATTAGAAACATAGAAACATAGAAAATAGGTGCAGGAGTAGGCCATTCGGCCCTTCGAGCCTGCACTGCCATTCAATATGATCATGGCTGATCATCCAACTCAGTATCCTGTACCTGCCTTCTCTCCATACCCCCTGATCCCTTTAGCCACAAGGGCCACATCTAACTCCCTCTTAAATATAGCCAATGAACTGGCCTGAACTACCTTCTGTGGCAGCGAATTCCACAGATTCACCACTCTCTGTGTAAAAAATGGTTTTCTCATCTCGGTCCTAAAAGACTTCCCCCTTATCCTTAAACTGTGACCCCTTGTTCTCATCGTTATCTCTCTTCTTTGTCCACCCATCCCCCAATCAATTCGCCCCCACCTGTATCCACCTATCACTTGCCTGGCTTTGTCCCGCCCCAACCTCTCTTCCAGCTTCCTCCCCCTCTACTACAATCAGTCCGAAGAATGTTCTCTATCCATGTCCTCCAGAGATGCTGCCTGACCCTCTGAGGTGCTCCAGCATTTTGTGTCTGTCTTTGGCATAAATCAGCATCTGCAGTTCTTTGCCTCATCATTTGGGAAACACGTCCAATGGTCCAACTCATGAATGAACATTGATTTCTCTAACTTCAAGAACCCTTGCATCCCCCTCTCTCCGTCCCTCCCCCACCCAAGTCGTAATCCTAGCTTCAAAGTCATCTTGTTGAGTCTTGTTGTCACCTTGCCCACAGCTAACAATGTATCTGTGTCTGCATCTTGTCGTACAATCAACCATCATTGGTTGTCGCATACGTTAGGAGGGTCATGTGCAAAGTCGCAATTAAATATAATTGATATAATTGATATAATTTAATTGCCACAACCAAGGTCGGTGGAATTTGGGTTGCCAGCAGCGGTACAGTAATAAAGAACACAACCACAATAAACATTTTACACAAACATCCACCACAGCATTCATCACTGTGGTGGAAGGCACAGAGCTTGGCCAGTCCTCTTCCATTTTCCCCCGTGGTCGGGACCTCCACCCTCCACAGCCGTTGCTGCGGGCGTCCAGATGGTAAGGGACAAAGTCAAAGTCAAGGTGAGTCCAGGATCGGCTCTTCCCAACCAGAGACCGCGGCTTCAGGCTGGTGTAGGCCGCAGGCGGCGGTCAAAGTTTTAAAGTACCTGCCGTGCCGCAGCCGGAAGCACCGCAGTCTGCAGGGCCAGCGGTCGAAGCTCCCCTCCAGGTGCGATGGTAAGTCCATGCCGCACCCGCGGTAGAAGACGGCCGCGGGCCGGCGGTGGAAGCTTCTTCTTCCCCCCGGGTCCTCCACGAGGGATCCCGGGCTGTAGACGCCGCACCAGCTGGAGTTCTGCAGACTGCGGCTTCAGGCTACCGGCTGCCGGCTGCCGCGGACCAGCGTAACGGAGCGCTCCCCTCCAGCGAGGTCTCACCCGCTCCACGCCGAGAGTCCACGCTGCGCCCGCCGCTGAAGCTCCGGAAAGTCCGCGCCGATCCTTGCTGTTAGGCCACGGGGGAGGCGACCTGAAAAAATCGCCTCTCCATGGAAGAGGCGGCCGAAACGGTTTCCCCCTTACCCCCCCACACCACCCCCCACACATAACACACAAAGAAACATTAAAAACAGACTTTTAAACATACTAAAAAAAATAAAAAAAGTTGGGAAAAAAAACGGACACGCTGCCGACAGGCTGCTGCCAGTGCAGCACCCCCTATCCAATATTAAAGTGGGCCTTAGAAGTCAGCGTTTTAATATCAATTATTTCCAGCATGGTCTTGAAGGTCTTGACATCGGGTGCAGTGCGAATGTCATGGTGGAGATGATTCCATTCGCGAATTATCTTTGGGTACAGTGAATACCTATAACAGTCTTGGAGAAACTCAGCGGGTGAGGCGGCATCTATAGAGCAAAGGAAATAAGCGACGTTTTGGGTCGAAACCCTTCTTCAGACTGATGTGAGGATGGGGGGAGGGGGGGCGGGAAGAAGAAAGGAAGAGGAGGAGCCACAAGGCTGAGGGAGAGCTGAGAAGGGGAGGAGAAAGAAGGGACTATCTGCAATTGGAGAAGTCAATGTTCATACCGCTGGGGTCCCGACTTTCTCCTCCCCTTCACAGCTCTCCCTCAGCCCACTGGCTCCTCCTCTTCCTTTCTTCTTTCCCCCCCTCCCCACCCTCACATCAGTCTGAAGAAGTGTTTCGACCCGAAACGTTGCCTATTTCCTTCGCTCCATAGATGCTGCCGCACCCACTGAGTTTCTCCAGCATTTTTGTCTACCTTCGATTTTCCAGCATCTGCAGTTCCTTCTTAAACCTATAACAGTCTTTACTTGCTGGGATGATGTTGTATTTGAAAAACCCCGATTGCCTGGTCTTTAGTTGACTGGATGAATTTGTAGATTGAAGATGACTCTTGATGTTGCTTGGAATAAACCCGTGCGTTTCTTTATAGATGGTCGTCAGGTGTAATTTGGTCCCATGGTCTTGAAGAGTTTCCCCTCTCTAGATCAGCAAGGATTTTAGTGATGCTGGGCTCCCTGCTGAAATCACCAATGGTAAACCATGCAGCTCTATTTTGAATTATTTCTAACTTGCCCCCATCTATTTTGTAGGTACACAAGAATGCTGGAGAAACTCAGCGGGTGCAGCAGCATCTATGGAGCGAAGGAAATAGGCAACGTTTCGGGCCGAAACCCGAAGGGTTTTGGCCCAAAACGTTGCCTATTTCCTATTTCCTAGAGGGTTTTGGCCCGAAACGTTGCCTATTTCCTTCGCTCCATAGATGCTGCCTCACCCGCTGAGTTTCTCCAGCATTCTTGTGTACCTTCGATTTTCCAGCATCTGCAGTTCCTTCTTAAACACCCATCTATTTTGTGTTGTGAATCCCAGACTGCGGAGCAATACTCAAGTTTGGGTCCTATCAGAGTCTTGTAGGCTTTAGACTTGGTTGTGTTGTTGCAATAATAAATCTTTCTCTTCAGCAATTCCAGCATTGTGTTAGCCTTGGCGACTATTTGGTTGATGTGAGTCATTGTGGCTACTCCTCGAGGTCGAGGATGATGGTCTACGTTCCGTTGCCCACAGAATGAAGGCGCCTGTGCGTGTGTTTGTTTAACGTGTACTTGAAGAAGCACACGGCCCTTCACAAGTCAACCAACTCATTCCAATGGCAAAGGTACCAAGCGGATTGGAGCTGATTGGTCTGTTGCAGCCTTCATCCGCCTTCACAGCCGTTGAGTTCAAGATAACTTTGTCCACCTGGTCCGCCGTTGAGGTCTTGTAGGTTGGATCATTGTGCGAGTAGACCATTTCAAATCACTGCTAAGTTCCACTCCCAAGTAGGGTTGATGCTTCACCTCTTGGCCTGTTTCTTTTATCATCGTTAAGGGGCTGTCCCACCAGCAAGCGACTCCATGCGGCAAGCGCGACCTAACGTGGTCGCTTGAGCCGTGCGGCCTCGCGGGGCCGGTCCCACTTCGATTGCCGGAGCCGTATGGAGTTGTGCGGAGCTGGTCCCGACATCGCGCGGGGCTCCGAAAAACTGACCGTGTTCAAAAATTCCGCGCGGCAACGGCCTGCCGGCCCGCAGCCGCATTGAGGCCGTACGCACCGCCTCGACGGGCGTTCGCAGCGTCTTGATGCAATACATCACGCGTGAACTTCTCGCGGACTTCGCTCGAACTTCACATCACTCACTCGACCTCCGCGCAGCCCCCCCGCTTCCGGTTTGGTCGCGCTTGCCGCATGCAGGCGTATGCTCGTGGGACAGGCCCTTTACTCTTTCGCATATCTTTCATTCATTTCTTCTGTATCTTTCTACGTCACCTCGTTTCCCTCTCCCCCGACTCTCAGTCTGAAATGGGGCCTCGACCCGAAACGTCACAGACTCCTTTTCTCCAGGGATGCTGCCTGACCCGCTGAGCTACTCCAGCTTTTTCTGGGCAAACCTGTTCCTTTTTTTTGCTGCCCTGCAGATTTGCTGAAACGAGAAGTGACTCCATCCAGTAGCTACCTGGATAGCATTCAAACGGAGATACCAGGAGACGCTCCTTGCATGCAGGCAGCAAAACACTCCCTCATTTGGGGTCAGTTCTGAAGATGTCAGGGCACATAATTCTCCCGATGGACCTTGGTTATATCCGTCCTCTCATGCCGGCAACTCAGTTGCTTGGCAACAAAGATGAGGTAAAAAAGTTAAATTTAGCATACTCAACGTCCTCATGCCAATATCTTCAAACCGTACTGTGAAAGTTTGTAAACCTTGCATATCCCTGATTAGGATGGAGTTTGCATGCAGAGTTCATTAAAAGGTAACAGTGTGGGAGGAAACCGAAGATCTTGGAGAAAACCCACGCGGTCACAGGGAGAATGTACAAACTCCATACAGACGGTACCTGTAGTCGAAATTTCTCCCCTCCTCCTTCCTGAAGGGACGTCCTTTTATTCTGCAGCTATGACCTCTGGTCCTGGAATCTCCCACCGGTGGAAACATCCTCTCCACATTCACTCTATCCAGGCTTTTCACTGTTTCAATGAGGTCCCCCCTCATTCTTCTAAACTCCAGCGAGTACAGGCCCAGATGACATTGGAATGATAAATGTCATCGACACTAAAGGGATCTGGGCCATTCTGAGGTTATGAGAGGAGCTGATAAATATAATTTTTGTTTTGAAGAAGGGTCGCTATAGACAATAGACAATAGGTGCAGGAGTAGGCCACTCGGCCCTTCGAGCCAGCGCTGCCATTCAATCTGATCATGGCTGATCATCCACAATCAGTACCCCGTTCCTGCCTTCTCCCCAAATCCGCTGACTCCACTATCTTTAAGAGCCCTATCTAGCTCTCTCTTGAAAGTATTCAGAGAACCAGCCTCCACCGCCCTCTGATGCAGAGAATTCCACGACTCACAACTCTCTGTGTGAAAAAGTGTTTTTCCTCGTCTTCATTCTAAATGGCTTACCCCTTATTCTTAAACACCCCTGTCACTCCCTCTTCTCCCCTCTCCCATCGGGCAAAAGGTATCAAAGTGTGAAAACGCACACCTCCAGATTCAGGGACAGTTTCTTCCCAGCTGTTAAGTAAATTTTAAATTGCCGAGTCCCTCATTCCCCTGTTACCACCACCCACCCCCCCTCCCAACCTCCCCCCCCCCCCCACCTGTATCCACCTATCACTTGCCAAGCTTTGTCCCAACCACACCATGCTTTTCCAGCTGTCAACCTGCCTACTACAATCAGACTGAAGAAGGATCCCCACCCAACAAGTTGCCTGTCTATTCCCACCATAGATGCCGCCTGACCGACTGAGTTCATCCAGCACTTTGTGTGTTGCTCACGATTCCAGCATAGAGTCACAGAGTGATACAGCGTGGAAACAGGCCCTCCGGCCCAACTTGCCCACACCGACCAACATGCCCCATCTACACTAGATCCACCTGCCAGCGTTTGGCCCGTATCCCTCTAAACCTGTTCTTTCCATGTACTAGTCCAAATATCTTTTAACCATTGTAATAGCACCTGCCTCATCTGGCAGCTTGTTCCATACACCCATCACCCTCTGTTTAAAAAAGGTTGCCTCTCAGGTTCTTATTAAATCTCCCCCCCTCCCCCCCCCCTCCTTACAGCTCCAGAGACCCGGGTTCGATCCCGACTAAGGGTGCTGTCAGTAAGGAGTTTGTACGTTCTCCCCGTGACCTGCGTGGGTTTTCTCCAAGAACTTTTCTTCGTTTCCTCCCAAACTCCAAAGTCATACAGGTTTGTAGGTTAATTGGCTTGGTGTAAATGTAAAATTGCCCTTAGTGTGAGTAAGATAGTGTTAGTGTGCGGGGATCGTTGGGCGGTATGGACTCGGTGGGCCGAAGGGCCAGCTTCTGTGCTGTGTCTCTAAACTAAACTGAACTAAACGACACAATTCCTCTCATGATCTTACACATTGCAACTGCAGTTCCTTGTGCCTCAACTTTGGACTGTCCTCCAAGGTGTCAAAGCAAGATTAGCCGGTTGAATGAACTAGTTGAATGAACTACTGTTTTGCACTTGGAGCCAAGCAGGGCTGGTGAGCTTCAGCCTGAACATCAGTGAGCAGCTGATTGCTGCTTGATAGCACTGTTCACATCGCCTTATCACTTAGCTGATATCTGAGCATCGACTTTTAGGGCAGCAGCGCCAGAGGCCCGGGAAACAGGCCCTTCGGCCCACTGAGCAAAGGCCGACCAGTGAGCCCCACACACTAAAGGGCCTGTCCCACTGTACGAGCTAATTCAAGAGCTCTGCAGAGTTTAAAAAAAAAATCGAACTCGTGGTAAGCACGTATAATGTACGTAGCGGGTACGTCGGAGCTCGGGACATCTCTTAGCGGCTCGTAACACTAACGGCAGGTACTCGGGAAACGCGGTAAGCTCGGGAAGACTCGTGAAGATTTTTCAACATGTTGAAAAATGTCCACGAGAGCCCCGAGTACCTACGAGCGGCTATTATCGTAATTCTCCGAGTTCAAATCAGGGGAAACTCGGGAGAACTCTTGAATTAGCTCGTACAGTGGGACAGCCCCTTAACACTATCCTACACACTAGGGACAATTTACATTTATATCAAGCCAATTAACCTACAAACCTGTACAGTGCATTCAGAAAGTATTCAGACCCCTTGACTTTTTCCACATTTTGTTACGTTACAGCCTTATTTTAAAATGGATTAAAGTCTTTTTTTTATCATCAATCTGAACACAATACCCCAGAATGAAGAAGTGAAAACAGATGTTTAGAACATTTTGCAAAGTAATTACAAAGAAATAACTGAAATATCACATTTACACTTCCGGTGAGCAACACCGGAAATTGGAGGAACAGCACCTCATATTCCGCCTGGGTTGCTTGCGTCCGGATGGCATGAACGTTGAATTCTCCCAGTTTTGCTAGCCCTTGCTGTCTCCTCCCCTTCCTTAACCCTCGAGCTGTCTCCTCCCATCCCCCCACCCTCGGGCTCCTCCTCCTCCCTTTTTCCTTCCTTCTCCCCCCCACCCCCCATCAGTCTGAAGAAGGGTTTCGGCCCGAAACGTCGCCTATTTCCTTCGCTCCATAGATGCTGCTGCACCCGCTGAGTTTCTCCAGCATTTTTGTGTACCTTCGATCTTCCAGCATCTGCAGTTCCTTCTTGATCACATTTACATAAGTATTCAGACCCTTTGCTATGACACTCAAAATTGAGCTTCGGTTCATCCTGTTTCCATTGATTATCCTTGAGATGTTTCTGCAACTTGATTGGAGTCCACCAGCGGTAAATGAAATTGATTGGACATGATTTGGAAAGGCACACACCTCTCTATATAAGGTCCCACAGTTGACAGTGCATGTCAGAGCAAAAACCAAGCCATGAAGACGAAGGAATTGTCCGTAGACCTCCGAGACAGGATTGTGTCGAGGCACAGATCTGGGGAAGGGTATAAAACAATTTCTGCAGCATTGCAGGTGCTGAAGAGCACAGTGGCCTCCCTCATTCTTAAATGGAAGAACTTTGGAACCACCAGGACTCCTCATAGAGCTGGCTGCCCGGCCAAACTGAGCAATAGGGGAGAAGGGAATTGGTCAGGGAGGTGGTCACTCTGACAGAGCTCCAGAGTTCCTCCGCGGAGATGGGAGAACCTTCCAGAAGGACAACTATATCTACAGCACTCCACCAATCAGGCCTTTATGGTAGAGTGGCCAGACGGAAGCCACTCCTCAGTAAAAGGCACATGACAGCCCGCTTGGAGTTTGCCAAAAGGCACCTAAAGGACTCTCAGACCATGAGAAACAAGATTCTCTAGTCTGATGAAACCAAGATTGAACTCTTTTGCCTGAATGCCAAGCGTCACGTCTGGAGGAAACCAGGCACCGCTCATCACCTGGCCAATACCATACCTACGGTGAAGCATGGTGGTGGCAGCATCATGCTGTGGGGATGTTTTTCAGCGGCAGGAACTGGGAGACTAGTCAGGATCGAGGGAAAGATGAACGGAGCAAACTACAGAGAGACCCTTGATGAAAAATCTGCTCCTGATTATTCTGGACTCAGACTGGGGCAGAGGTTCACCTTCCAACAGGACAACGACCTTAAGCACACAGCCAAGACAACGCAGGAGTGGCTTTGTGACAGGTCCGTGAATGTCCTTGAGTGGCCCAGGCAGAGCCTGGACTTGAACCTGATCGAACATCTCTGCAGGGACTTGAAAATGTCTGTGCATCGACGCTCCCCATCCAACCCGACAGAGCTTGAGAGAATCTGCAGAGAAGAATGGGAGAAATGATGCCCTGTCGCTACATAGTTTGTACGTTCTCCCCGTGACCTGCGTGGGTTTTCTCTGGGAGCTCCGGTTTCCTCCCACTCTCCAAAGACACACTGGTTTGTAGGTTAATTGGCTTGGTAAAATTATTAAAAGGATTGTCTCTAGTATGTGTAGGGTAGTGTTAACGTGCGTGGATCGCTGGTCAGTCCTCGGACTATTCTTGATCGGACTTTGCTGGCCTTACCTGGAACTAAATATTATTCCCTTATCATGTATCTATACACTGTAAAAGGCTCGATTGTAATCATGTATTGTCTTGCTGCTGACTGGATAGCATGCAGTTTTTCACTGTACCTCGGTACACGTGACAATAAACTGAACTGAGCGAACACGGTGGGCCTGAAGTTCCTGGTTCCGCGCGGCATCTCTGAACTCAAGCTTGTGGAACAGAAGTACCAGGCTGATTAGTTTGGGGAGATGGGCAGTCAGGACTGGATCTACACTTGTACATCAACTTGCAATTGCTTATTCCCTCTGTACATAGGCAGGTGTCTCGAAGCTTTTTACTTTGGCACACACTTTGACAAGCACTGAAGCAGACTGGTAGGAAATATGAGAAACCTCAGTGGAGCGTGGCAATATATTTATCCAGTCAAGCTACCTGTGGACCTTGCAGATTGGTTCATCGACGGCTTTCACCTTACACACACAGATGTGGTCTGTCGTGAAGCCTTCAGACTTTAGAATTTAGAGGTACAGCGCGGAAACAGGCCCTTCAGCCCACCGGGTCCGCGCCGACCAGCGATCACCCCAGAACACCAGCACTGTCCGGCACACGCTAGGGACAATTTACAATTAGCCTACGTGCCTGCAGGTCTTTGGAGTGTGGGAAGAAACCGAAGATCTCGGAGAAAACCCACGCAGGTCACGGGGAGAAGGCACAAACTCAGTAAAGACAAGCATCCGTAGTCAGAATCAAACCCAGGTCTCGGGTGGTATCTCTACCCCTGCGCCACCGTGCCGTCCCTAATTGTGATAGTGTGACATAGAAACATGGAAAAATAGGCACAGGAGTAGGCCATTCGGCCCTTCGAGACAGCACCGCCATTCAATATGATCATGGCTGATCAGTCTGAAGAAGGGTTTCGGGCCGAAACGTTGCCTATCTCCTTCGCTCCATTGATGCTGCTGCACCCGCTGAGTTTCTCCAGCATTTTTGTGTACCTTCGATTTTCCAGCATCTGCAGTTCCTTCTTAAACACAATAGTATGGGTGTAGTACAGATTAGTATGTCCTTTAATTTTGAGGCTATGATCTCTAGTCCTAGACTCTCCCACTAGTGAAAACATCCTCTCCACATCCACTCTCTCCAGCCCTTTCACATTTCAACGAGATCCCCCCCCCCCCTCATTCTTCTAAACTCCAGCGAGTACAGGCCCAGTGCCGACAAACGCTCATCATAGATTAACCCGCTCATTCCTGGGATCATTCTTGTAAACCTCCTCTGGACCCTCTCCAGAGCCAGCACATCCTTCCTCAGATATGGGGCCCAAAATTGCTCACAATTGTTCTGTCCTTTTCCTTGCCCCTGTTCGCTGCCCTCTACTTTCAGCCTGAAGAAGGGTCCCGACCCGAAACGTCAACCATCTTTTTTCTGCCTGTCCCACTGAGTTACTCCAGCGCTTTGTGTCTATCTTTGGCATCCTTCCCCTGCCTGGCCTGTACGTGACTCTACACCCTCCCCATTACGGTGACTCTTAGAGGTGTACAAGATCATGAGAAGGACAGAGTCTTTTACCCAGAGTCGGGGAATAGAGAAGCAGAGGATATAGGTTTAAGCTGAGGGGGGGGAAAGATTTAATAGGAACCTGAGTGGTAACGTTTTTCACACAAAGGGTGGTGGGTGTATGGAACGAGCTGCCAGAGGAGGTAGTTGAGGCTAGGACTATCGCAACATGTAAGAAATATTTAGACAGGTAGGTGTAGGAAGGAACTGCAGATGCTGGTTTAAACCGAAGATAGACACAAAAAGCTGGAGTAACTCAGCGGGACAGGCAGCATCTCTGGAGAGAAGGAATACGGGCGGTGGAGGCCGGTTCTCTGGATGATTTCAAGAGAGTGTTAGATAGGGCTCTTACGGAGTTAAGGGATATGGAGCGAAGGCAGGAACGGGGTACTGATGGTGGATGATCAGCCATGATCACATTGAATGGCGGTGCTGGCTCGAAGGGCCGAAGACCTACTCCTGCACCTATTGTCTGTTGTCAACACACATGGATAGGACAGGTTTGGAGGGATATGGGCCAAGCGCGGGCAGGTGGGACTAGTGTAGGTGGTACATGTTATGGTCGGCATGGGAAAGTTGGGCTGAAAGGCCTGTTCCCATGCTGTATGACCTTTTGAATCTATGACTGACTGTAAGTAGCCTACCGAGGCAATGAATTGAACCTATATGGTTACATGAGGAAGGATTAAAACTGGAGTTTGATTTTCATCTCCACATACAATAGCCAGCCCAACTGGATCAACAGGAGATAAAACGGGCAAATGGGTAGGCCTTGAAATTTCCAGTCGACTATCACAAGCCTCTTTGTATTTCCTTTCTTTATGTAAGAAGGAACTGCAGATGCTGGTTTATACCAAAAATAGACATAAAATGCAGGAGTAACTCAATGGGTCAGGCAGCATCTCTGGAGAGAAAGATTCTCTGGAGAAAATCTCTGGATTCTCTTAGACGGATCCCGATCCGAAACGTCACATATCCCTTTTCTCCAGAGATGCTGCCTGACCCGCTGAGTTACTCTAGCTTTTTTGAGTCTATCCTTTCTTTCTTTGCTGCCTTGCTGCGTTCTCTCTCTCTCTCCCTCTCTCTCCCTCTCTTCCTTTTTCATAGTCATAGAGTGATACAGCGTTGAAAGCAGGCCCTTCGGCCTAACTTTCACTCACCGGCCAACATGTCCCAGCTACACTAGTCCCACTTGCCCGTGTTTGGCCCATATCTCTAAACCTGTCCTATCCAATACCCGTGTAAATGCTTCTTAAACTCTTTTTTTTCCCTTGCTCTGCAGCAATTCATTCTCCCCTTCATTCTCTCTTAATCTCCAATGTTCATTTTCCCCCCTTCATTCAATTCTCTTCGCCCCTTTCCTTTTTTTTCCATTTATCTCATTTCTTCCCTTCACCTGGGCTTCCAAGATGGCGTCCAACCCAAGCGACTATTTGTATGCTTGCCACAGAAGCAGATCTAAAGCCACACATTGCAATCGCTCCACAATCTTAAATCTCTACTCCTACTGCAACCTTTCTTACTTTGTTCGCATATCAGTGTATAAAATCACGAGAGCAATAGATCGGGTAGTCTGTTTAAGAAGGAACTGCAGATGCTGGAAAATCGAAGGTTGACAAAAATGCTGGAGAAACTCAGCGGGTAAGGCAGCATCTATGGAGCAAAGGAAATAGGCAACGTTTCAGGCCGAAACCCTTCTTCAGACTGATGTAGATCGGGTAGTCTCTTGCCCAGAGAAGGCAAATCCAGGACCAGAGGACATAGATTTAAGGTAAAAGATTTAATGGAAATCTGAGGGTCATCCTTTTCACACAAAGGTGTATGGAACGAGCTGCCAGAGGAGGGAATTGAGGCTGGGACTGTTGCAATGTTTAAGAAACAGTTAGACAGGTACATGGATAGGACAGGTTTGGAGGGATAGGGGCCAAACGTGGGCAGGTGGGACTAGTGTAGCTGAGAAATGTTGGCCGGTGAGGGCAAGTTGGGCCGAAGGGCCTGTTTCCTAACTGTATCACTCTATGACTCTGTCATGTATCTGTACACTGTAAATTGCTCGATTGTAATCATGTGTTGTCTTTCTGCTGAATGGGTAGCACGCAACAAAAGCTTTTCACTGTACTTCGGTACACGTGACTAAATGAACTAAACCGAGCTGATCTTCCTCTCTCGGCCTCCCTGGTCCATTGAGTATCTATTTTTGGCCAGCCCTCCCAAACGATGAGCATTGAAAGGTAGCTCCCTCTCCAGTCCTACCCTGTAAACAATAGATCAACATTCCATCACTGCTCATTGGATTCAACGCTGGCGATGCACCCAAGCGGGTCCGACAGAAACTAAACCATTTTTCCAAAAGAATTGTTTCACAGTCCAGAGACCGCAAGGAGCTCGATAATTCTGAATGGTAAATACTCCGAATTCAAAAATCTCAGCACGAGTTATTGCAGAGTGGAAGCTCAGCTTGGTTGGAGAGGTAGGAATGTCTGGAACTAACAATCCCGGTGAAATGAAAGAACTCGCATAGAAATAGACTGTCACGGTCCTAGTGTCTCAGTCAATGAATTGGTTTAAGAGGAGAGCCGGTGATGTGGAGCAGGGGAAATGTGGCGGCCATTGTCAGAGTTGGCGATGTTAGTCGAGGGAACAAAGGTTGGCAGGAACAGCCAGTCACAAAAGCAAAGTGAAGCCCAGCCTAAAGTAGGCAGAGAACGCAAAGATTTAACGAGGCTGTCGGGAGGAATGCCCGGCATACAACGTTTACATTCATGCAGAGAGTCTGAAGACAAAGGCATTTAACCAGTCTTTGGACATCCGGTGGCGCTGTTGATGGCTGCCTCCGCCTGCAGTCTGTTTGTCTTTTTATCTTTTTTATTTTTAGTATGCTTTTTTTTTTTAGTATTTTATGTGGGGGAGGGGGGAGGATAAGGGGGAAACCGTCCTTCAATCACTTCCTGGCGAGGATGCGACCATTATCCGAGTCGCGCCCTCGCCCCCCCCCCCCCCCACCACCCCCTCCTAGCGGCCTACCAACTGGATTGGAGCGGCCTTTCCTGCTGGGACTGGACCAGAGCTTCAGCAGCGGCGGTGCAGCGCTGGATACATCCCGGAGCAGGCGATATCTCACCTGGGATTGCCATTTGAGGCTCCGGAGTGTTGGGCCTGCTGCTTCGACATCGCGGAGCTGTGGTTCGCGGAGCTCCCAACGCGGGCGGCGCTGACCAACATCGCGGAGTCCTGGGACCCTTTGCCGGGGGCCGCCAGTGTTGAATCTCCATCCAGCTCGGCCTGTGGACTTCGGGAGCCGCGGACTCCGGTGGGAGGTGACCGATTCAGAGTTCCAGGCCACTGAGGATGTTCTTCCGCCCGACGTCGGGGTTCCATCGTTCCTGGAGAGAGGGCCTGAGCATCGGACCGCCCGTAGCGGCGACTACGGGATGCTCGGGAGGCCCGGGGTTGGGAGACGACGACCACAGGTGAACAGCGGGGAACATCAACGAGGAGGTTGACTGGACTTTGGTTCCTTCCCTCACAGTGGGGAACTTTGGTGCCGCTGTGGGGATGTTTGTGTTGTGGACTACAGTGTTCTGTGTTATTTTTTATTCGTATGACTGTATGGGAAATAGCATTTCGTTGTCTCTTACTTGAAGACAATGACAATAAAATTAAATCAAATCAAGAAGGGTCTCGGCCCGAAACGTCACCCACTCACAAGCTCACAAGTTATAGCAGTAGAATTAGGCTTTTCGGCCCATCGAGTCTACTCCGCCATTCAATCATGGCTGATCTCTCCTTCCTAATCCCATTTTCCTGCCTTCTCTCCATAACCACTTCACACCCGTTCTAATTAGAAACGTAGAAAATAGGTGTAGGAGTAGGCCATTCGGCCCTTCGAGCCAGCACCGCCATTCAATATGATCATGGCTGATCGTCCAAAATTAAGGATTTGTCTATCTCGGCCTTAAAAATATCCACTGATTTGGCCTGCACAGCCCTCTGTGGCAATGTTCCACAGAGTAACTACCCTCTGACTAAAGAAGCTCCTCCTCACCTCCTTTCTAAAAGGGCCCTTAAATTCTGAGGCTATGACCTCTGGTCCCAGACTCTTCCACCAGTGGAAACACCCTTTCCACATCCACTCTATCTATGCCTTTCATTATTCTTTAAGTTTCAATGAGGTCCCTCTTCAACCTTCTAAACTCCAGCGAGTAGAGGCCCAGTGCTGTCAGACGCTCATCATATGCTAACCCACTCATTCCTGGAATCATTCTTGTAAACCTCCCCTGAACCCTCTCCAGAGCCAGCACATCCTTACTCCGATATTGGGCCCAAATTTCTATCCAGGGTTGCTGTCTGACCCGCTGATTAACTCCAGCATTTTGTGTCCATCTGTGGCATAGAGCCGGATGGTTTTGGCTTAACGCATGGGATTGTGATAGCCGCACTGTGGCGGAGATAGACAACAGAGTCATGTAGCAGGGGAACAGGCCCTTTGGCCCAACTCATCCATTCTAACCACAATGCCCCATCTAAGCTGACCCTGTTCGCCCGCGGTGGGTGCCGCAGGTCGGTCGAGCAAGAGCCGGCAAGAACAAAGAGGGCCCCAGGGTGAGGGGTGGGGGCTGGGGGGCTCCGAGAAGAAAGGGGAACCCGGCTTTGGGGGGGACTGCCGAGAACAAAGCAGGACCCGGCTTGTGGGGTGGGGGAGGGGGGGGGGATGGTGGGGGACACACCGAGAGGGACCTTTGGGACTACATTGAACACTTTGTAACTCTGTCAGCGCCCTATACGTGGCGACCCTTTGCATACATTGTGTAAAACAAAAACATTCACTGTGACCTGTTACATGGGATAATAAAGCATCATTGATTCATTCTTTCATTCACAGATTTAACAGGGCATTTGGGAGTTTGCCAGACCAGACTGTGTTTACATTAATGCAAGTAGTCTGACTGCCAAGGCATATGTGTGTCGGAAAGAACCACAGATGCTGGTTTAAACTGAAAATGGACACAAAATTCTGGAGTGGGACAGGCAGGATCTCTGGAGAGAAGGAGACACTTCTTCAGACTGGTGAGGCGCATGGTTTTGTTTAACACATGGGAATATGACATCCATACTATAGTGGAGATAGTCTTAGAGTCACACAGCACGGAAATACGCCCTTCAGCCCAACTCATCCACACTAACCAAGATCCCCCCTCAAAGCTAACTCCATTTGGCCAATCTGGTCCAAATCTCTCCCAACCTTTTCTATTCATGTACTTGCCCAAGTGACTTTTAAATGCTATTTTGCATATCTTCCATTCATTTGTCCTATGTCCCTTGTTTCCCTTTTCCCTGATTCTTAGTCTGAAGAAGTGTCTCGACCCGAAACGTCACCCATTCCTTCTATCCAGAGATCCTGCCTGTCCCGCTGAGTTACTCCAGCATTTTGTGCCTATCTTATAAATGCTGTTGTGGTCTTCTCAGGCAACTCATTCCGTATACCCACCACTCCCGGTGTGAAAATGTTGCTCCTCAGGTTCCTATCAAACATTTCCCCTCTCACCATAAACCTATACCCTCAGGTTTTTAATTCCCTTCCCTTGGGAAAAAGTCTTTGTGTATTTACCCTCTCATTTATTGTCACCGTCTTATACCCTCTATAAGATCATCTTGCAGCTTCGTGTGCTCCAAGGAATTAAGTCCTAGCCTGCCCAACCTCTCCCAATGGCTCCGGTCCATGAGTCTTGCCAACATCCTTGAAAATCTTTTCTGCGTTCTTTCCAATTTAATGACATCTTCCCTTCCCGTCTTCCCAGGGCGGTGTTTACACTTTCTCGCCATGGGTTTCCTCCAGGTGTTTCGGTTTCCTCCCACATTCCAAAGACGTGCAGGTCTGTGGGTTAATTGGCC
The DNA here is from genome assembly GCF_010909765.2 of Amblyraja radiata. Taxonomy (NCBI): domain Eukaryota; kingdom Metazoa; phylum Chordata; class Chondrichthyes; order Rajiformes; family Rajidae; genus Amblyraja; species Amblyraja radiata. The sequence goes on from NC_045969.1 coordinate 6,641,923, forward strand.
TCTGTATATTGTCCCTAGTGTAGGATGCAAAAGTGGGATAACATAGAACTAGTGTGAATGGGTGATGGCTTGGCAGCATGGACTCGGTGAGCCGAAGGGTCTGCGGGGGGCTCGGGAGGCCACAACCACGGGTGAACATCAGGGAACATCAGTGAGGTGGTTGACTGGACTTTGATTCCTTCCACAGTGGGAAAGTTCTAGGATAGAATTAGTCCATTCGGCCCATCGAGTTTACTCCGCCATTCAATCATTCAAGAGAGGGTTAGATATCGCTCTTAGGGTTAACGGAATTAAGGGATATGGGGAGAAAGCGGGAAATGGGTACTGATTTTGGATGATCAGCCATGATCATATTGAATGGCAGTGCTTGCTCGAAGGGCCGAATGGCCTACTCCTGCACCTATTTTCTATATTTCTATCTATCTTTCCTGTTCAACCCCATCTATGCAAACTCTATGAAAGTCACAATACTTATATACCCAATACATGGATGTTCTCAAAGCATCCTAGAAATAATTATGTCAGAGAGCCATTGAGCCATATAGCATGGTTACAGGCCCTTCTGCCCATCCCGCCCATGCTAACCATCAAATATCCATCTATATTAATCCCATGTGCCAACAAGTTGCCTACAGCTTTCTAGGCCTTTGGTTATTCAAACGTTTGTGTCAAAAGCAACATTCGCATTCATTTTCAGGAGAATCTTACATAGAAACATAGAAATTAGGTGCAGGAGTAGGCCATTCGGCCCTTCGAGCCTGCACCGCCATTCAATATGATCATGGCTGATCATCCGACTCAGTATCCTGTACCTGCCTTCTCTCCATAACCCCTGATCCCTTTAGTCACAAGGGCCACATCTAACTCCCTCTTAAATATAGCCACAGACTTGACCCTTGACCATGCAAAGTGGAACGAGAGCATTTGGGCTGGGGCTGAGATCTTCACTGTGAGCGTATTCAAAATTGTGTGGAGCGGCACGGTGGCGCAGCGGTAGAGTTGCTGCCCTGCAGCGCCAGAGACGCGGGTACGATCCCGACCATGGGTGTCGTCTGTATGGAGTTTGTACGTTCTCCCCGTGGCCTGCGTGGGTTTTCTCTGTAGGCTCATATAGGGTTGGTATAAATGTAAGAAAATTGTCCAAAGTGTGAGTAGGACAATGTTAATGCGCCAGTGTTAATGTGCGGGGGATCGCTGGTCGACGCGGACCCGGTGGGCCGAAGGGCCTGTTTCCGCGCTGAATCACTAAACTAAGCCAAGTTTATTTGCCTCAGTTTCTGAGTATAGTGTACAATCACATTGCTTATCGGCAAGTCACAATGATATTGAGCCCAATACATGGCTTGTTCTGCGAGCTTCATTAAACAGAAGGGTCACCCATTCCTTTTCTCCAGAGATGCTGCCTGACCCGCCGTGTTACTCCAGTTTTTTGTGTCGGTCTTCGGTGCAAACCAGCGTCTGCAGTTCCCTCCCAGCACACTTCGTCCCATGAAAATTATTACAGCCATACAGTGATATTCGCACCTATTTTAAACCCTATAAGGTCTTGGGGTTATGGACAACTTTGAAGTAGAAATGTTGTCTCAAAACTGCTTGAGAGTTTTGATCAGGGAATGTAACACCAACATATATCAAAAGGACTTTTTCAAAGAGGTTCTCAGGATCAATACGTTGAAATATTACAGGCAATGGGAGGGAGGGTGGAAAAGCCTTTGAAGATGAGGTCTAATGTGACGTATCTAAGGTCATTGAGAATGGAATTCGAACACAGAGGTTGCTGGTTGACGCTGACTCAGTAGGCCGAAAGGCCTGTTTCCGCACTGTATCTCTAAACTGAACAAACCGCAGAGGAATGGAGGTGAAGGGACTGGAATACACAGGACAATGAAGGCCAAGATCATACCTTGAGGAGATCATACTAGAGTGAGGCCCAGCATAAATTGGAGGAACAGCACCTCATATTTTGCTTGGGCAGTTTACAACCCAGCGGTATGAACATTGACTTCTCTAACTTCAGATAGCCCTTGCTGTCTCTCTCCGTCCCCATTCCCAGTTCTCCCATCAGTCTTACTGACTCCGACTACATTCTATCTTTGTCCCGCCCCCTCCCCTGACATCAGTCTGAAGAAGGGTCTCGACCCGAAACGTCGCCCATTCCTTCTCTCCAGAGACGCTGCCTGTCCCGCAGAGTTACTCCAGCACTTTGTGTCTACCTAAGGCCAAGTCAAGTCAAGTCAAGTTTATTCGTCACATACACATACGAGATGTGCAGTGAAATGAAAAGTGGCAATGCTCGCGGACTTTGTGCAAAAGGACAAACAAATAAACTACAAACAGAATGGGACAGAATCACATATTCACATATTACATATTTGCGGGAGGGAAAAAAGGAATAAAAACAGCAATTTTAAAAAGACACCACACAACAGTAAATAATAATAATAATAATGGATGGGATTTATATAGCGCCTTTCTAATACTCAAGGCGCTTAAATGGTACAGTAAAATTAGTCCCTGGTGAGATAGGAGTTTACAGTCCTAATTGCCTCTGGGAAGAAACTCCTTCTCATCCTCTCCGTTCTCCCAGCATGGCAACGGAGGTGTTTGCTGGAACAGTCCGTTGCTGGGGTGGAGGGGGTCTCCCATGATCTTGTTGGCTCTGGAGTTGATCATGTTGATCATGTTGGCACAGCAGCTGCTTCTGAGCTGGTACCCATAGGTGTGGACTATCGGTCGGCACGGTGGCACAGCGGTAGAGCGACTGTATTACAGCGCCAGAGACCCGGGCTCGATCCTGACGACGGATGCTCGTCTGTACGGAGTTTGTACGTTCTTCCCTGTGACCATGTGTTTTCCCGCGGGCTCCAGTCTCCTCCCACACTCCAAATACGAGCAGGTTTGTAGGTTAATTGGCATAGGTATAAATGTAAAATTGTCCCTAGTGTGTGCAGGATAGTGTTCGTGTACGGGGTGATCGCTGGTCAGCACGGGCTCGGTGGGCCGAAGGACCTGTTTCCGCGCTGTATCTCTAAAACTAAACTGAACGAAACCAGTGGACAAGAAACAGATGAAATCCCCTCTCCCCCACCGGACAAGGGAGCTGCAGAGCTTAGCCTGCAGAGCTTAGCCTCAACTCCAAGCGAATCCAGAATAAAAATCTACCATCAGTAACAATGAACCTGCCGGTTGTCATGGCAACACAGTTGGTCCTGCAGTGAAGTAAATCTGCTGCCTCTACCTTGTCTGACCTGTCCCTGCTTCTGTGAATAGCACCGATGTAGTTGTGGGACTCAAGTCTGTGTAATTAAAGCTGGAGCAATGCCAACATCTAGCAAATGCATAAGAAACGAAGAAAAAGAAAATTGGGTCGGCACGGTGGCGCAGCGGTAGAGACCCGGGTTCGATCCTGACCACGGGTGTTGGCTGTACGGAAATCGTACGTTCTCTCTGTGATCGTGTGGGTTTTCCCCGGGTGCTCCGGTTTCCTCCCACACTCCAAAGACGCACAGGTTTTCAGGTTCATTTGGCTTTGGTAAACATTGTAAATCGTCCCTACTGTGTGGGATAGTGCTGGTGTACGGGGTGATCGTTGGACGGCACGGACTTAGTGGGCCGAAGGGCCTGTGTACGTGCTGTATCTAGATTAGTTAAGTTTGCTTTTAGGCGACGCAGCTTTTCGGTTCGTTGGCTTTTAGGCGTCCCATCCCTTCGGTTAGTAGGCGTTGGGACGACAGATGGCACAATGGGCTAAGTGTTCGGCTGGCAACCGGAAGGTAGCCGGTTCGAATCCCGCTTGGAGTGCATACTGTTGTTGTGTCCTTGGGCAAGACACTTCACCCACCTTTGCCTGTGTGTGAATGTGTGTGAGTGATTGGTGGTGGTCGGAGGGGCCGTAGGCGCAGATTGGCAGCCACGCTTCCGTCAGTCTGCCCCAGGGCAGCTGTGGCTACAGAAGTAGCTTACCACCACCGAGTGTGACTGAGGAGTGAATGAATAATGCGATGTAAAGCGCCTTGAGTATTGAGTATTAGAAAGGCGCTATATAAATCCCATCCATTATTATTATTATTATTGTCTTCGTACTCTTTCGGTTTATTGCCGTTTTGGCCTCGTCTCCATTCGGTTCTTTGCCTTCGACTTCTTTGCTTCGGCTTCTCGTCCGTCGGTGCCGCGTTCGGGTGCCATTGTCACGTGTGTCGAGGTACAGTGACAAGCTTTTGTTGCGTGCTAACCAGTCAGCGGTTGATTACAATCGAGCCGTTTACAGTGCACAGACACATGACAAGGGTCTCTGAGTTACTCCAGCATTCTGTTTCTATCTTCATGATAAGGGAATCTCTAAACCAAACTAAACTAAAATGAAGAAGAAAAAGAAAAAGAGAGAGAAAAGAAAGGAAGGTAGGCAAAAATACTGGAGAGACGCAGCGGGTGAGGCAGCATCTATGTAGCGAAGGAAATGGGCGACGTTTCGGGTCGAGACCCTTCTTCAGACCGATTTTTCCAGCATCTGCAGTTCCTTCTTCAAGAAAAGAAAGGACGTTCTTTTAGGAAGGAGATGAGGAGGAATTTCTTTAGTCAGAGGGTGGTGAATCTGTGGAATTCTTTGCCACAGGTGGCTGTGGAGGCTAAGTGGGTGGATATTTTTAAGGCAGAGATGGATAGATTCTTGATTAGTACAGGTGTCAGAGGTTACGGGGAGAAGGCAGGAGAATGGGTTGAGGAGGGAGAGATAGATCAGCCATGTTTGAATGGCGGAGTGGTCATGTTGGGCCAAATGGCCTAACTCTGCCTCTATCACTTGTGATGTAATGACCGTAATACCTTATGAAAGCTATGTTGCTTACATTGCTGTAATGGTGATTTACATGCCTGTGAGCAGCTAATACCCGTGAATGTTTCCTAGCAGAGAAACTGGCTTTTTGCCTCCAATTGCTGAATAAACTCCACAGACTTCACACTCTGGTCTCTCGTGCTGCTAACGAGCTGGATAAATCCATCTCTCTCTCCACGAAGGTGCCTCCCTGTTTTATAACATGGCTGGGACAAGACAACTCAGCAAACATCTGTTCCCTGTAACTTCCAGATAAATTAAACCAATGGAAAAAAGGAAAAAAATTGATACTTTTTTTTTGGAGTGAACACTTTGGAATTAATCACCGACGTCTCCATTTTGTATATCATGAAAAAACCCATCTGCACGAAATGCACAGTTTCCGTTACGGTTGAGTATATACCGCTGCACCACAGAGAGCATACTAACGTATGGCATCTCTGTGTGGTATCTCAGCTGCACGGAGGCGGAGAGGAGAGCTCTTCAGCCCGTCGTCCCCAGAGCGCAGAAGATCATTGGGGCACCGCTACCAGCCTTGGAGGGCATCTACCGCACACGGTGCCTCAGGAAGGCCGTCAGCATTCACAAAGACTCCTCACACCCTTGTAATGGACTGTTCGAACTACTTCCTTCCAGCAGACGTTACAAGGCCTTCTACGCCCGAACCTCCAGACTCAGGAACAGCTTCTTTCCCAGAGCTATAGCTGCTCTGAACCGGCCCTGCTGAGTGCCCCGCACCCCCCACGGACTGTCTCCCTCGGATGGTCACGTCGCACAGACACATCTGCACTTTAGTCTGTTTTGACTATTTTACTGTTGTAATGTTCTTTGTACAAACCATGTTCTCGGGGTATCTAAATCTAAATTTTATTAGTTACTTAAGTTATGATGTCGGATGGAAGCTGCATACCCAAATCTCATTGCACTTATGTGCAATGACAATAAAAGATATTATTATCATTATTATTATTATTATTATTGTGACTTGTACAGTGGAAAGCTTTTGTTGCCTGCTAACCAGTCAGCGGAAAGACAAGACATGATTATAATCGAGCCATCCACCGTGTATAGATACATGATAAAGGAATAACCTTTAGTGCAAGGTTAAGCCAGCAAGGTCCGGTTAAAGATAGTCCGATAGTCTCCAACGAGGTGGATAGTGGTTCAGGACTGCTCTCTGGTTGTGGTAGGATGGTTCAGTTGCCCGATAACAGCTGGGAAGAAACTGCCCCCTGAATCTGAAGGTAGGCATAAAATGCTGGAGTAACTCAGCGGGTGAGGCACCATTTCTGGAGAGAAGGAATGGGCGAGGTTTTGGGTCGAGACCCTTCTTCAGACACTTTCAGACAAACTGGAGGTGTGCACTTTCACACTTCTATACCTTTTTCCCGATGGGAGAGGGGAGAAGAGGGAGTGGCCGGGGTGTGACTCGTCCTTGATAATGCCGAGGCAGCGTGAGGAGTAAATGGAATCAATGGAAGAGAGGTTGGTTTTTGTGATGGTCTGTGTAAAATCGACCAACGGAAAAATATAAAAGAATGTACTTTTTTTTTTTGCGCGAATACTTTGGAATGAATTTGTTTAGTTTAGAGATACAGTGCGGAAACAGGCCCTTCGGCCCACTGGGTCCACGCCAACCAGCGCTCCCCGCATATTAACACAATCCTACTCACACTAGGGGCAATTTTTACATTTACCAAGCCTATTTACCAACATACCTCTATACTTGTTTGGCGTGTGGATGGCCACTGACTTCATCTGATCACAGGAGTAAAGGCACTTACCTGTCACATACAGGTGGGAGGGTATTGGCCACTCTGATCTCAGGTGTATGTGCACAAAACCCTCAGAGTACAGGTATATGGACACACGCATATTGTCACTATACTGTAATCGTATCAACTTGTTACTATACCAGCATGATACCAGAGAACCTGGTTCTCGCAAACTCATCAGGCAGGCTGGTTCCGTCCTGGGGGCGGAGTTGGAGTCGGATTCATGGGAGGTGTTCTTGGTGGGGAGGATGCTCCTCAAACTGCGGAGCATCCTGGACAATACAGCTCACCCCCTCCATAACACACACTGGTCAACCTGAGGAGCACCTTCAGCAACAGACTGGTTCCACCAAGATGCAGGACAGAACGCCACAGGAGATCCTTCTTCCCTGTGGCTATCAAACTGTACAACTCCTCCCCCTTCTGTCGTGGGATAGATTGATTTCACTTCCACTGATTTCACTTCCCCCCCCCCCCCCCCCCAATCTTTGAACATCCCCAATCCTTTCCACTCGTCACTTTAATTTCATGTTTCATGTATTTTGTGTTTTATGAGTGTTGGCAAATCAATTTCCCTGCTGGGATAAATAAAGTTCCATCGTGTCATATCATATCGTATCATCTCGATCCTAATCTCGGGTGCTGTCTATGAGGAGTTTGCACGTTCTCTAGAACTCTGTTTATCTACATCCCTAACACCATGCAGGTTTGTGGGCAGATTAGTGTCTATGAATTGCCCCTGGTGTGTAAGGAGTGGATGTGAAAGTGGGATAACCCGGAACCTGTGTGAACGGGCGATCGATGGGCGATGAGGACTCGCTGGGCCGAAGGGCCTGTTTTCATGTTGTAGTCTGCAATCGATCAATCGAAAAAAAAGTTAATTTGAAGGTAGCGTGCTTCCTCAACATCTGGAGAGAGATATGGATAGGAAATCTGCTTTAATGCAGGTCTCGAAAACAAAATCCATAGCAGGTCAGGCAGTATTTGTGGATAGAGAATAAGTTGCAGTTTAATGACTTTTCAGTTGAGTTCACTGGTCTTAGAGCAGACCAATTTCCCTTCTGGGATAAATAAAGTTTCGTATCATACCATATCGTTTCAGCTTCATCAAAATACTATCAACCTTGATATTGGCGTTTGTTCCTCCACTAACGTGACTAACATGCGGGGCGACTTGGACAGGTTGGGTGAGTGGGCAGATGCATGGCAGATGCAGTTTAGTGTGGATAAATGTGAGGTTATCCACTTTGGTAGCAAAAACAGGAAGGCAGATTACTATCTAAATGGTGTCAAGTTGGGAAAAGGGGAAGTACAACGGGATCTGGGGGTCCTTGTCCATCAGTCAATGAAAGCAAGCATGCAGGTACAGCAGGCAGTGAAGAAAGCGAATGACATGTTGGCCTTCATAACAAGAGGAGTTGAGTATAGGAGCAAAGAGGTCCTTCTGCGGTTCTACAGGGCCCTAGTGAGACCACAGCTGGAGTGTTGTGTGCAGTTTTTGTCCCCTAATTTGTGGAAGGACATTCTTGCTATTGAGGGAGTGCAGCGTAGGTTTACAAGGTTAATTCCTGGGACGGCGGGACTGTCATATGCTGAGAGAATGGAGCGGCTGGGCTTGTATACTCTGGAATTTAGAAGGATGAGAGGGATTCTTATTGAAACATATAAGATTATTAAGGGTTTGGACATGCTAGATGCAGGAAACATGTTCCCAATGTTGGGGCAGTCCAGAACCAGGGGCCACAGTTTATGAATAAGAAGTATGCCATTTAGAACGGAGACGAGAAAACACTTTTTCACACAGACTTGTGAGTCTGTGGAATTCTCTGCTGCAGAGGACGGTGGAGGCCGGTTCTCTGGATACTTTCAAGAGAGAGTTAGATAGAACTCTTAAAGATAGCGGAGTCAGGGGATATGGGGAGAAGGCAGGAATGGAGTACTGATTGGGGATGATCAACCATGATCACATTGAATTGCGGTGCTGGCTCGAAGGGCCGAATGGCCTACTCCTGCACCTATTGTCCATTGTCTTACTTTGAAAGACATTTGGGTAGGTTCGGGGATAAGAAAGTTTTAGAGGGATGTGGGCCAAATGTGGGCAGGTGGGACTAGTGTAGATGGGGCATCTTGGTTGGCATGGGCAAGTTGGGCCGAAGGGCCTGTTTCCACGCTGTATCACTATGACCATTCAGGTGTGTGGGCACTGTCTTTTTTTTTTTAAATCTCAGCAGACAGGGAGCTGCTTGATTTTACCGTTCACCAGGAAAGCCCCTCCATAATCCTTCTGACTGTACGGCAAGTTATCTTTTCACCCACAGGTGGCGCAGCGGTAGAGTCGCTGCCTTACAGCGCCGGTGTCCCCGGTTCGATCCCGACCACGGGCGCTGTCTGTACGGAGTTTGTACGTTCTCCCCGTGACCTGCGTGGGGCTTTCTCCGAGATCTTCGATCTCCTCCCACGCTCCAAAGACGTACAGGGGTGGAGGTAAATTGGTTTGGTAAATGTTAAGTCCCTAGTGTGTGCCGGATAGTGTTAATGTGGGGGGATCGCTGGTCGGCACGGACTCGGTCGGTGGGCCGAAGGGCCTGTTTCCGCGCTGTATCTCTAAAACTAAAACTAAAAACTAAAAACTAATTGCGGGTCTTCAACTTTGTGCAGGCGAGGCTAACAGTGCGATGCTTTCATTCGACGTTGAATGGATTGGCGTCTGTGCTTGAAGGCGATCATTGTGTGCGCGATGAACGTTTATGAGATGAAATGCTCGCAGTAAGTGGTGTGGTAATATATGCATAAGACATTAATCAATATCATTTTCTGACAGCATCAATATAACTAGGATTCACATCTTCAAGAACCACTCATCCATTCCCCTAAGTACCGCCGTGTATTGAGATTGAATGAATACTTTATTTTTGTGCCCCATCACTGGAAGACATAATTACTCGATACCATAATTGGTTCGTCCCTTCGCGGTTCGTTTCGGGAACTGGAGTGAATGCAATTATGCAGAGCGGTTATTTGTGTCGGGTCCTCGTTCGGAATTGGAGCATGCAAATTTTAGTTCTTCCAAATTATCCTTTCGCCTGCCAATCATGGGGGACTGTACGGTGCCACGGAATTAGCCAGTCGAGCTATCAAGGATGAGAATAATTCACTCTCACTTCGGCCGAAGTCTCTCTGATAACAACGCGCAGTATAAGAGACTGAGTTGGCATTCTTAGTTTCGTTTAGAGATACAGGCCCTTCAGCCCGCGCCGACCAGCGATACCCGCACATTAACACCATCCTACACACGCTAGGGACAATCTTTTGCCTTTTTACGCCAAGCCAATTAACCTACAAACCTGTACGTTTTTGGAGTGTGGGAGGAAACGGGATCTTTGGAGTGTTGGGAAGAATGCTTTCGGCACATTAGCAGGGTTTTGAGATCAGAAACAAAGAACTGCAGATGCTGGTTTATACCGGAGAGAGAGACACACAAAGTGCTGGAGTAACTCAGCAGGTCAGTCAGAATCGCTGGAGAAAAAGGATGGGTGACGTTTTGGGTCAGAACCCTCCTTCATAATAAGGACCCCGACCTGAAACATCATCCACCCTTTTTCTCCAGAGTTGCTGCCTGAAGCGCTGAGTTACTCCAACACTCTGTGCCCATATTGAGTATAGAAGTTGGGATATTATTATGTCAACTTATTTATTGCCTTGCGGTCCACCAGACATAACCATGGCCAAATATACTTTCCTTCCATCGGGAAATACAGAGCATACTTAATTTGGACAAAGTAGCATTATGTTATTTAAAAACATATCGCTTTCAGCATCTTCAACAAAATGGAGTTTGTACGTTCTCCCCGTGACCTACGTGGGTTTTATCTGGGTGCTCCGGTTTCCTCCCACTGTCCAAAGACAAGCAGATTTAATGTAGGTTAATTGGCTTTGGTAAAATTATAAATTGTCCCTAGTGTGTGTAGAATAGTGTTATGCCCCTGTCCCACTTAGGAAACCTGAATGGAAACCTCTGGAGACTTTGCGCCCCACCCAAGGTTTCCGTGCGGTTCCCAGAGGTTTTTGTCAGTCTCCCTACCTGCTTCCACTACCTGCAACCTCCGGCAACCACCTGCAACCTCCGGGAACCGCACGGAAACCTTGGGTGGGGCGCAAAGTCTCCAGAGGTTTCCGTTCAGGTTTCCTAAGTGGGACGGGGGCATTAGTGTGCGGGGATCGCTGGTCGGCGTGGGCTGAAAGGACTGTTTCCGTGCTGTATCCCTAAACAAAAATAAACTCAATGAGTGTATGAATGTAAAAATATATGTTTTTGTTCATTTTGCCTCTAATATTTGTAGTGGCGCAGTGGCACAGCGGTAGAGTTGCTCCCTTACAGCGCCAGTGACCCATGTTCGATCCTGGCGACGGGCGCTGTCTGTGGGGAGTTTGCACGTTCTCACCGTGACCCGCGTGGGTTTTCTCCGCGTGGGTTTTCCCCAGTGTTTCCTCCCACACTCCAAAGGCGTGCGGGTTTTGTAGGCTGGTTTGGCTTCTGTAAGTGAACCAAGTGCTGACAGGATATTCCCATCCGAGTTTGCATCGCATCCAGTTTCAGTCCCTGCTGTCCAATAATGGGAATTAATTATGACTTAATCACTGTCTCAGATCAGTAATTGTGGAGGCAGCCATGCCTGACAGATCTGAGAATCATTGCTGGCTGCGTGCCACATTCGTCTGAATGACAAACAAAATGTGTGTACGCCGTTAATCTTTATTACAGTATAGCATGTGAGGTTCGCTGACAACGTTCGTATTTAGATTTGACAACGTTACCACATCCCTGCTTCAGCAATGAGCCAATGTTTTGGTTGCCATGAGGGAACGGTTATTTAAACCTGTGGATCGCGCACAGCTATCGGTGGCGCAGCCGTTGAGTTGCTGCCTCACAGCGCCAGGGACCCAGGTTCGATCCTGACCATGGGTGCTTGTCTGTGCGGAGTTCGCACGTTCGCCCCGTGATCTACGTGGGTTTTCTCCGAGACCTCTGGTTTCTTGCCACACTCCAAAGACGTACGGGTTTGGTCGGTTAATTGGCTTGGTTTAATTGTAAAACTTTCCCCAGTGTTTGTCGGACGGTGTCTGTCAGAGATATCGGGGAGAAGGCAGGAGAATGGGGTTAGGAGAGAGTGATAGATCAGCCATGATTGAATGGCGGGATATACTTGATGGGCCGAATGGCCGCATTCTACTCCAATCACTTATGACCATATGACGTTAAGAATAGAATCCTAGCCTGTTCAACCTCTCCCTGTAGCTCATGCCCTCACTTCCAGGCAACAACATCGTAAATCTTTCCAGAGCCGTTTCCACCTTAACAACAGCAGGGGAGCAGAGATTCTCAAACTGTCTTCAAAACACAGTATCCGTTTGACTATTTCCTGCTGCGTATTTTCTTGGGCGAGATCTACCTATCTAATGACTTGGAAAAATATTTAATTATTGCAAAGAGTGAGCAATTCACACTTGTGGGCTTTGATGCGATCTCCCTGGGAGCGTTGTGACTGCTTCATAAGTAATGATACAGCAGGTCCTTGGTTCAAAATATTAAACTGAGCAGGCTCTTCATCCTAAACACCAAGTATAAACACGTCTGTGAAGAGTCTTTCAGGTCCACAGCATGTTCCAGACTCTAAAGGGCCGGTCCCACCAGCATGCGACTGCATGCGGCGAGCACAACCTAACGTGGTCGCTTGGCGGGGCCGGTCCCACTTCGATCGCCGGAGCCGTATGGAGTTGTGCGGGGCTGATCCAGACATCGCGCGGGGCTCCGAAAAACTGACACTATCCGCGGGGCAACGGCCAGTCGGCCCGCAGCCGCATTGAGGCCATACTCAGCGCTTGATGCCGTACACAGCGTCTTGACGGCGTACGCCTAGCGCGTGGCGTTGCGCGATTATGTCACCGCCCGGCGTGCCTTTGCGTGATGACGTAACGGCCCTTCGCCGTGCGACGTCCAAATTCAGTCGGCCCGCCTCCTGCCCAGCTGATTGGTGAGTATGTTGTCGGGACCAGCCCCGCACAAGACGGCTCCGCGGTTGGAAGTGGGACCGGCCCAGCGAGGCCGTACGCCACAAGCCACCACGTTTGGTCGCGCTAGACGCATGCAGTCGCAAGCTGGTGGGACAGGCCCTTTAGTTTAGATTAGATATGAGCAGCAGTTGAGTTGCATCCTACAGCACCAGACATCCAGACCAGATCTCTGTACGGAGTTTGTACGTTCTCTCCGTGACCTGCGTGGGTTTTCTCCGAGATCTTCGGTTTCCTACCACACTCCAAAGACGCACCGGTTTATAGGTTAATTGGCACGGTGTATGTGTAAATTGTCCCTAGTGTGTGTAGGGTAGTGTTAGTGTGCGGGGATCGCTGGTCGGCGCGGACTCGGTGGGTCGAAGGGCCTGTTTCCACGATGGTTCGATCGATGGCGCTGCAAGGCAGCAACTCTACCGCTTCACCAAGAAGGGCCTCGACCCGAAACATCACCTATTCCTTCGCTCCATAGATGCTGCCTCACCCGCTGAGGTTCTCCAGCATTTTTGTCTACCCACTGCATTTGTAGAGTTAGTGCACTCTATGTTTTGTGTGTTGTCCCATCTAGATTTGGATATATTATTGTCACATGCATCGAGGCACAGTGAAAAGCTTTGTTCTGCATGCTACCCAATCAGTTCAGATAGACCGTACATAAATATAATCATGTTAAAATCACGTAGAATAGATAGTGCAAAGAGGAAGATGCAGAGTGCAGAATACAGTTCTCGTTCTCAGTATTGTAATGCATCAGTTCTATGGACAAGATCCAATGGTCACAATGGCTTGGAGGTGAATCAGACAGTACCCCAGCTTATGGAAGGACAATTCAAAACCCTGATGCCTAAGTGCTGCATGCATGATTTCCTTTGTACTTGTACCTCACCGTTGTTTAATTTAATTTAGAGATACAGCACGGAAACAAGCCCTTCGCCCCACCGAGTCCGTGCCGACCAGCGATCCCCGCACACAAACACTACCCTACACACACCCAGGACAATTTGCAATGACACCAATCCAATTAATCTACAAACCTGTACCTCTTTGGAGTGTGGGAGGGAACTGAAGATCTCGGAAAAAAACCCACGCAGGCCACGGGGGAGAACGTGCAAACTCCGTACAGACAGCACCCGCAGTCGGGATCAAACCCAAGTCTCCGGCGTTGTAAGCGACGTACTCTACCGTTGCGCAAACGTGCCGCCCCACCGTTGCTTGAGCATATGACAAGAATCTCGACTTGATTACACAGTATTTTTAGATTTTTCAAAATCAAGATGCAATTCAGCTTTGAAGCACTTTATTTTAACAATCTACAGAAGTACCATTATGAAATTGATCATAACATTCAAGGATTTTTTTTCCTTCCCTGTTAAGTATTTCCAGCACCTGCAAGCTTCCATTAGTACGAGCTGAGAAAGTGAAACACAGCAAACTGCAGGAATGTGTAGGAAGGAACTGCAGGTGCTGGTTTAAACCGAAGATGGACACAAAAAGCTGGAATAACTCAGCATTTCTGGAGAGAAGGAACGGGTGATGTTTCGTGTCGAGAAGTTTTGGGCCGAGACCCTTCTTCAGACATTAGACAATAGACTAGGTGCAGGAGCAAGCCATTTGGCCCTTCATGCCAGCACCGCCATCCACTGTGATCATGGCTGATCATCTACATTCATGCCTTCTCACCATATCCCCTGACTCCACTAACTTTAAGAGCTCTATCTAAAGGGCCTGTCCCACTGTACGAGGTAAATCAAGAGTTTTCCCCTGATTCGAACTCGAAGAATGTCCGTAGCGGGTACGTAGGAGTTCGTGAATGTCACGTAGCGGCTCGTACGAGTAACGGTAGGTACTCGGGAAATCCGGTAAACTCGTGACGTTGTTTCAACACTGTGAAAAATGTCCCACGAGTAAAACAAATAGTCGTGATGAAAAAAATTGTTACTTTTCACTCGTACGAGACATCCACGAACCTCTACGGACCCGCTACGGACATTCTCCGAGTTAGAATCAGGGGAAAATCCGGGGGAACTCTTGAATTACCTCGTACAGTGGGACGGGCCCTTAACTCTCTCTTGAAAGCATCCACTGGATCTCGACACGAAACGTCGCACATTTCTTCTCTCCAGAGATGCTGCCTGCCCAGCTGAGTTACTCCAGCATTTTGTGTCTATCCACAGCAAAGTACAGCACAGGAACAGGCCCTTCAGCCTGCAATGTCTGTGCCGTACATAATGCCAAGTTAAACTAATCTCCTCTGCCTGTGTGTGATCCATTCCCTGTATATCCACTTGCCTATAGGCAAGGCCCTTAAACGCCACTATTGCATCTGTCTCCACCACTATCCCTGGCTGCATGCTCTGGGCACCAAGCACACTCTAGGTTAAAAACTCGCCCCGCACATCTCCTTTAACCTTTGCCTCTCTCATCTTAATGCTATATCCACTAGTCTTTGACTTTTCCCCCTTGTGGAAAAAGTTCTGACTGTCCACCCTGTTTATGCTTCTCATAATTGTATATACCTTTACCTGGTCTCCTCTCAACAGTGGCAGCACAGTGGCACAGCTGGAAGAGCTCCTGCCGCACAGCACCAGAGACTTGTATTCGTTCCTTGTCTCAAGTGCTGTTTGTGCGGAGTTTGCACGTTCTTCCTGTGACCGGATTGCGTTTCCTCCGGGTGCTCAGGTCTCCCCCCACATCCCAAGAACATGCAGGTTTGTGCATTAATTAGCCTCTGTAAAGTGCCCGAGTGTGTCGGGAGTGCATGAGTAAGTAGGATAACATAGAACTAGTGTGAACGGGTGACGATGGTCGGCGTGGACTCGGGGGGGGCCCAAGGGTCTGTTTCCATGGTTATGTCGCTGAACGAAAAAATGAGATGGTCGACCACGACTGCGCAGCGGTAGAGTTGCTGCCTTATAGCACTTGCAGCGCCAGAGACGCGGGTTCGATCCTGACCACGGTTGCTGTCTGTACGGAGTTTGCACGTTCTCCCCGTGACCACGTGCGTTTTCTCTGAAATCTTCGTTCCTCCCACACTCCAAAGACGTACAGGTATGTAGGTTAATTGGCTTAGTGTATGCGTAAATTGTGCCTAGTGTGTGTAGGATAGTGTTAGTGTGCGGGGATCGCTGGTCGGTGCGGACTCGGTGGACCGAAGGGCCTGTTTACGCGCTGTGTTTCTAAACTAAACTAAACTAAACTAAATTAAATCTCCGTCATCCCAGAAAAAGACAACTGAAGTATTCAAGGTTAATGCACCTTCTGAACTACGTCCAGTTCCATTCAGAGTTAACGAGACAGTGAAGCTGTCCAGGTTTACAAACCATCTCCCTGCTTCTAAACACCATTCAACATTATGGAGGTATCATTTACATGATATAAGGTCTTAGAGATGATTCTCCCCAACAAGAATGAGTCGAACCTCTTAAACTCATCATTTGTATTCAAGAGAGAGTTAGATTTAACTCATAGGGCTAACGGAACCAAGGGGATATGGGGAGATAGCAGGAACGGTGTACTGATTTTCAATGATATGCCATGATCATATTGAATGGCCTGTTTCCACGCTGTATCTCTAAACTAAACTAAACTAAATTAAACCTCCGACATTCCAGAAAAAACAACTGAAGTATTCCAGGTTTATGGCTCGAAGGGCCGAATGGCCTACCCCTGCACCTATGTTTCAATGTTTCTATTTGAGGGGCAGCACAATGAGGCAGCGGTAGAGCTGCTGCCTTACAGCGCCAGAGACCCGGGTTCGATCTTGTCCTCGGGTGCTGTCTGTACAGAGTTTGTACATTCTCATGTGACCAAGAGGGTTTTCTCCGGGTGCTCCGGTTTCCTCCAACACTCCAAAGACATGCTGGTTTGCAGATTAATCGGCTACTGTAAACTGCCCGTAGTGTGTAGGATGCGACATAGAACTAATGTGAATGGGTGATCATTGGCCGGCATGGACTCGCTGGGCCGAAGGGCCTGTTTCCATGCTGCATTTGTAAACAACGGAGGCATCTTCACCGTGGGTCAAGTCAAGTCAAGTCACGTTTATTCGTCACAAACACATACGAGATGTGCAGTGAAATGAAAAGTGGCAATGCTCGCGGACTTTGTGCAAAAGACAACCAAACAAACTATAAACACAATCATAAACACACACATATTCTTTTACATATTAAATATTGTGGGCGGAAGGAAAAACGTTCAGTAAAGTTAGTCCCTGGTGAGATAGGAAGTCCCTGGTGAGATAGGAAGGTCCTGCAGCAGATCGAGAATACAACAAGCCACCAGCCAGGGATCGGACATTGCATACATGCATGCCAATAACATTCACATATTGAAAATAAATAGAAACAAATATATTTGTTTAGGTGAAAATATTAGACCCATTAGACTACATTAGACCCATTAGTCCCATTAGACTACAATGTAGATGTATGTGTTCACAGTACAAAATAGACAGTTCACATGGGTCAATTGACATCAATTGAGCAACATCCAGCAAAAATTAAACTGAAGTACAAAAGAGTCTCAGAGAATCCGACACACGTTCACAAGTTATAGGAGTAGAATTAGGCCATTCGGCCCATCGACTCTACTCCGCCATTCAATCATGGCTGATCTCTGCCTCCTAATCCCATTTTCCTGCCTTCTCCCCATAACCCTTGACACCCATTCTATTTAAGAATTTGTCCATCTCGGCCTTAAAAATATCCACTGACTCGGCCTCCACAGCCCTCTGTGGCAATGAGTTCCACAGATTAACTACCCTCTGACTAAAGAAGTTCCTCCACACCTCCTTTCTAAAGGAGCGCCCTTTAATTCTGAGGCTGTGACCTCTGGTCCTAGACTCTCCCACCAGTGGAAACAATCCTTTCCGCATCCACTCTATCTATGCCTTTCATTATTCTTATGGGCATCCCAAACAGAACACGATGGTGGCATGGTGGCGCAGTGGTAGAGTTGCTGCCTTACAACGTCAGAGACCCGGATTCAATCCAGACCACGAGTGCTGCCTGTACGGAGTTTGTACGCACTCCCTGTGATCTGCAAGGGTTTTCTTCGAGATCTTCGGTTTCCTCATGTATAAAGGTTTGTATGTTAATGTGGCAGATGCAGTATAATATAGATAAATGTGAGGTTATCCACTTTGGCGGCAAAAACAAGGGGGCAGATTATTATCTCAATGGGGTTAGGCTAGGTAAGGGGCAGCGAGACCTGGGTGTCCTTGTACACCGGTCACTGAAAGCTGACCTACAGGTACAGCAGGCAGTGAAGAAAGCTAATGGAATGTTGGCCTTCATAACAAGAGGATTTCAGTATAGGAGTAAAGAGGTTCTTCTGCAGTTGTATAGGGCTCTGGTGAGACCACATCTGGAGTATTGTGTACAGTTTTGGTCTCTTAATTTGAGGAAGGACATCCTTGTGATTGAAGCAGTGCAGCGCAGGTTCATGAGATTGATCCCTGGGATGGCGGGACTGTCATATGAGGAAAGATTGAAAAGACTAGGCTTGTATTCACTGGAGTTTAGAAGGATGAGGGGGGTCTTATAGAGACATATAAAATTATAAAAGGACTGGACAAGCTAGATGCAGGAAAAATGTTCCCAATGTTGGGCGAGTCCAGGACCAGGGGCCACAGTCTTAGAATAAAGGGGAGGTCATTTAAGACTGAGGAGAGAAAAAGCTTTATCACCCAGAGAGTTGTGAATTTATGGAATTCCCTGCCACAGAGGGCAGTGGAGGCCAAGTCACTGGATGGATTTAAGAGAGAGTTAGATAGGGGCTAGTGGAGTCAAGGGATAAGGGGAGAAGGCAGGCACGGGTTATTGATAGGGGACGATCAGCCATGATCACAATGAATGGCGGTGCTGGCTCGAAGGGCCGAATGACCTCCTCCTGCACCTATTTTCTATGTTTCTATGTTTCTAATTGGCTTGAAGAGGATGTAAATTTGTCCCTGGTGTGTGTAGGGTAGTGTTAATGTGCGGGGATCGCTGGTGGGTGGGCAGAAGGGCCTGTTTCTTTGCTTTATCTTTAAACTAAACTAAAGACAAACAGATGGGTTAATTGTAAGTTGCTGAACTGCTTCCTCTCCACATTATCAATTAAATGCAGCTATCATTCAATTAATCTTGAAAGGCTTACTCCTGCAACAGGTCATGGAACTAATAGTAATAGGATTAATGATGAACTTTCATCTCTTAATGAAAACTTCAAGTTAATTTCAAGAATGAGTGGATGAGGAAAGACACCTTATTGTGAAGTTCTGTGCTAAATAACGACCTTAATCAAGGATATGAGACCACCAGCAGCCAATATCTTGATTAATTTGCAGTGTTTGTGGTGGTTTTTAGACACAATTTCTCTTCCTGTTTCACCCACACAAGATAGTACAGGCTCAAGAAGTCTTACATTTTTCACACACAGAGTGGTGAATATCTGGAACTCTCTGTCACAGAAGGTAGTTGAGGCCAGTTCATTGGCTATATTTAAGAGGGAGTTAGATGTGGCCTTGTGGCTAAGGGGATCAGTAAGTAAGTAAGTAAACTTTATTTATATAGCACATTTTAAGTCAACTTGCATTGACCCCAAAGCGCTTCACATAAATTAAATAATAAGTTCCATTGCAAACCATAGAAAAAGGTTTTTAAAAAAGAGAATAAAAAATGGACACAACATATTATAGAGTTCAACACAAACGTCCCCCCACAGCAGAATCAAAACATTTCCACTGTGGGGAAAGGCACCAGAAAGTTAAGTCCTCTTCCTCTGTGAAACACCCGAGGTCAGGGCCCATCTGTGGCCGTGCAGCCAGTCCGATGATTTTCAGGGCCCTCTTGCCGTGAAGATGGAACATCAGCGTCGAACATCGGATCAGGGGGTATGGAGAGAAAGCAGGTACAGGATACTGAGTTGGATGATCAGCCATGATCATATTGAATGGCGGTGCAGGCTCGAAGGGCCGAATGGCCTACTCCTGCACCTATTTTCTATGTTTCTATGTTTCTATGTTTACTTCGAGATAGGGAAGTTTGCAGATGAGTTCAAAATTGGTGGGTTGGAAGACAGAGAAGTGGGTTATAAAGGTTACAACAGGGTCCAGATCGACCGGTAAAGTGGTAGATAACGTGGTAAAGAAATGACAGATGTCTAGTTCTAGTATAGGGTGGCACAGCGGTAGAGCGACTGCCTTACTGCGTCAGAGACACGGGTTCGATCCTGACTACGGGTCTTCGACGAGAGTTGTGAAGCATCCTCTCTCTCGCTGCTTCCCCTCTGTGCCTTTTTGTTGCATATCTTTCATTCATCTCTCTACACCATCGTCCATATCTCACCTTAGTCTGAAGAAGGGTCTCGACCAGAAACGTCACCCATTCCTTTTTGGAGAAAATCCATGCTATACCATTCTATCTACATCCTAAACAAAAAATTTCCAGGCTGTCTGAGTTCAATCTGAGATGTTACAATGGTTGGGGAAAAAGTCAGTCTCTATGTTTGAGAGCATGTGGATTGCATGTCACTAGGTGGAAATTCTGATAAGTGACTGCATGTCATGTTTAACAGCTGATTTTTGCTGCTCTGACTTCAGTGCCCGTGCCCATTGCTTGTCACACCGTCCGCAGATTGTACCTTTAACTGTAACATAAAAATCAATAGTGGGCTGGTGACAATTTGCCCAGATTGATCCCTTTACCACGATTAACACTCCCGGTCCTCAGCTTTAATATCTCTGGACCGACACAAAAAGCTGGAGTAACTCAGCGGGTCTGACAGCATCTCTGGAGAAAAGGAATAGGTGACATTTCAGGTCGAGGCCCTTCTTCAGACACGACGTATCACCTGTGCATAGGACCACCTTCTAAATTCCCTACAGACAGCACCTGTGGTCAGTATCAAGCCCGTGTCTCTGGCGCTGGGAGGCAGCAACTCTACCGCTGCGCCACTGATTTCCCAGTAGTCTTTCTCCAAAATCTGCCCTGCAGCCAGGAACAGAAATATATTTCATCCCCGCCATTGCATCTTGTTAATGGGGCTCATTGACCCAAGTGTTACAGGTGATTGCTTCTCCTTTTCTATACTCTTGATAATCAACAAATTTAATTGCTTAGCTCACGACTGGCGGGAGCTCCCCTGTCTCTGAGCTCAGGAATGTTTCTCTTTAGGCTTCTGCACCTTCACCCCATTTCACAAACACATATAAATCTCCTAATGCTTTAACCTACCATATGGCACGATGTCAAATTTGATTTTGTCGTGCTCCCAGTAGGGTTATTTTGCAATCTTAAATGTGCTACATGTATAAATGTGGGTATTAGATATATCCCTTTCAGCAACACAAGATTTCGTGAGGATTCAGTTTAGTTTTTAGTTGAGTTTAGTTTCAGAGTTACAGCGAGGAAACAGGCCCTTCGGCCCATCCAGCCCGCGCCGACCAGCCATCCCCGCACACTAGCACTATCCTGCACACACTGGGGACAATTTACAATTCTTACCGAAGCCAATCAACCTACAAACCTGTTCTTCTCTGGAGTGTGGGAGGAGACCGGAGCGCCCGGAGAAACCCACGCGGGTCACGGGGAGAACGTACAAACTCCGTACAGACAGCACCCATAGTCAGGATTCAACCCAGGTCTCTGGCGTTGTTACGCCCCCGTCCCACTTAGGAAACCTGAACGGAAACCTCTGGAGACTCTGCGCCCCACCCAAGGTTCCCGTGCGGTTCCCGGAGGTTGCAGGTGGTTGCCGGAGGTTGCAGGTAGTGGAAGCAGGTAGGGAGACTGACAAAAACCTCCGGGAACCGCACGGAAACCTTGGGCGGGGCACAAAGTCTCCAGAGGTTTCCGTTCAGGTTTCCTAAGTGGGACAGGGGCATAAGGCAGCATCTCTACCACTGCGCCACCATGCCAACCCGGTTCTACCATTCATTAACCTTCATCTCCCTGTCTTCATTAACTTTAAATTAGTCATAAATAAATTCGTACAGCACAGAGACTGGCTCTTTGTCTCATCATGTCTATGCTGCTTGTTGTATCTATCTACACTAATCCCACAGAGCTCTTGCTATACATTGTCCAAAGTCTGAAGAAGAGTCACGACTCAAAGTCACCCATTCCATATCTCCAGAGATGCTGCCTGGCCCACTGTTACTCCAGCACTTTGTGTCTATCTTCAGTGTAAACCAGCATCTGCAGTTCCTTCCAATCCATTTTGAAATGTTCATTCGATGCCTAGTTGTTTGATTGCTTGATATTTTATCATCACATGCGACATGTCACAGTGAAATGCTTTGTTTTGCATACCGTACACATGGTATGCGCAGCTTCACTACGTATAGGACACTGACAAAGTTACAAAGCATTCAATGTTGCCCCTGCATTCTTGGCTGCTCCCCCACGTACTAGTGGGAGAGTCTAGGACCAGAGGTCGTAGCCTCAGAATTAAAGGACGATCTTTTAGGAAGGAGATGAGGAGAAATTTATTTAGTCAGAGGGTGGTGAATCTGTGGAATTCTTTGCCACTGAAAGCTGTAGAGGCCAAGTCAGCGGATATTTTTTTAAGGCAGAGATGGATCGATTCTTGATTAGTACGGGTGTCAGAGGTTATGGGGAGAAGGCAGGAGAATGGGGTTAGGAGGGAGAGATGGATCGACCATGATGGAATGGCGGAGTAGATTTGATGGGCCGAATGACCTAATTCTACTCCTATCACTTATGATCTTATGGGTCCCTCTTTGTTTTTGGCAGCTCCCCCCTACCGGTTCCCTCTTTGTCCGCAGTTCTTTGTGAAAGTGGGTTTGTATAACGCATCCTGACCTGTCTATATATGAATTAATTAATGAATTAATGAAGGAATGAAGGAATGAATGAACAAATGAATTAATATTTTATTGTCACGTATGGCAAGTCACAGTGAAATTCTTTGTTTTGCGTACCCAAGGTATGCAAAGAGTCACCACACAAAGGGCGCCGACAACGTTACATTGCATATCCAGGGATATGGACGGTTGGCGCGGCAACGGTGGGCCGAAGGGCCACCTTCCAAGCTGCTATCTCCAAACTAAACTAAAATAGAAACACACTTTTCCGAGGAATTTGGTATCAGCTATTCCTAAAGACAAGAAACGGAACGGTACTTCCCACTGTTTGATGCGATCGTCGGCTATTTCTGCAAATTGGAGAACTGCGTGCCACGAACCACCCTCGCTATTTGTGAAACAAAGTGTTTCCGAAAGCGGAATTGGAGCTAATTTTGTGTTTTGACCACACAAAGTGGCTTTGCAACTAGACGTGTTGAGTAAATTTCAGAAAATCTGCTGTAAATCAATGATCTGAATGCTAATATATGCAGCTGGCAGAGAGCAGGGTCATCATAATGGTTTCTATCAACTACTGTGTTGAGATGATGTCAAACAGAAGTATTTGAATACTTGAGATATTTTTCTTTTTGCTCCATTATCTTTGATCAATTAAACCTGCCTCTCTGTCGGGAAAAAACCCTCCATCAGCTGCAGTAAATGTTGAAATGTTTGTTGCTAATGTGTTTTTATTGCACTCTATTCAAATAGAGATCTCTGCTGAACCAGGCTCTTTGCAAATCAAGGGGCGGTAAATGAATTAGAACTGAGGTTGCATTGAATAAAAGCTGTACGGTCCACGGGGAATAGAAGAGGGCTTCTTGAGTTACAACAACTTGATTTAACCCACAGATAGTGTCGGGCAATGAGGGCAGGGAGGGACATGAAGGTCTTTGGGATCAGCTAGAGATTGAGGGGTGATCTTATAGAGGCGAATAAAATCATGAGGGGAATAGATGCAAAATGCTGGAGTAACTCAGCGGGACTGGCAGCATCTCTGGATGGAAGGAATGGGTGGCGTTTCGGGTCGAGACCCTTCTTCAGACTGAGAGACAGGGCAGACGGAGACACAGAGATATGGAAGGGTAAGGTGGGAAAACGACAGATCAAAGAATATGGTGATAAGGAAATGTCAAGTCTGGGTTACGTGGTCGTAGAGTCGGAGGGCTGGAGGAATCACACGGGGGGAGGGGGGAGGCAGCGAGAGAGGATGTTGCAGAACCCTCGTCAGAGAGAGGAGGAGAACTTCTTCAAACTAGGTGTAGTTAGAGGAGCTTTTGGAGTGGTGCAGACAAAATGTGTACGAATGAACTGCAGTTCTGGTTCACACTGGAGATAGACACTAAATGCTGGAGTAATTCAGCAGCACAGGCGGCATCTATGGAGAGAAGGAATACACACCTGGATAGGACAGGTTTGGAGGGAAATGGGCCAAGCGCAGGCAGGTGGGACTAGTGTAGATGGGGCATGTTGGTCGGCATGGGCAAGCGGGTCAGGCAGCATCTCTGAAGAGAAGGAATGGTTGATGTTTCAGGTCAAGACCCGTCTTCAGACTAGTTGGGGTGAATGCGCTGAGTCCTTTACCCGACATATGTTTAACATGAGAGGGGCAAGATTTAATACCAACCTGAGGGGCAACCTTTTCACTCAGAGTGGTGGGTATATGGAATGAGCTGCCAGAGGAGGTAATTGAGGCATATACAACAACAGCTTTCAACAGATGCTTGGAGAGGTATATGGATGGGAAGGATTTAGAAGGATATGGGGCCAAATGGGACTACTTCGATGGGGTATCTTGGTCGTCGTGGACAAGTTGGGTATGAAGGGCCTGTTTCCATGCTGTAAGACTCTATGACTCTATTTACCAGCTGTAGTTGGTGATTTTAGCTATAAGGTTAAGTTGTAGAAACTGGGGTTTTCCTTCCTGAAGCCAAGGAGGTTGGGGAACGGGGAACAAGGAACCATGAGGTCTCCAAGATGGCGCTGGAATGTGGCAATTCTTTACACGTTGGTGCCAGAGGAGGATCCATTATTATGTGACACAATCGCCCCACTCTTTTAAATCTGTTTCCCGCTTGTAAATGTTTATATCTTTGCTTTACCTTTTGTCCTGGCGTTTAGCTTGATGTATCAATTCATAGTATTATCTTTAGTTTAGAGATGCAGCGTGGAAACGGGCCCTACAGCCCATCGGGTCCGCTCCGACCAGCGATCACCCATACACTAGTTCACCCTAGAGACAATTTACAGAAGCCAATCAAACATAGAAACATAAAAAATAGGTGCAGGAGGAGGCCATTCGGCCCTTCGAGCCAGCACCGCCATTCATTGTGATCATGGCTGATCGTCCCCAATCAATAACCCGTGCCTGCCTTCTCCCCATATCCCTTGTACATCTTTGAAGTGTGGGAAGAAACAGGAGCACCCGGAGAAAACCCACGCAGTCGCAGAGAAAACATACAAACTCCATACAAATCAATAGACAATTGACACTAGGTCATCCACAATCAGTACCCCGTTCCTGCCTTCTCCCCATATCCCTTGACTCCGCTATCTTTAAGAGCCCTATCTAACTCTCTTTTAGAAAGCATCCAGAGAATTGGCCTCCACTGCCTTCTGAGGCAGAGAGTTCCACAGATTCACAACTCGCAGAATCTCTGTAGCTGTAAAGCAGCAGTAATCCTGCTGCACTATAGTGCCAATTAATAGGTTTGAAAGGAAATTGGATTTGGAAGGGAGGATTAAACTTGCAGGGCTTCAAGGACAAGGGAAGGGAACGGACCTGACTGGATTGCTCTGCATTGAACCAGTGTGACCACGATGGGCCGAATGGTCTCTTTCGGTTCCATGATTCTCAGGATCGCTATCAGACAAAATTTGAAAACTGCAAATCTAACTTTAAGATGATCCTTAAAAGCAATCCAATTGAATGCACACCCTAATACCTGGTGATGTATACAAAGAACTGCAGATGCTGGAAAAATTGAAGGTAGACAAAAATGCTGGAGAAACTCAGCGGGTGAGGCAGCATCTATGGAGGGAAGGAATAG
The DNA here is from genome assembly GCF_010909765.2 of Amblyraja radiata. Taxonomy (NCBI): domain Eukaryota; kingdom Metazoa; phylum Chordata; class Chondrichthyes; order Rajiformes; family Rajidae; genus Amblyraja; species Amblyraja radiata. Next base: position 6,667,498 of record NC_045969.1, read on the forward strand.
GCGACATTTCGGATCGAGACCCTTCTTCAGACTCGACCCGAAACGTCGCCTATTCCTTCGCTCCATAGATTCCTTCGCTCCATAGGTGTGAAAAAGTTACCACTCAGATTCCTATTAAATCTTTCTCCCCTTCACCTTAAACCTGTCCTCTGGTCCTCGATTCACCTTCTGGGCAAGAGACTCTGTGCATCTACCCGATCTATTCCTACCTGATCTATTCCTCTCATGATTTTATACACAAATCATTTGTCTCCAGAGATGATGACTGACCCGCTGAGTTACTCCAGCATTTTGTGTCTGTAATCACTTTATCCACCCCAACTCGATTGCATCACCGTGCCTGTGCATCAAGATTTACGAACATGTGTCTGAAGGTTTGCCTGCATTGAAAGCTAACTCTGTTAATCTTATACAGCATCAGAATAGGGCTTAGGCACAAAAAGCTGGAGTAACTCATCGCGACAGGCAGCATCTCTGGAGAGAAGGAATGGGTGACGTTTCGGGTCGAGACCCTTCTTCAGACTGAGTGTCAGGGGAGAGGGAGACACAGAGATAAGGAAGTGTAAGGTGTGAAAACGAGACAAAGAGGATGAAGTTCAAGGAGGATGTGGAATCGATCATTGTTAGCTAGTGTACGTCACCCATTCCTTCTCTTTCTCGACTTGAAACACCAACCCGAAACTTCACCAATTTCTTAACTTTTCCAATGTCCAACTTTTGATTGCCATTACTACTCGGGGATGTGGTAGACACAAAATGCTGGAGTAACTCACTGGAACAGGCAGCATCTCTAGATAGAAGGAGTGGGTGACATTTCAGTTCGAGACCCTTCTTCTGAAGAAGGCGTTTGAAGAAGGGTCTTGACCCGAAGCTCACCCATTCCTTCTCTCCAGAGATGCTGCCTGACCCGTTGTGTTACTCCAGCACTTTGTGTCTATCGTCGGTGTAAACCAGCATCTGCAGTTCCTTCCTACCCAAACCAACCTTCCCTTCCATTGTCCCAGAGCTTGTTCAACAACATTTCCTAAGGCACTAATTGAAATGATTGTATTATTTTCTTAAACAGAAGCAACAATTTCAGATTGCTTGTAATAAAATGTAATACAAGATGCACCATCGTGTTGCATAAGTTGAGAAAGGAAATCAGCATTTTCCAATAACTTAGTGATGTTTATTTCATCTCCGCAAGGCAAAGGCCATTCCTTTACAGTGTTTAGTCAAATTGTATCTGGCTCATATTAAAATACATCGGGGGATTTTTTTTTATCCTGCTGGTTTAGACACTGAATTATGAAACTTGATTATTCAAAAAGAACAATAATATTCTGTAATAAATATGTTGTTTTAGCCTTCAGCCCTTGCTGCTTCAGAAGCTGAGAACACACTGCAAAATGAAAGTGACGTTTACCAAATTAAAGGAGGATTTTTATATTTTTCAAGGGTTGAGGATTTTGTTCAGTTTCCACTGGAGACAGTGGCCTGCGTTTTCATGAGAGAATTCTCCAGTGTTCTAGTCTTCTCTGTATTCTCCTGGCCTGTGAGTGAGTTCAGATCTATTCTCCTGGGCTTTCTGCCAGAGAGTATGCGCAGGTAACATGTCGCCTCCGAAGAAGGGCCACGACCCGAAACATCACCCATTCCTTCACTCCAGAGATGCTGCCTGTCCAGCGGAGTTATTCCAGCATTTGGTGGCGTCTATCTTCGGTGTAAACCAGCATCTGCAGTTCCTTCCTACGCATTTCATCAGCCGTTCCCACCTACATTACACAGAGGAATAATGTTTGACAAATTGTGATGAGGTTTAGGACGGCACACTGGTGCAGCGGTAGAGTTGTCGCCTCGCAAGGCCAGAGTCCCGGGTTCGATCCCGACTATGGATGCTGTCTGGACGGAGTCCAGAACAAGGGGGTCACAGTTTAAGGATAAAGGGGAAATCTTTTAGGACCGAGATGAGAAAAACATTTTTTACACAGAGAGCAGTGAATCTCTGGAATTCTCTGCCACAGAAGGTAGTTGAGGCCAGTTCATTGGCTATATTTAAGAGGGAGTTAGATGTGGCCCTTGTGGCTAAAGGGATCAGGGGGTATGGAGAGAAGGCAGGTACAGGATACTGAGTTGGATGATCAGCCATGATCATATTGAATGGCGGTGCAGGCTCGAAGGGCCGAATGGCCTACTCCTGCACCTATTTTCTATGTTTCTATATGTTCTCCCCGTGACCGCGTGGGTGCTCCGGTCTCCTCCCACACTCCAAAGACGTACAGGTTTGTAGGTTAATTGGCTCCGGTAGAATTCTCCCTAGCACGTGGGATAGTGCTAGTATACGCGGTGATAGCTGGTCGGCGCGGACTCGGTGAGCCAAAGGGCGTGTTTCCCCACTAAGTCTAAAGATACCAAGGCTTTTTATAAAGCGCAAACAGTGCACATATGATCTCAGTTTATTTCTATCTCCAAGAACCAGCTTACTACAACATAAATATATGTCAAGTGTTAGCTAAAATGAAAATAATAGAAGTTATTAAAAGGCAACACACACTGAGCCAAAATGTTTTTATTTAACACTCAGGGCGTGCCACAGTCTCAGATGAGAGGATAAATCGAGATACTATTTGTCTGCTCAGCTGGGTGTAAGGGATCAAACATAATTGTTTGAAGAATAGAGAAATAGAAGAACAGAGGATGGACACAAAATGCTGGAGTTACTCAGCGGGACAGGCAGCGTGTCAGAAGAGATGAATGGGTCAAGACCCTTATTCAGACATTTCGGGTCACGACCCTTATTCAGACTTTTTTCGTCGAACGCAGGGCATGAAAGGAGAACTGTTGCGAAACATATAAGATTATTAAGGGTTTGGACACGCTAGAGGCAGGAAACATGTTCCCGATGCCCAGAACCAGGGGCCACAGATTAAGAATAAGGGGTAAGCCATTTAGAACGGAGATGAGGAAACACTTTTTCACACAGAGAGTTGTGAGTTTGTAATTCTCTGCCTCAGAGGGCGGTAGAGGGCGGTGGAGGCCGGTTCTCTGGATACTATCAAGAGAGAACTAGATAGGGCTCTTGAAGATAGCGGAGTCAGAGGATATGGGGAGAAGGCAGGAATGGGGTACTGATTGTGGATGATCAGCCATGATCACATTGAATAGCGGTGCTGGCTTGAAGGGCCGAATGGCACCTATTGTCTATTGTCTATTGAAAATCGGCAGTGGAGATAGACAGTGGAATCGAGGACCCGAGGACAAAGGTTCAAGGGGAAGAGGAAAAGATTTAATAGGAATCTGATGGGTAACCTTTTCACACAAAGGGAGGTAGATGTATGGAACAAGCTGCCAGAGGAGATACAGTAGTTGAAGCTGGGACTATCCCACCATTTAAGAAACAGTTGGACAGGTCCAAGGATAGGACTGGTTTGGAGGGATATATGGACCAAGCGCAGGCATGTGGGACTATTGTAGCTGGGACATGTTGGCCAGTGTGGGCGAGTAGGGCCGAAGGGCCTGTTTCCACACTGTATCACCCGATGACTCTGTAACTGTCGATACCTGCAATCCGGGTTGGGTCCGAACTGGGATGTTTGGAGCCGGTGCCGGAATCTCCGAGGTAGGAGCTGGAGACGCAGGCAAGCACCGGGAAAACATACGTGGCTGCTGTAGCGAGTTTGAGTTAAAACGTGGTCGTGGAGTGTGAGAGCAGGAGGAATCACAGAGGGGGAGCAGCGAGAGAGGGTGTTGCAGAACCCTCGTCAGTGTTAGAGAGAGAGGAATGCCATTATTTACCCAACCAGGCTTAGATAGAGTGGACGTGGAGAGGATGTTTCCACTAGTGGGAGAGTCCAAACCAGGGGGTCATAGTCTCAGAATTAAAGGACCTTCCTTTAGGAAGGAGATGGGGAGGAATTTCTTCAGTCAGAGGGTGGTGAATCTGTGGTAATTCTTTGCCACAGCCAGCAAATCAATGGATACTGTTTAAGGCAGAGATAGAAAGATTCTTGATTGGTACGGGTGTCGGGGGTTATGGGGAGAAGGCAGGAGAATGGGGTTTAGAGGCAGAGATAGATCAGCCAAGTTGTTAAGAAGGAACTGCAGATGCTGTACACTTGTGGGCGATCAATTAATGTTCAATTAATGATGCAGTATACAGAACTATTTTCTTATTAAAACATTTTCCAATAACTTACATTATTGTCAATACAATTATACAGTGTTGATGTCTTTATTTCTACACCTAATCCATTGTTCCCATTTTCTGTTAAACTCTAGTCTTCTTTCACTCTTAGAGAATATGTCATTTTCTCCACGACAGATATTTCCTGTACTACACCCATTGTCTAAGTCTGGGTGTGTCCGCTGCAAGCCAGCTTCGTGTAATGGCCTTTCTGCCAGCTGTGAGTAGGATTTTAACCAAGTAACGACCTTCCTTCAGCACCACTGTGTTTATGTTCCCCAGGTATAAAATGGAACACTTCTTGGAGACTATATATCCTAATACCTCCTTTAATTCTGAATTCACTCTTGTCCCAAAATGGTTCTATTTTTGGGCAACTCCAGAAGATATGTGCATGATTTGCGTCTGCTTGGCCACATTGCCTCCAGCACGTTTGCTGCCTTAGAATGTGCTTGCTTTTTATGTTAGGCATAATAAAGAAACAAATCAAAAAAAATTCCAATTAAATTGTGAATTAGTGGATGTCTGTAGTGTTACACACATATGATGCCATTCTACTTCTGAGATTGTGATATTCAATTCCTTTTCCCACTTACATTTTACATAAAATGTAGTTTGAGCTTGACATTCCATTAAACTATGATAAGAGTCTAGAAATAATCCTTAATGTTTTTTGATGATACGCATTAACTATCACTTCTATCACTGGATTATTTTCTTCTAGTGCTTCCCTTTTTTACTTTTATATTGTAATAATCTCTCAGTTGGAGGTATCTCAAGTCTTGGTTCCGAAGTGCAAATCTATCCTTCAAATCTAGAAAACTTCTACGGTCTTCATTTTCAGTAACAGTACAAAATGCAGTCATTCATTTCTTCGGCCACTCTTTCAATGGTGAGTCATACATCCCTGGTTTAAATCCATTATCCAAAGCTATCCATCTTAAAACTTGTTGTCGTTTATTCAGTTTAAGTTGTCTGGTACGAGTGAACCAGGTTTCTAAAGTAAATATCATTATTGGATCGATTATACTCCTGATATGTCCAGGAAGCGCTTTTTCTCCCAAGAGTGTTTGGATGTGGATGTCAAGGATATATATCTCAATCGCTTTCCACCCAGCTATATAGCTTTCCTCACACCAATTAATTAGTGGTCGAAGTTGGGCTGCATAGAAATATATCCTAAAATTTGGAATACACTCTGGTTTCTCTTCAGATCGTATAAATCTTTCGATTCTGTGGGTTTACCCGATCGATTACTCTTATGATTTTGTGCACCTCAGTAAAGAGGCCTGGCGGTCAGGGTGGCGCAGCGGTAGAGTTGCTGCCTTACAGCGAATGCAGCGCCGGAGACCCGGCTTCGATTCCAACTACGGGTGCTGTCTATACGGAGTTTGTACGTTCTCCCCGTGACCTGTGTGGGATTTCTCCGAGACCAAAGTCAAAGTCAAAGTATCCTTTATTGTCATTCAGACCCTTCAGTCTGAACGAAATTACGAACACTGCAGCCATAACACAGAATAAAATAACAAAACACACACTTAACACGTATTTAACATCCTCCACAGTGAGTCCACCAGGCACCTCCTCACTGCGATGGAAGGCAAAAGTCTTAGAGTCCTTGTCGCTTCCCTCCTTGTTCTCCCTCTGCGTTGAGGCGATCCAGGCTTCCGATGTTCTGACCCCGCCGGGTGATGGTAAGTCCCGCGGCCGATTCCGAGCTCCGCGAACGGGCCGGTTCAAACTCCGCGGCCCGGGGCGGTCGAAGCTGCCGCCCTCCCGTCCAGCGGACGAAGCTGTTGTTGCGGGAGCTCCGGAAAAACAGGTCACCAACCTGGGACCTGCGAGCTCCCGATGATGTCGTCCACTGGGTTTCGGTTTCCTCCCACACTCCAATGACGTACAGGTTTGTAGGTTAATTGGCTTGGTATAAATTAAAAAATTGTCCCTAGTGGGTGTAGGATGGTGTAAATGCGCGGAGATCGCTGGTCGGCACGGACCCGGTGGGCCGAAGGGCCTGGTTCCGCGCTGTATCTCTAAACTAAAGATCTACCCCTGATCCTCCTGTGCTACGGGGAATAGAGACCTAGCCTGCTCAACCTGTCCCTGTAGCTCAGCCCTATGCCCCGATCTCGATGGGTCCCGCTATTTGCTTTTTATATTCTGCACTGTTCAAATGCAATAGTGTTGTGTGGGATACTACTGCAGTCTCGGTTGCTCCTGTCTGCGTATGAAGGCAAGTGACAGTTCAATGGATCTGAAAGCACATTCTCCCATTCTGAGGAGCCATTTAAACCTGGAACCCTGCCAAACCGGGAAACAATTCCTCAAGAAGGACCAGACATTGATATTATGTGTGCAGTGGTCTGTTGCTGATGGAATGATCCAGAAATCTACATCAATGATGGAGAGACACAGTCTCAAATCTCGCCATGGCTGCTGAGGAATATAAATTTACTTTGCTTAGTAAGTGTGGGCAGCACGGTGGCGCAGCGGTAGAGTTGCTGCCTCACAGCGCCAAGATCCTGACTAGGGGTGCCTGTCTGTACGGAGTTTGTACGTTCTCCCCGTGACCTGTGTGGGCTTTCCCCAGGTGCTCCCGTTTCCTCCCACACTCCAATGTCGTACAGGTTTGTAGGCTAATTGGCTTCGGTAAAGATTGTGAATTATCCCGAGTGTGTGTAGTATTGTTCAAGTTCAAGTTCAAGTTCAAGTGAGTTTATTATCATGTGTCCCTGATAGGACAATGTAATTCTTGCTTTGCTTCAGCACACAGAACATAGTAGGCATTTACTACAGAACAGATTAGTGTGTCCATATACCGTAATATAAATATATACACACATGAATAAATTAACTGATTAAGTGCAAATAACATATAATGGGTTATTAATGATCAGAGTTTTGTCTGAGCCAGGTTTAATAGCCTGATGGCTGTGGGGAAGTAGCTATTCCTGAACCTGGATAGTGTTAGTATGTGGGAATCGCTGGTCGGCGCGGACTCGCCGGAAGGTAGCCGGTTCGAATCCCGCTTGGAGTGCATACTGTCGTTGTGTCCTTGGGCAAGACACTTCACCCACCTTTGCCTGTGTGTGAATGTGTGTGAATGTGTGTGAGTGATTGGTGGTGGTCGGAGGGGCCGTAGGCGCAGATTGGCAGCCACGCTTCTGTCAGTCTGCCCCAGGGCAGCTGTGGCTACAGAAGTAGCTTACCACCACCGAGTGTGACTGAGGAGTGAATGAATAATGCGATGTAAAGCGCCTTGAGTATTAGAAAGGCGCTATATAAATCCCATCCATTATTATTATTATTAAACTAAATTTCACTAAACTACACTACACAAATGAAACAAAACTAAACTAAACTAAAGTCCAGAACGTTAAAGTAAAACATAATATCGGTCATGATGGCTACTGAATGTCATAAAAGCCCATTAGGTTCAATAATAATCTCCTGTTCATACTCCATGGAAACAGGCCCTTCGGCCCACTGAGTCTATGCCATCAAGTAGCCATTTACATGAATCTTACAAGAATCCCATTTTAATCTCCAGACATTCCCATTAGCACCCCCAAGATTCTGCCACTCACCCATAAGCCAACTCATCTTCCGAGTTACACATCTTTGGGGGGGGTGGGGGGGTGAGTAAACCTCATATTTAGGGGGAAAACCTTTAAGGTCACAGGTAGAACACGCAGATTCCATGCAGACAGCAGCAGAGGTCGGGGGTCATGGAGTTGTGAGGCTGCAGTTCCACCAATGACAACAATACACAAAAGGGTCGACTCAGCTAACCTCTCAAATGTACCCAGTTCATATGAGTAGAAGTGATCAGAGTAGAATTAGGCCATTCGGCCCATCGCGCCTACTCTGCCATTAAATCATGGCTGATCTAACTCTCTCCCTCAACTCCATTCTCCTGCCTTCTCCCCATGAACCCTGACACCCACACTAATCAAGAATCTACCTATGTCTGCCTCAAAAATATCCAATGACGGCCTCCACAGGCGGCTGTGGCAATGAATCCATCAGAATCACCATCCTCTGGCTAAAGAAATTCCTCCTTATCTTCCTAAAGGAACATCTTTTTATTCTGAGGCTATGACCTCTGGTCCTAGACTCCCCATCCTCTCCACATCCACTCTATCCAGGCCTTTCACTATTCGGCAAGCTTCAATGAGGCTCCCCCTCCCCTCCCCCCACTTCCCCTCATCCTTCTAAACTCCAGCGAGTACAGGCCCAGCGGTGTCAAATGCTCATCATATGTTAACCCAATCATTCCTGGGATCATTCTGGTAAATTGAAAAGTCACTTCATACGTTGACCTTCCTCCATTAGTAAGTGGATTAGTTCACAGAGGCAGTTCACCACCGCCTACTGAAGTATTATTCGGATCGGGTATTCAGTATTAGCTTTGCAAGTGATGTCTTTATACTAGGGGGGATGATCGATAACTGTCAGGAAAGGCAATGGGCAAAACCTCCCGTCACTGGTGCGGCAGCGAGACTCCTGACGGGCGCCCGAAAAAGGGACCACATCACCCCGATCCTGGCCTCTCTCCACCGGCTCCCTGTGCGGTTCCGTATAAACTTCAAGATCCTCCTCCATGTCTACAAAGCCCTCAATGGGCTTGCGCTGCCCCCACCTACATTAAAAGTCTTCTCACCCACCACTCCACCTCCAGGCCCCTCAGATCGGCCAACTTGGGGTTGCTGAATATCCCGCAGTCTAGGCATAAGCTCAGGGGTGACCGTGCCTTTGCGGTTGCAGCTCCTAGACTGTGGAACAGCATCCCCCTTCCCATCAGAACTGCCCCCTCCATCGACTCTTTTAAGTCAAGACGAAAGACTTATCTATACTCCCAAGCCTTTCCTGACGTCCTCTGAGTGAGGGCTACATGTATATATGTATGTAGTCTGTTTTGTTGTGCTATTCTTATAACAAATGTAAAGCACTTTGCCAACTCCCCCCCCCACACTGACACTATCCTACGCGCTACGGACAATTTACAATTTTACAATTTTACCAACGGCAATTAACCGCCAACCTGTACGTCCTTGGAGTGCGGGAGGAAACCGAAGCAGCCGGAGAAAACCCACGGGGAGAACGTACAAACTCCGTACAGACAGCACCCGTGGTCAGGATCCAACCCGGGCATCTGGCGCTGTGAGGCAGCAACTCTACCGCTACGCCACCGTGCCGCCCCTGTTGTTGCTGCGGTGAGACCTGCAGGTTTCACGCTGACAACAACGCACGTACACGCTTCCGTTAATGCAGACAAAGGGCAATCACTGAGTCTGTCTGTGTCAAACGTTCCACCTGCTTTGTCTTGCCTGCTTGACTGATGTGTCACTTCACTTGGGCCTTGTAAAAGTGCATTGATTTGACATTTATTTATCGCTGGGATTAACCATGTATAAAGTAAGTCTGGATCCTTGCAGGGCAAATGAAGGAGGAATTGTCTGAGAGGCGGTAAAGATCAGGTATCCCCTTTGGGCGAGATGAAAGTTTAGAGACTATTAAAGGATTTTGCATTCTCTTGCCACAAATTATCTGAAGCCCGGTTCGATGTCTTGCCGTTCAAATCATGAAGCATTACAGCAAAGAATGAGGCCATTCAAGCCAAATCTTTACTCCACCCTGCTCTTCCTGAAAACCCACAGTGCCTCCCATCGACACGCATCCAATTTCCAGTGTTTAGTTTAGTTGAGTTTGCTTTTAGTCTAGAGTTACCACCAACGGCTACGCTTGGCCAGGCCTGGCATTGTCCCAATGCCGCCAGGGCAACAGACCTTCATGGTCAGGTCAAGAACCCTGCTCTTACAACCACTCACGGTGGCGCAGCGGTAGAGTTGCTGCCTTACAGTGAATGCAGCGCCGGAGACCCGGGATCGATCCCGACTACAGGTGCTGTCTGTACGGAGTTTGTACGTTCTCCACGTGACCTGCGTGGGTTTTCTCCGAGATCTTCGGTTTCCTCCCACACTCCAAAGGTGTACAGGTTTGTAGGTTCATTGGCTTGGTATAAATGTAAAAATTGTCCCTAGTGGGTGTAGGACAGTGCAGGGATCGCTGGTCGGCACGGACCCGGTGGGCCGAAGGGCCTGTTTCCGTGCTATATCTCTGAACTAAACTAAACTAAACTAAATGTTGCCCAACTGGTGACTCAGTACACTGTCTCAGTGTACTGCTGCTATACACTTGTACTGTATCTGAGATGCTTATCTAAGATGGATCTGTGTGCTTATGTATAGTGATGTTTATGCTGTGTCAGAAGGAACTGCAGATGCTGGTTTAAACCAAAGATAGAACCAGAAGATAGAAGCTAGAAGATAGAATCCAGAACCAGGGGCCACAGTTTAAGAATAAGAAGTAAGCCATTTAGAACAGAGACGAGGAAACACTTTTTCTCACAGAGTGGTGAGTCTGTGGAATTCTCTGCCTCAGAGGGCGGTGGAGGCAGGTTCTCTGGATGCTTTCAAGGGAGAGCTAGATAGGGCTCTTAAAAATAGCGGAGTCAGGGGATATGGGGAGAAGGCAGGAACAGGGTACTGATTGGGGATGATCAGCCATGATCACATTGAATGGCAGTGCTGGCTCGAAGGGCCGAGTGGCCTACTCCTGCACCTGTTGTCTATTGTCTATAGACACAAGATGCTGGAGTAACTCAGCGGGTCAGGCAGCATCTCTGGAGAGAGGAATGGGCGACGTTTCGAGACGAGACCCTTCTTCAGACCGATGCCGGGGAGAGGGAGATACATAGATAAGGAAGTGTAAGGCGTGAAGATAGGACAAAGGTAGGAAAATGAGAGAAAATAGTACATTTATACAAAAATGAATTTCACTGTTCCTCGGTACAAGCGGCAAATAAAGTACCATACCATACCAGTGTGGGCAACAGGCCCTTCGGCCCACCGAGTCCATGCCGACCAACAATCCCCACACTGTTCCTCAGCAGGTTGGAAATCTACAGCTAAAAATATTGCTGCAGGAATGAGCAATCCATATTAGTTTTATGATGACCTTTGTTTTAAAGCAATAGCTTTTTATTTTTCATTTCTGAATCTGCACTCTATTTTCCATACCAGTGAATCAGTTTCATTTTCGCAATGTGAATAACAAGTTCCATGATTGGATTCTCCAAAACCGCAGTGCTTAATATGCATCAATAATAGATCATAGAGTTATGCAGTATGGAAACAGGCTCTTCACCCCAACATGCCAACACCGACAGACCGACCAACATGCCCCATCTACACCAGTCCCACCTGCCTGCCTTTGACCCATATCCCCTAAACTTGTTTTATCCATGTATCAGTAGGATGCTGGTTAACACTGAAGATTCCTGGGATATCAGGACTTTCATATGAAGAAAGACTGGATAGACTCGGCTTGTACTCGCTAGAATTTAGAAGATTGAGAGGGGGATCTTATAGAAACTTTCAAAATTCTTAAGGGGCTGGACAGGCTAGATGCAGGAAGATTGTTCCAGATGTTGGGGAAGTCCAGAACAAGGGGTCACAGTTTAAGGATAAGGGGGAAATCTTTTAGGACCGAGATGAGAAAAACATTTTTCACACAGAGAGGGGTGAATCTGTGGAATTCTCTGCCACAGAATGTAGTTGAGGCCAGTTCATTGGGAGTTAGATGTGGCCCTTGTGGCTAAAGGGATCAGGGGGTATGGAGAGAAGGCAGGTACAGGATATTGAGCTGGATGATCAGCCATGATCATATTGAATGGCGGTGCAGGCTCGAAGGGCCAAATGGCCTACTCCTGCACCTTTTTTCTATGTTTCTATGTTTCTATGGGGGAAATCATTTAGGACCGAGATGAGAAAAACATTTTTCACACAGAGAGTGGTGAATCTGTGGAATTCTCTGCCACAGAAGGTAGTTGAGGTCAGTTCATTGGTTATATTTAAGAGGGAGTTAGATGTGGCCCTTGTGGCTAAAGGTATCAGGGGGTATGGAGAGAAGGCAGGTACAGGATACTGAGTTGGATGATCAGAGTAGACTCTGGGATGGAGGTGCTTGAGAGGCGTATGAGGCACAAGGTGCAGGTCATCCTGAAAAACCCCGGGCAACCCTTCCATGTAATTCTGGAGAGTCAAAAGAGCACTCGGAACAACAACCGGCTCCTCTCCCTGCCCTGTAGAATGGAGCGGTTCAGGAGATCCTTCACCCCTGCAGCAATTAGATTTTATAATTCAGACCGCTAGGCTGTAGGGGGATGCATTTTGCAATTTTTAATTTTTAACTGTTAATTATTGGTCTTTTTAAGTATTTATTGCTCTCAGGTAGTGTCCACATTGTATTCTATGTATTTTTTATCTGCGTTCGTTTTGAATCTGTGGGTTTGTTGTTTGGGGGCTTCTGGACATCTGAATTTCCCTGAGGGGATCAATAAAGTATTTATTATTATTAATATTATTATTGAATGGCGGTGCAGGCTCGAAGGGCCGAATGGCCTACTCCTGCACCTATTTTCTATGTTTCTATGTAAGATAGACACAAAACGCTGGAGTAACTCAGCGGGACAGTCAGCATCTCTGGAGAGAAGGAATGAGTGAGTTTCGGGTCAAGACCTTTCTTCAGACGCCTTCTTCAGAAGAACGGTCTCGACCCAAAATGTCACCTGTTCCTTCTCTCCAGAGATGCTGCCTGTCCTGCTGAGTTACTCCAGCATTTTATGTCTATCCATGTACCTGTCGAATGTTTCTTAAAAGTTACGATAGTCCCTGCCTCAACTACCTCCTCCGGCAGCTCGTTCCATACACCCACCACTTTTGTGTGAAAAAGCTACCACTCAGGTTCCTATTAAATCTTTCCCCCTTCATCTTAAACCCATGTCCTGTAGTTTCTCGATTCCCTTCCTCTGGGCAAGAGGCTCTGTGCGTCTCCCCGATCTATTGCTCTCATGATTTTGTACACCTCTATAAGATCACCCCCTCATCCTCCAGCTCTCCAAGGAATAGAGACCCAGCCTGCTCAACCTCTCCCTACAGCTCAGGTCCTCAAATCTTGGCAACATCCTCGTAAATCTTCTCTGCACCCTTTCCAGCTTGACCAACATATTTCCTATAACCTGGTGACACTTTACTTCCAAGCAAAGTACACAAAATAAGGATAAATGCTCTGGTTTCTGTGGAAAGTGTAGAATTCTCTGCCTCAGAGGGCGGTGGAGCCAGGTTCTCTGGATACTTTCAAGAGAGAGCTAGATTGGGCTCTTAAAAATAGCGGAGTCAGGGGATATGGGGAGAAGGCAGGAACGGGTTACTGATTGGGGATGATCAGCCATGATCACATTGAATGGCGGTGCTGGCTCGAAGGGCCGAATGGCCTACTCCTGCATCTATTGTCTATTGTCTATTGTTTCCTTTTCGCTACTGTTTCCTAAAGTACATAGGCTTCGTGTTAGCTTTGATATTCCAGATCAGAGCAAGTAACTGATGTCAATTTTGCTGTGACTTACCAGTTACTTCATATCAGGAAGGCGGTGAATGCGTGCCAATATTAGAGAGAGCACAGAAAGAACACGAGGACTTGCATAGGCAAAGAATCAGCCATGACCACAATGAATGGCGGTGCTGGCTCGAAGGGACGAATGGCCTCCTCCTGCACCTATTTTCTATGTTTCTATGTTTATATGTTTCTAATTGAAGATTTCTATATAAGCAAAATGAAAGCATGCTACCTGCAATACAATGTCATGTCACGAAGAAGAGGAACTGATGTTTGCATCACACACAGAAAGATCTTGATGATATTTGGGAGGAATAGATGGGATGAACGCATGGAGTCTTTTACCCAGAGTAGGGGAATCAAGAACCAGAGGACATAGGTTTAAGGTGATGGGGGAAAAATGAAATAGGAACGTGAGGGGCAACCGTTTTACACAGCGGGCGGAGGAGATAGTTGAGGCAGGCACTATCACAATATTTAAGAAACATTTGGACAGGTACATGGATGTAGTGTAATCGTTAAACTGACAATTTCAACTTATCTGAATCCAGTGATTTATCAAACACAGCATTGTTGATCGGACCTGTGTGGAGGGATATGGGCCAAATGCAGGCAGGTGTAGGTTTAGGACCGAGTGTAGATGGGGCATGTTGGCTGGTGTGGGCAAGTTGAGCAGAAGGGCCTGTTTCCACGCTGTATCACTCCCTAAGGCTCGATGACATTTACCAGTCAGGTTTTTTATTAAAGTTTTTCATGGAATAACACTGAATACTGGATAAATACATTGAGCTAAGGTGGACACATAAATGCTGGAGTAACTCAACGGATCAGGCAGCCTCTCTGGAGAGAAGGAATATGTGACGTTTCGGGTCGAGATCCTTCTTCAGACTGAAATACTCAATTACTACCATTATGTTACTCAGTTGCCTGATCCCAGCTGGGAAGAAACTGTCCCTGAATCTGGAGGTGCGTGTTGTCACACCCTTGTACCTCGACACCTTCTGTGCCTATAATGACTATACTCAATATGTTGGCCTGCTTCCCTCGTCTCCGTGCCAAAGGTGATGTAGGTGCTTTGACCCCATATTGCACCTCTGGCCTTCTGCACCTCTGACCCTCCAGATGTGATGTGCAGTTACATAGCACAATACCATGCAGTGTAGCTCCTCCTACAGACCAAGAGATCATTTTTGGCGGCGCGACTCACCCGTTGCAGTGGCCCCTACAGCCTGTCTGTCTTTTTTTTATTTTTTGTCTAGTTAAATGTAGTGTTGGTGTTTTTTTAATACTGGTTTTAAATGTGTATATGTGGGGGGCGGGGGGGGGAGGGGGAAACTGTTTAAAATCTCTTCCCCGTCTGGGAGACCCGACCTTGTCCCTGTCGGGTCTCCGTTGTCGTTGGGGCCTAGCACCGTGCAGCGGCCTCCAACCTGAACGACCCGGGGGCTCGGGAGACTGCGGAGCCGCGGACTACTCACCATCGTGGGGCTGGCCGGTCTCGGAACGTGGGGAGCGGTGGTGACTCGCTGCTGCGACTCGACTCCTGGGGCTCGGAGGCTCCAGCAACGCAGCCGCTGGTCCGGTGGACTGGGACATCGGGAGCTCGCGGGTCCGGGGGGAGAGAGAGACCGCTTCCCGGAGCTCTCGCAACGCGATTTCTCCAGCCCGTGTCGCGGGGTTGGAACGACCCGGAGCGGGGACGTACATCGCCCGGCGCGGCTTCATGGCCGTGGGACATTCCAGCGCCCGCCGGGGGCTCCAACTTCGTGACTTTTAGACCGGGAGCGGGGCCGTAAATCGCCCGGCACGGCCTAAAATGGCCGTGGGACTTATCATCGCCCGCCTGGGGCTTGGATATCGGGAGAGAAATGGAGAACAGGGGAGAGAAAAGACTTTGCCTTCCATCACAGTGGGTCCACTGTGATGGATGTTTGTGTGAATTAAATTGTGTCTATGTCTGTAGGAAATTGCCTTTGTTTGTATGGCTGTGGAAACGGAATTTTGTTTGAGCCTCACTGAGGTTCACATGACATGTAATGGTATTGTATTGTATTGTATCATTAGATCATAAGGTCATAATAAGGAATAGGAGTAGAATTAGGCCATTTGGCCCATCAAGTCTACTCCGCCATTCAATCGTGGCTGATCTATCTTTCCCTCTCAATCCCATTCTCCTGCTTTCTCCCCATAACCTCTGACACCCGTACTAATCAGGAAAGATGTTCAAGAATCACGAAGATGAGAGAAAGAGAGAGAGAGAGAGGGGGGGGGGGGGGGGGGGGGAGGGGGAGGGAGAGAGGGAGAGAGAAAGAGAGAGAGAGAGAGAGAGAGAGAGAGAGAGAGAGAGAGAGAGAGAGGGAGAGAGAGGTGGGGGATCGGGGAGGGAGAGAGGGAGAGAGAGAGGGAGAGAGAGAGATGGGGGAGAGGGGAGGGAGAGAGGGAGAGAGGAAGAAAGAGAGTGAGAGAGAGGGAGAGAGAGGGAGAGAGCGAGAGGGAGAGAGAGAGAGGGGGGAGAGAGAGCAGGATAGAGGGGGAGAGAGAGGGGGTAGGGGGAGGGAGAGGGAAAGAGAGAGAGGGAGAGGGGGGGATAGAGGGAGGGGGAGAGAGAGAAGGGGGAGGGAGAGGGAGAGGGAGACAGATAGGGGGAGTAAGAGAGAGAGAGAGAGAGAGAGAGTGTGTTTGATAGCTCAATACCAAGGCCTCTGTTGCAACAATTATGTGGCATCACATCAATGCACGCCTGTTCCGAGTTCTTTGGTGTTCCCATTGATGCTGGGGATGTTTGGCAAAAGATTGGGAACATCTGCAGTTTACGACAAACATCAGTCAGGGCCCGTTTTGCGTGCGTGCGTCGCCAACCCCAGGCAGAGTTGGCCGCGGCTCTACCGAGGACATCACAGATTGCTCGCGCCTGTTTAAGAGTTCAAATCCAACAGGACATCGGCTGCTCTTAAACCTGGGCCAGCTCACTTTCCCAGGAAAACACTAATTAGGAAATTGGCAGAGAACCTGCCAACAGCGCGGAGACATTTGAGATCAGTGTTATTCATGAAGAGCGCTATGAGAATTACCCGAGGAAGGCTTCTTTCAAGCCTCGTGACTGTAATCAGTTTTCAGATCATATTGCTGTCTTATTAATACACTTTTTTTTTTTTAAAGAAAGGACTCGGTGTGTTGGAAGAGATTGCCTTTTGATGAGATGTTTTTCTTCTTTGCAACACAGGAAATTAGATATCTCTCTGTCCCAGGCAACAAAGGCTTGGAAAGAATGTGTCGATTATATGAAACTAAACAAGTTTCTCCAGGCATTATTGACAACATGAAGAGTCTTGTTCTAATGTTACACGAGTTTAACACACCTTATAATTCAACATCAAATGGGAAAAAAAAGGGGCAGATTGAATCTGGAACTCCACGCGTTATGATGCCAACGTATAATCACTGAATGTGTTTAGATCATTTGTTTACCAGGCGGCACGATGGCGCAGTGGTAGAGTTGCTGCTTTAAAGCGCCGGAGACCCGGGTTCGATCCTGACTATGGGTGCTGTCTGTATGGAGTCTGTACTCTCTCCCTGTAACCCCGTGGGTTTTCTCCGGGTGCTCATGTTTCCTCCCACACTACAAAGACATGCAGGTTTGTAGGTTCATAAGTCCATAGGTGATGGGACAGAATTAGACCATTCGGCCCATCAAGTCTACTCTGCCGTTCAATCACGGCTGATCTATCTTTCCCTCTTAACCCCAAAAACCCCTGCCTTCTCCCCATAACCCCTGATATCCGTCCTAATCAAGAATCTATCTATCTATCTCTGCCTTAAATATATCATTTGACGGCCTCCACAGTCTTCTGTGACAATGAATTCCACAGATTCGCCAGACTTAAAGGTTTGAATTGAATTGAATTGGAAAATGCAGCATGGAAACAGGCCCTTCAGCCCACTGACCATGGTTCACACTCGTTCTATGCTATCCCACTTTCGCATCCTTCTCCTGCACACCAGGGCCAAATTTTGCAATCAACCTACAAGCCCGCACGTCTTTAGGATGTGGGAGGAAACCAAAGCACATAGAAACATAGAAAATAGGTGCAGGAGTAGGCCATTCGGCCCTTCGAGCCTGCACCGCCATTCAATATGATCATGGCTGATCATCCAACTCAGTATCCTGTACCTGCCTTCTCTCCATACCCCCTGATCCCTTTAGCCACTAGGGCCACATCTAACTCCCTCTTAAATATAGCCAATGAACTGGCCTCAACTACATTCTGTGGCAGAGAATTCCACAAATTCACCACTCTCTGTGTGAAAAATGTTTTTCTCATCTCGGTCCTAAAAGATCTCCCCCTTATCCTTAAACTGTGACCCCTTGTCCTGGACTTCCCCAACATCGGGAACAATCTTCCTGCATCTAGCCTGTCCTACCCCTTAAGAATTTTGTAAGTTTCTATAAGATCCCCCCTCAATCTTCTAAATTCTAGCGAAGATTCCTGCACGAGGAGGAAACGCAGGCGATCACTGGGGGGAAACGTGCAAACTCCACGTAGACAGCACCTGAGGTCAGGATCGATCGCGGGTCTCCGGCGCTGTGGGGCAGCGGCATTACCCGCTGTGCCACCGTGCCCACTTGTGGCGAGTCGCAGCCTTAACCGCTCCAGGGCGCGAATTGTTAACTATTAAAAAAAATCTACATGTAGAATCCTTGCCTGCATGACTGGAATATATCAAATGCGTTTCCAGTTTCCTGGCAACCTTTCACAGATTTCTCATTCACCTCTGGGTTCAACTGTTTCAGCGTTTAGATGGACCTGCTCATGTGTTGGTCCTACAGATCCAGCACTAATCAAAACCACACAGCGATGAGCAATGTTTCTTGTGCTTCTTGTCAAAAGCAAACACTAGCACGGCGGCTCGTTGTTTGAGCAAGAGTATAATACTGAGGGATCAAATTCATTTTCATTATCTAGATGTTCACCGGCTTGCAGTTTTTATTGTCTATTAGTTTAGTTTAGTTTTGGTTTCAGAGATACGGTGCAGAAACAGGCCCTTCGGCCCACCGGGTCCGCGCCGACCCGCATATTCTCCTTCTTCTGGCAAATGAAACATAAACCAAAGGAATAGTTAGATCACAAGCCGGGTGTGGAGCAGCCAGGTTGTTGCCCCTGCGTCAATGTCTTCCAGGCCCTGAGCTCCATTTGGTGGGTGGTAGAGCGGGCACCCAAAGATGGCATGGTTGGCTGTCTGTTGATCTGCTCCGCATTCACAGGCTGGGCTCTGGTGGAGCCTCCATCTCCACACGTTGGCGTTGAAACGCCCAACTCCAGTACCAAGTCAGTTGAGCTTCACCCATGCTCCTCTGGGGAGGTCAGACCCTGGACAGATTTGATCTGGTGAAGAGATGTAGCTGTGTAATGGAGATGAGGTTGCCCTCCACTCCTGTGACCACTTGGTGACCATCCAGTGTGCTTTTGTCTCAGTTGGCTGGAAGGATGTTTTCCATGTGGAGCAAAGGGATGACGGGACTTCAGTCGGAGTGGCCTCTGCTCTCTGCTGATATTAACATATTACTACCATCCTACACACACCTGGGACAATTCCTACATTTACCAAGCCAATTGGCCTACATGCCTGTACGTCTTTGGAGCGTGGGAGTAAACCGAAGATCTCGTAGAAATCCCACGCAGGTCACGGGGAGAACGTACAAACTCCGTACAGACAGCACCCGTAGTCGGAATCGAACCCTGATCTCCGGCGCTGCAAGCGCTGTAAGGCAACAACTCTACCGCTGCGCCACCGTGCCGCCCTAATTCCAAATTGCTTGTAAGGCATGGTGAATCGGTAGCTACATATGGGTTAGATTGGATGAAGATATCTTTCCCAAAGGGCGTTTCTAAAACAGCTGGGGTTTTATATATCAATCTGGTCATTTCTTGGATCCCGCTAACTTCCTACCTTTCCTTTTTAATTTATGTATTTAATTGCCGGAGCACCATCACCCGGCGAGAACGGCCTGGAACATCGGGCCTCCGTAAAGGCAACTGTGGAGGCCTCAATAGGCCCGACTATGGGTGGACATGGGATGGGGACTGGACTTTGTGCCTTCCCTCCCTCATAATGGGAACCATTGTGGGGGGATGTTTTTATGTTTACATTTCCTTATTACTGTTATGTTGTATTCTTTCTTTATGTGCTGCATTGGCAAGAAACATTTCACTACACCTAGGTGCATGTGACCAATAAAATAACCTTTGACCCTTTGAAGCCAATTAGACAACAAACCTGTAGGTATTTGGAATGTGAGAGGAAACCGGAGCGCCCGGAGGAAACCCACGTGGTCACGTGGAGAACGTACAAACTCTGTCCAGACAGCACCCGTAGTCAGGATTCTGGTGAACTTCTACCGCTGCACCATCGAGAGCATCCTTGCCAACTGTATCACAGTATGGTATGGCAACTGCTCTGTCTCCGACCGGAAGGCACTGCAGAGGGTGGTGAAAACTGCCCAACGCATCACCGGTTCCTCACTCCCCTCCATTGAGTCTGTCCAAAGCAAGCGATGTCTGCGAAGGGCGCTCAGCATCGCCAAGGACTGCTCTCACCCCAACCATGGACTGTTTACCCTCCTCCCATCCGGGAGGCGCTACAGGTCTCTCCATTGCCGGACCAGCAGGTTCAGGAACAGCTTCTTCCCTGTGGCTGTTACACTACTTAACTCTGCACCTTGGTGATTGCCACCCCCCCCCCCCCCCCCCCCCCTGGACACTCCTTCCCCCAGAAAAATTGCACTACTACTACCGTATGTACGTATATATATTTATTGCTCATTATTCTATGTTCGCTCTTCTAGGGAGATGCTAACTGCATTTCGTTGTCTCTGTACAACACACTGCACAATGACAATAAAGATTGAATCTGAATCTGAATCTGAATCTGAAACTGGGTGCCTGGCGCTGTAAGGCAACAACTCTGCCGCTGCGCCACCGTGCCGCCCTTGGTCACTGAAGTTGTGAGCTAACAGTTTTGCTGGCTGCCTGCGGCGTTGCCCAGCTGGTACAGCTTGTTCAGCAACATAACCACGACGCAACAATGTGCCGTCGTGAATATGAACGTGGTCTTTCCAAGGAAGACCAGCTTGGAAACAGGGTCTGTTAGGCAGGAGGGAAAAGAGTCCCTTGACTGAGTTGGAATTATCCGTCCAAAGACACAAACGGTTGACGAGCGGTTTCCAAGGGTGGGTTTTCGCAGTCGAGTTGGGAAACCAGCTATTTCATCTCCCACTCATCTTTTACTGCAGTGCAGGGCAGCAAATCATTCCCAATGTGCAACTCGCAGACGATTTTGGAAGAGCCATGCAATTTGTCACTGGATGTTCTACCAGTTTGGACACAGAATAATCAATGTTTGATATTTAATGTACACAAAAAAGCTGGAGGAACTCAGCGGGTGCAGCAGCATCTATGGAGCAAAGGAAATAGGCAACGTTTCGGGCCGAAACCCTTCTTCAGACTGATATTTGATGTTTAATGATGTTTTAGAGATACAGCATGGATGCAGGCCCTTCGACCCACCCAGTCCACACCGACCATCGATTACCACTAGTGCTATGCTATCCCACTTTAACACGGTGCTCACTAGGGCAATTTACAGAAGCCAATTAACCTACAAACCTGCACATCTTTGGAATGTGTGTGGAGACTGGAGCACCCGGACAAAACCCACGCGTTCACGCGGAGAACGTGCAAACTCCGTACAGACAGCACCTGAGGTTAGGATCGAACCGAGTTTCTGGTGCTGCAAGGCAGCAATTTTGCCGCTGCACCCCTGTGCCACCATAAGAGGGCGCACCATTCCCCATGTGTAGAGTGTTTAGTGACCAAACATAGACCTCCCAGAAACCAAATGAGAACAAAATCGGTCGAGCTACTGCCTTACAAATCTAGAGTAGGTTAGTTTAGAGATACAGCGCGGAAACAGGCCCTTCGGACCACCGGGTCCGTGCCGACCAACGATCCCTGCACATTAACACTATCCTACTACATTTATAGCAAGCCAATTGACCTACAAACCTGAATGTCCTTGGATTGTGGGGGGCAAATAGAAGATCTCGGAGAAAACCCACGCAGGTCACGGGGAGAACGTACAAATCCGTACAGGCAGCACCCATAGTCAGGATAGAACCCGGGACTCCGGCGCTGTAAGGCAGCAGGTGTACTGCTGCCCTGGGTTCGATCCTGGGTTCAAACCTGGGTTCGATTCTGACTGCGGGTGCTTGTTTATACAGAGTTTGTACGTTCTCCCCGTGACCTGCGTGGGTTTTCTCCGGGATCTTTGGCTTCCTCCCACACTCCAAAGACGTACCAGCTTGGAGGAGAATTGGCTTGGTATAATCATAGAAACATAGAAATATAGAAATTAGGTGCAGGAGTAGGCCATTCGGTCCTTCGAGCCTGCACCGCCATTCAATATGATCATGGCTGATCATCCAACTCAGTATCCCGTACCTGCCTTCTCTCCATACCCTCTGATCCCCTTAGCCACAAGGGCCACATCTAACTCCCTCTTAAATATAGCCAATGAACTGGCCTCGACTACCCTCTGTGGCAGGGAGTTCCAGAGATTCACCACTCTCTGTGTGAAAAAAGTTCTTCTCATCTCGGTTTTAAAGGATTTCCCCCTTATCCTTAAGCTGTGACCCCTTGTCCTGGACTTCCCCAACATCGGGAGCAATCTTCCTGCATCTAGCCTGTCCAACCCCTTAAGAATTTGTAAGTTTCTATAAGATCCCCTCTCAATCTCCTAAATTCTAGAGAGTATAAACCAAGTCTATCCAGTCTTTCTTCATAAGACAGTCCTGACATCCCAGGGATCAGTCTGGTGAACCTTCTCTGCACTCCCTCTATGGCAATAATGTCCTTCCTCAGATTTGGAGACCAAAACTGTACGCAATACTCCAGGTGTGGTCTCACCAAGACCCTGTACAACTGCAGTAGAACCTCCCTGCTCCTATACTCAAATCCTTTTGCTATGAAAGCTAACATACCATTCGCTTTCTTCACTGCCTGCTGCACCTGCATGCCCACTTTCAATGACTGGTGTACCATGACACCCAGGTCTCGCTGCATCTCCCCTTTTCCTAGTCGGCCACCATTTAGATAATAGTCTGCTTTCCTGTTTTTGCCACCAAAATGGATAACCTCACATTTATCCACATTATACTGCATCTGCCAAACATTTGCCCACTCACCCAGCCTATCCAAGTCACCTTGCAGTCTCCTAGCATCCTCCTCACAGCTAACACTGCCCCCCAGCTTAGTGTCATCCGCAAACTTGGAGATATTGCCTTCAATTCCCTCATCCAGATCATTAATATATATTGTAAATAGCTGGGGTCCCAGCACTGAGCCTTGCGGTACCCCACTAGTCACTGCCTGCCATTGTGAAAAGGACCCGTTTACTCCTACTCTTTGCTTCCTGTTTGCCAGCCAGTTCTCTATCCACATCAATACTGAACACCCAATGCCGTGTGCTTTAAGTTTGTAAACTAATCTCTTATGTGGGACCTTGTCGAAAGCCTTCTGGAAGTCCAGATACACCACATCCACTGGTTCTCCCCTATCCACGCTACTAGTTACATCCTCGAAAAATTCTATAAGATTCGTCAGACATGATTTACCTTTTGTAAATCCATGCTGACTTTGTCCAATGATTTCACCACTTTCCAAATGTGCTGCTATCCCATCTTTAATAACTGACTCTAGCAGTTTCCCCACTACCGATGTTAGACTAACTGGTCTGTAATTCCCCGTTTTCTCTCTCCCTCCCTTCTTAAAAAGTGGGGTTACGTTTGCTACCCGCCAATCCTCAGGAACTACTCCAGAATCTAAAGAGTTTTGAAAGATTATTACTAATGCATCCACTATTTCTGGAGCTACTTCCTTAAGTACTCTGGGATGCAGCCTATCTGGCCCTGGGGATTTATCGGCCTTTAATCCATTTAATTTACCCAACTCCACTTCCCGGCTAACCTGGATTTCACTCAATTCCTCCAACTCCTTTGACCCGCGGTCCCCTGCTATTTCCGGCAGATTATTTATGTCTTCCTTAGTGAAGACGGAACCAAAGTAGTTATTCAATTGGTCCACCATATCCTTGTTCCCCATGATCAACTCACCCGTTTCTGACTGCAAGGGACCTACATTTGTTTTAACTAATCTCTTTCTTTTCACATATCTATAAAAACTTTTGCAGTCAGTTTCTATGTTCCCTGCCAGTTTTCTTTCATAATATATTTTTCCTTTCCTAATTAATGCCTTTGTCCTCCTCTGCTGGTCTCTGAATTTCTCCCAGTCCTCCGGTATGCTGCTTTTTCTGGCTAATTTGTACGCATCATCCTTCGCTTTGATACTATCCCTGATTTCCCTTGTTATCCACGGATGCACTACCTTCCCTGATTTATTCTTTTGCCAAACTGGGATGAACAATTGTTGTAGTTCATCCATGCAGTCTTTAAATGTCTTCCATTGCATATCCACCGTCAACCCTTTTAGAATTAACTGCCAGTCAATCTTGGCCAATTCACGTCTCATACCCTCAAAGTTACCTTTCTTTAAGTTCAGAACCATTGTTTCTGAATTAACAATGTCACTCTCCATCCTAATGAAGAACTCAACCATATTATGGTCACTCTTGCCCAAGGGGGCACGTACAACAAGACTGCTAACTAACCCTTCCTCATTACTCAATACCCAGTCTAAAATAGCCTGCTCTCTCGTTGGTTCCTCTACATGTTGATTTAGATAACTATCCCGCATACATTCCAAGAATTCCTCTTCCTCAGCACCCCTGCCAATTTGATTCACCCAATCTATATGTAGATTGAAGTCACCCATTATAACTGTTTTGCCTTTGTCGCACGCATTTCTAATTTCCTGTTTGATACCATCTCCAACTTCACTACTACTGCTAGGTGGCCTGTACACAACACCCACCAGCGTTTTCTGCCCCTTAGTGTTTCGCAGCTCTACGGTTAGGATCGGACCGGGTTTCTGGTGCTGCAAGGCAGCAATTTTGCCGCTGCACCCCTGTGCCACCATAAGAGGGCGCACCATTCCCCATGTGTAGAGTGTTTAGTGACCAAACATAGACCTCCCAGAAACCAAATGAGAATAAAATCGGTCAAGCTACTGCCTTACAAATCTAGAGTAGTTTAGTTTAGAGATACAGCGCGGAAACAGGCCCTTCGGCCCACCGGGTCCGCGCCGACCAACGATCCCCGCACATTAACACTATCCTACACACTCTAGAGACAATTTACATTTATAGCCTGAATGTCCTTGGATTGTGGGGGCAAATAGAAGATCTCGGAGAAAACCCACGCAGGTCACGGGGAGAACGTACAAATCCATACAGGCAGCACCCATAGTCAGGATAGAACCCGGGACTCCGGCGCTGCAAGGCAGCAGGTGTACTGCTGCCCTGGGTTCGATCCTGGGTTCAAACCTGGGTTCGATCCTGACTGCGGGTGCTTGTTTATACAGAGTTTGTACGTTCTCCCCGTGACCTGCGTGGGTTTTCTCCGGGATCTTTGGCTTCCTCCCACACTCCAAAGACGTACCAGTTTGGAGGAGAATTGGCTTGGTATAATCATAGAAACATAGAAATATAGAAAATAGGTGCAGGAGTAGGCCATTCGGTCCTTCGAGCCTGCACTGCCATTCAATATGATCTTGGCTGATCATCCAACTCAGTATCCTGTACCTGCCTTCTCTCCATACCCCCTGATCCCTTTAGCCACAAGGGCCACATCTAACTCCCTCATAAATATAGCCAATGAACTGGCCTCAACTATCTTCTGTGGCAGAGAATTCCAGAGATTCACCACTCTCTGTGTGAAAAAAGGTTTTCTCATCTCGGTCCTAAAAGACTTCCCCCTTACCCTTAAACTGTGACTCCTGGTTCTGGACTTCCCCAACATCGGGAACAATCTTCCTGCATCAGCCTGTCCAATCATGAATTCTCCCAAGTGTGTGTAGGATAGTGTAGGTGTACAGGGATCGCTGGTCGGCACGGATTTGTTGGGCCGAAGGGCCTGTTTCCCCGCTGCATCTCCAAACTAAACTAAACTTAGGCCAGTCCACATCTAATCAGTTCCAGGCACAATCTAGAGAATAAATGAACGGAGAATATTTCCCTGAACTGAAGGTGAAAATTAAAAGGCAATACATTTCCAGAAACATATAACAATCATTCAAATTATGTCAAATAGCTGATATTAATTTCCGGTTTTGTGAACTCTTAACTGCATCTAATTTCACAAAGCAAGCAGTCCCAGTACATGTTTCCACAGAAGTCAATCCAATATCACAAGTCCAATTATCTTTTGTTGATCCTTTGATAAAAGTAAAGCCTTATAAAAGGTATTGTCAAAGGAGGGCCAGAATACTCTGTTCTGCTTTTATCACAGCTGCATGTTGTGAAGGCTTACTACAAAGAGCTTCGCTGCTTCAACTTGTTAGAAAGATGGGCCCTAAGGATACTAAAGGTGCATGTATTTATTCATCGCCTTCTTATGTCAGTGACTGATCGTGGGGAACCCGACTTAACAATATGTACAGCTGCAGTGGCTGATGTCTGTGAAAGGCTTATGATACAGGGTGCCCGAGGGAGTTCCAGGACCGCTGGACTCCGCAGAGTGTAGAATGTATCCTCAATAAGGATTGTATCATAATTGTATAATAGTTTATTATGAATATATGTTTGTATTATATTATATTATATATATGGTGGTGGGTTCTGGCTTGTTTTATTGTAGTGTAAATATTATTTTTTAATAATTGAATACATTTTTTGATTAAAAAAAAACCAACCTACCACCTGGTCAACGTCCAGCTACCCATTAGGAAGTCCACCTACGACCACACCTACGACAACCTACGTCCACAAGCCACGACAAGGTAAGCCAATCCAGCCGCCGGTACCTGTCGCCGGTTGACGTAGGTTGACGTAGGTAGTCGCCAATGGAGTTCACCGAGGTCAGCACCTGGCGACAACCTACACCAGTCTGAAGAAGGGTTTCGGCCCGAAACGTTGCCTATTTCCTTCGCTCCATAGATGCTGCTGCGCCCGCTGAGTTTCTCCAGCTTTTTTGTGTACCGACAACCTACATCATCCTAGTGACAACCTACATAACCAGGTGACCACCTACCTATAACAGCACCTACGTCAAGAGAAGTCAAGCTACGCTCATTGGCGTCAAAGTTTTACGCATTTCAAAATCCAGCGGCAAACAGAAAAACGCTACGATTCTTTGGACGACTGAGGAGACTACTCACGACCATACAGGCGACACCCCGGCGACCACGTGGCGACAGCCTAGTTGCCGGCAGTCGCCTAAAAAATTGCCTACGTGGTACAGGGGCATTAAGTGGCAGTCACTTTGTGCATAGAAGGTTCCATCCAACTTCAATGAGATGCCTGGATGGTATCGTCTGGAAGGATTATGTTTTCACACGTGGCGCAGCGGTAGAATTGCGGCCTCGCGGCGCCGGAGACCCGGGTTCGATCCCGACTACGGAGTTTGTATGTTCTCCCCGTGACCCGCGTGGGGTTTTCTCCGAGATTTCTAGGTTTCCTCCCACACTCCAAAGACGTACAGGTATGTCGGCTAATTGGCTTGGGTAACATTGTAAATTGCCCCGAGTGTGTGTGTCGGATAGTGTTAGTGTGCGGGGCTCGCTGGCCGGCACAGACTCGGTGGGCTGAAGGGCCCTGTTTCTTTCCGCTAAACAAACAAAAATAAAACAAATAAGCCAAATGTGGGTAAATCAATCAGTTAGCGTGATGAATTGGACTGATGTATCCGTCTCTGTGATGTGTTGTTCTACGAACCTGACCCTTACACTGACAACCTTTGGTTATGCTCTTATCAACAGACGGAATGATTCTCTTTAATCCATTGCATAAAATCCCTTTATGAATGATAATTCAATAGGTCACCATTCATTCTTTCATCAAGACAAAGGAGACCCAGCCTATTTGACCTATCCTGTTATGCACACCCTTGTATTTCTCGCATCATCTTGTAAATCATTTCTGCACCTTCTCTAGTGACTCGATATCCTTCTTATAAAATGCCTATAAGAAATCTAGGTAATTCTAAGTGTGCTCCGACATGTTGCTGGATGAAAACACCAGTTTCTATTCAGTCAGGCCGACATGGTTGTACAGTTATAGAATCCTAGACTCACGGAGTCATACTGTACAGCGTGGAAACTGGCCCGCTGGCCCAAGCCAATTAACTTACAAACCTGGGTGGGAGATTGCAACCTTCACGTGGTCCGCCCTGTTTCGACGAATGCAATCAACCCGGCGTGCACAATCAAATAAGATCAAATAGAGCAAGTTGTCCTACAACTTTAGGCTGTGCACGGATGCTATCTGTTTTGAGTATAGGAGCAGGGAGGTTCTACTGCAGTTGTACAGGGTCTTGGTGAGACCACATCTGTAGTATTGCGTACAGTTATGGTCTCCTAATCTGAGGAAGGACATTCTTGCCATAGAGGGAGTACAGAGAAGGTTCACCAGACTGATTCCTGGGATGTCAGGACTTTCATATGAAGAAAGACTGGATAGACTCGGCTTGTACCCGCTAGAATTTAGAAGATTGAGGGGGGATCTTATAGAAACGTACAAAATTCTTAGGGGGTTGGACAGGCTAGATGCAGGAAGATTGTTCCTGATGTTGGGGAAGTCCAGAACAAGGGGTCACAGTTTAAGGATAAGGGGGAAATCTTTTAGGACCGAGATGAGAAAAACATTTTTCACACAGAGAGGGGTGAATCTGTGGAATTCTCTGCCACAGAATGTAGTTGAGGCCAGTTCATTGGGAGTTAGATGTGGCCCTTGTGGCTAAAGGGATCAGGTGGTATGGAGAGAAGGCAGGTACAGGATACTGAGTTGGATGATCAGCCATGATCATATTGAATGGCGGTGCAGGCTCGAAGGGCCAAATGGCCTACTCCTGCACCTTTTTTCTATGTTTCTATGTTTCTACCTGTGCGGAGTTTGCAAATTCTTCCTGTGACTGCGTGGGTTTCCTCCAGGTGCTCTGGTTTCCTCCAACATTCCAAAGGCGTGCAGGAATATGGGTTAATTGGCGTTTGTAAATTGTGCCGAGTGTGTAGCATGTGAAAGTGGGACAACATAGAACTAGTGTGCGGGTGATCGATAGTGCGCATGGTCTAAGGTGGGCCGATGGGCCTGCTTCCATGCTGTATCGCTGCAACATGGTTAAATAACAAACGTTGTTTATTTTGTGTCTGGAAACGGTCCAAACTGGTAGAACATCCAGTGATAAATTGCAAGAAGCTTCCAAAATCGTCTGCGATTTGCACATTAGGAATGATTTGCTGCCCTGCACTACAGTAAAAGATGACTGGGATATGAAGTAGCTGGCTTCCCAACTCGACTGCGAAAACTCATCCTTGGAAACCGCTCAACAACTGTTTGTTCTTGGGACGGATAATTCTAACTCAGGCATGGGACTCTTTTCCCTCCTGCCTTAAGCCCCTGTCCCACTTAGGCGATTTTTTTCGGCGACTACAGGCGACTAGGCTGCCGCCACATGGTCGCCGGGGTGACGCCTGCATGGCCGTGAGTTGTCTCCTCAAGTTGCCAAAAGAGTCGTAGCGTTTTTCTGGTCGCCGCTGGATTTTGAAAAGCTCAAAACTTTTCGGCGACTGTGGGCTTGACGTAGCTTGTCTCCACCTGTCGGAGGTGCTTGTCGTATGTTGTCGGCAGGATGACATTGGTTGTCGCTAGGTGACGTTGGTTGTCGCCGGGTGCTGACTTCGGTGAATTCCATTGGCGACTACCTACGTCAACCTACGTCAACCGGCGACAGGTACCGGCGACTGAATTGTCATCAGTTGTCTCCGACAGGGTCGTAGCTTGTCGTAGCTTGTCGCAGGTGGACATAGGTTTTAGTTTGGTTGTCGTAGGTTGTCGCCTGTGTGGTCGTAGGTTGTCGAAGGTGTGGTCGTAGGTGGATGTCCTAATGGGTCACCGGTTGTCGGTAGTTTGCCGCAGCTTAATGTCGACTAGGTGCTAGGTTGCCGTAGACATCGTCGTGGGGGGGTCCAGTCGCCGCTTTTTCGGCAACCTGCTACGAGTGTGACGGTCGCCGGCAGTCACCAGAAAAATCGCTGAAGTGGGACAGGCCCTTAACAGACCCTGTTTCCAAGCAGGTCTTCCTTGGAAAGACCAAGTTCATATGCACGATGGCACATTGTTGTGTAATAATAATAATAATGGATGGGATTTATATAGCACCTTTCTAATACTCAAGGCGCTTTACATCGCATTATTCATTCACTCCTCAGTCACACTCAGTGGTGGTAAGCTACTTCTGTAGCCACAGCTGCCCTGGGGCAGACTGACGGAAGCGTGGCTGCCAATCTGCGCCTACGGCCCCTCCGACCACCACCAATCACTCGCACACATTCACACACAGGCAAAGGTGGTTGAAGTGTCTTGCCCAAGGACACAACGACAGTATGCACTCCAAGCGGGATTCAAACCAGCTACCTTCCGGTTGCCAGCCGAACACTTAGCCCATTGTGCCATCTGTCGTCCCGTGTAGTAGTTACAGTATGTTGCTGAACAAGCTGCAACAGCTGGGCAACACCACACTCAGCCAGTAATACTGTTGGCTCACAACTTCAGTGACCAGCGCAGCGGTAGAGTTGCTGCCTTACAGCACCAGGCACCCGGGTTCGATCCTGACTACGGGTGCTGTCTATACCGAGTTTGCACGTTCTCTCCGTGATCTTCATTTTCCTCCCACATTCCCAAGACTTACAGGTTTGTAGGTTAATTGGCTTGGTGTAAGTGGGTGTCGGATAGTGTGAATGGGCGGGGATCGTTGGTCGGTGCGGACACGGTGGGCCGAAGGGCCTGTTTCCACGCTGTATCATAAGATTATGTGAATGGAGCAGAACTAGGCCATTCGGCCCATCAAGTCTACTCCGCCATTCATTCATGGCTGACCTATCTCTCTCTCCTAACCCTATTCTCCTGCCTTCTCCCCATAACCTCTGGCACCCATACAAATCAAGAATCTATCTATCTCTGCCTTAAATGTATCCACTGACTTGGCCTCCACAGCCCTCTGTGGCAAAGAATTCCACAGATTCACCAACCTCTGACAAAATAAATTCCTCCTCACCTCCTTCCTAAAAGAACGTCCTTTACTTCTTGAGGCCACGACCTCTAGTCCAAGACCCTCCCACTAGTGGAAACATCCTCTCCTCATCCACTCTATCTAATCTCTAAACTAAACTAAACTAAACTAATCCAGTCATCTCGTGATTTTGTGCACCCCTATAAGATCACCCCTCATCCTCCTGCGCTCCATGGAATAGAGTCCTAGCCTGCTCAACCTCTCCCTGTAGCTCAGCCCTCGACCCAGAACTTGATGGGCATGTTGTTCTATTCCTCTCACATTTTTCTTCCAGAAATTTCGATCCACGCAGCCTGATTTTGGATCCTATTCCTGAAAAGAAAAAAAATGCATTTTCTTCAGAGACTACAGTTGTGTTAGAAGAAAGATTGAATGATTCAAAGGATGCGCTGAACGCTATACTCCCTTACTGCCACAGCCACACTGTGGTGAGGAAACTGACTCAGTGTATGCCACGCCACCCCTTTGAACTCTTGAATTACTTCATGTTATTTAACGTAACCGTGTTCATCGCTCAGCCTCTTGGGCCATCGGTCACTAAAGCAGCGGTCTTTTCATTAAGGTAGCACGGAGGCCCTCGAACAGTAACTTGAAGACGGACGATTGTTTGCTCAGGCATCCCAGTTATTTGTTTCTGAGAACGTTCTTTCAGATCCAGCTGCCGGCACTTGCCCAGGGGAGCAATAGGTATTTACCACAGGAAGAAATGTTGCATTAATCACCTCCTGCATTTTAATAAGAGAGGTGATTTAATATTAAATGGAATAAAAGAAGCAAGTAACGTTATCTAAGTTGAAGCTTCTGTTCCATCCTTCACAGACATCAGGTTGTTAAAAGGAACTAAATGCAAGCTGTCCCACGTGTCAAAGACCTGCACAATTATTGTGTCTCCCTAGACTTACAAGAGGATAAAGATAGAATGTGGACAAAACTACAGTGAAGAGAACCTACCGTGAGCAAAACGGCAAGTGCTGGAGAAACAGCAGCTCAGCCTCACAGCGCCAGAGACCCGGGTTCGATCTCGACTACGAGTGCTGTCTGTACGGAGTTTGTACTTTCTTCCCATGACATGCGTGGGTTTTCTCCGGGTGCTCTGGTTTCCTCCCGCACTCCAAAGACGTGCGGTCTCATAGGCTAATTGGCTTGGCATCATTGTCAATTGTCCCTGGTGTGTGTCGGATAGTGTAAGTGTGCGGGGATCGCTGGTTGGCGCTGAAGGACATGTTACCGCGTTGTATCTCTAAACTAAACTAATCTAAACTAAGCTAAACTAAATGGGTCAGGCAGCATCTGTGGAGGGAATGGATAGGTGACGTTTTGGGTTAAGACCCAGACTCAAGATTCCAGCATCTGCAGTTCCTTGTTCCAGTTCCAGTTCCAGAATCTACCAATTTTACTAATTGATCAATTTGATCCTATAAGCGATGACCACCCTCCTCATTATCAACAATTACCGAGGACTCTGTTTTGCATATTCTGTTGTGCTGCTGCAAGTAAGAATTTCATTGTTCCATTTGGGAACAATAAACCACTCTTGTTTCTTGACTCCCTTGACTCTTGACTCTTTAAACTGTGGACTTTAAGCTTTAGAGCTTTAGCGATTCAGTGCAGAAACAGGCACTTTGTTCCCAACAAGTCCATGCTGACCAGCGATCATCCCTTACACTGATACTACTCAACACAAGGAACAATTTTTACAATTTTCTTTTACCAAAGCCAATTAAACTACAAACTTGTAAGAAGGAAATGCAGATGCTGGTTTACGCCAAAGATAAACATGAAAAGCTGGAGTAACTCAGCGGTGATGTTTTGGGTTGAGATGAAACTAGTCTGAAGAACGGTCTCGACCCGAAACGTCGCCCATTCCTTCTCTCGAGAGATGCTGCCCGTCCCGCTGAGTTACTCCAGCATTTTGTGCCTATCTTAACCTACAACCCTGTACGTCTTTGGAGTGAGTGAGGAAACCCGGAGCACCCGGAGAAAACCCACCAAGGTCACGGGGAGAAGGTACAAACTCCGTACAGATAAGCAGCCGTAGTCGGGATCGAACCCGGGTCTCTGGCGCTGTAAGGCAGCGACTCTACTGCCGCGCCACCGTGCCAAAATATCTACTTTTGTGTCATCTGAGAACTTACTCATCATGCCTTGTTCATTCATGACGATGGATCACACAAATAAAAATGTAATAAAAGACAGTTCAATCACTGAGTTGATGAGCAACGATTAACAAATTCATTGTGAACGTCAGGTTTGGTCACAGGTTAACGTCTTGTTTATTTAAAAAATAAGTGTAGATGAGAGGTAATTAAGAGCTTTGAAGAGAGGAACTTCACAATGGAGCGTTCAAATAAATGCACAGCCTTAATTCTGCCTGGTGAAAGGTGTGATTCATTTATTGACCAACCATCGGTGGCAGAAACGGAGGAGCAGCCATCAAGAGATGGCCGCAGAAAGCTGGAGTAACTCAGCGGGTCGGGCAGCATATCTGGAGAAATGGAATGGGTCGAGACCCTTCTTCGGACTAGTAGTAGGGAAAAGGGGCACGAGAGATATGGACGATGGTGTAGAGAGATGAATGAAAGATATGCAATGAAGGCTCAGTGGGGGAGCAGCGAGAGAGAGGAAGCTGCAGAACTCATCGAAGAGAGGAGGAGAACTTCTTCAAAGTAGACGTTCCATGAGGAGATTTCGCAGTGGTGCGGACAAAATGAGTAGGAAGGGACTGCAGGTGCTGGTTTAAGCCGAGGGTAGACACAAAAAGCTGGAGTAACTCAACAGGACAGGCAGCATCTCTGGAGAGAAGGAATGGGTAATGTTTCGGGTTGAGACCATTCTTTAGACTAGTTAGGGAAAAGGGAAACAAGAGATGAGAGATGTGTCTATCTCTTAAGACTTAGGACTTATTTAAGACTGAGATGAGGGAAAACATTTCCACCCAGAGAGTTGTGAATCTGTGGAATTCTCTGCCACAGAAGGCAGTGGAGGCCAATTCACTGGATGTATTCAAGAGTTAGATTTCACTCTTCGGGCTAAAGGAATCATGGGAAATTGGGTACTGATTTTGAATGATCAGCCATGATCATATTAAATGGCGGTGCTGGTTCGAATGGCCGAATGGCCTATTCCTGCACCCCGTTTTCTATGCCTATGCTTCTAATACACGCATTACACTGTTATCCATTTCAAAATGGTGTGCTAACCATGCTGTTTTTTGGGGCCAGAACAGGATAGGAAAAGCTTCTTTTTTAATGAAACATCTCACACCTAAATTAGTATGCACCAATGCACTTCACAGTCACGAAAGAATGGACCTAGGTTTGAAGAAAGGTACATTTTTTTCAGATTATATTTCCCCTTCCATACGAAAGACTGAGATTGATCTGGTTATTATTTCAGAAGGATCTAAGGAACAAGGCAAGCTTTCCCTCAGTGAAGCTACCAAAGGATGTGCAGAATCCATTTTCTCTGGTTGTGAATTAAATAAGGAAACATCATCTTCCAATTAGAGTTAACACATTTAGGAATGAAGTCGGGAAACTTATTTTCCCCACACACTGAGAGTCCTTCGATCCTACTGCAATTTATAATACGTATAATATCTAACCTGACCAATCCCACTTGCCTGCTTTAAATTCACATCTCCCCATGCTTTGCATCCATTCAAGGATCCCTCCAAATGCCATCGTTTCACTCAACACCTCCATTCAGTCCACCTAAACCTACCTGATCTCCCGGTTGCTAAAAACTCCCCCTCCCATTCCTACACTGACCTTTCTGTCCTGGGCCTCCTCCATTGTCAGAGTGAGGCCCAGGGAAAATTGGAGGAACAGCACCTCATATTTCTCTTGGGCAGCTCACACCCCAGCGGTATGAACATTGACTTCTCAAACTTCAAGTAGCCCTTGCTTTCCCTCTCTCTCCATCCCCTCCCCCTTCCCAGTGCTCCCACCTCCGAATACATTCTCTCCCTGTACCGCCCACTCCCATGACATCAGGAAAAATGTTCCCAATGTTGGGCGAGTCCAGAACCAGAGGCCACAGTCTTAGAATAAAGGGGGAAGCCATTTAAGACTGAGATGAGAAAATTTGTTTTCACCCAGAGAGTTGTGAATTTGTGGAATTCCCGGCCACAGAGGGCAGTGGAGGCCAAGTCACTGGATGGATTTAAGAGTGAGTTTGATGGAGCTCTAGGGGCGAGTGGAAAGAAGAGAAATGGGGAGAAGGCAGGCACGGGTTATTGATTGGGGACGATCAGCCATGATCACAATGAATGGCGGTGCTGGCTCGAAGGGCCAAATGGCCTCCTCCTGCACCTATTTTCTATGTTTCTATGTTTCTATGTCACCCATTCCTCTCCAGAGATGCTGCCTGTCCCGCTGAGTTACTCCAGCATTTTGTGTCCAGCCTCTTAAAAGTTCCTACTGTTCCTGCCTCTGCCTCCTCTGGCAGTTCATTCCAGATATAAACTACATTTTTATGTGAAAATATAACCTGTCGGATCTGCAAATGGTTCAATGGTGTTTTAATTGTCACACGGGCAACTGCACAGGGAAATTCCTTTTGCGTATTTACACATGAGGACGCGGCCTTTTTATCGGCGCTATTTCCAAAGTCCAGAGTCTAGTCACCGCATGCTCGCTCTACAAGACATCAAAGCGGGTGGAGATCAAAGATAAATAGATCATGAATTCTACACTTCTCCCAGCTAATAACGATCTATTCGACATGATCTCCACCCCCTTTGATGTCTCAGTTCTCACACCTTGCACTTCCTTATCTCTGTATCACCCCCTCTCCCTCCCCTGACTCTCAGTCTGAAGGAGGGTCTCGACCCGCAACGTCACCCATTGCTTCTCTCCAGAGATGCTGCCTGTCCTGCTGAATTACTCCAGCTCTTTGTGTCCAAGTGATAGGTGGATACAGGTGAGTGTTTTTTTTTTTTGACCGGCAGGTGATTGGACAAAGTGCAGAGATGAAAAGGCAAAATGCGTGAAATAAGGATAGAAGAGGTGTGAAGTGTGAAGCCAGAGGAAGGAAGATGTGTGGAAGGGAATAGGGAGGTGGGGGAAGGGGGAAAATGGGGGAGAATCCAAGTGGGGTTTGTACGGAAGAGAGGGGACGGGAATGGGGGGAAAGGTGGGGAGCGGGGAAGATAACTAAGTTACTTACTTTGTGCATGTAAAACGTGCTTGGCTTGTGTCGAAAATGTTATACTTCATGGATAAGAGAAAGGTTACGGGAAAAGGATATTGCCGTAGTCAGGGCTGTAGTTTAGTTTAGATTAGTTTAGTTTATTGTCGTGTGTACCGATGTACAGTGAAAAGCTTTGGTTGTGTGCTAACTAGTCAACGGAAAGATAGTACATGATTATAAATGAACCATCCACAGCGAACAGAAACAGGATAAAGGAAATAATGTGAATAACGTTTCATGCGAGATGATGTCCAGTAAAGTCTGATTAAAGATAGTCCGAGGATCTCCAATGAGGTAGATAGTAGCTCAGGACCGGTCTCTAGCAGGTGGTAGGATGGTTCAGTTGCCTGATAACAGCTGGGAAGAATCTGTCTCTGAATCTGGAGGTGCGCCTTTTCACATTTCTGTACCTTTTTTGCCTGACGGGAGAGGTGAGGAGAGGGAGTGGCCGTGGTCCTTGATTATGCTGCTGGCCTTGCCGAGGCAGCGTGAGATGTGGGTGGAGACGGTGGAAGGGAGGTTGGTTTGCGTGATGGTCTGGGCGGCGCCCGCGACTCTGCGATTTCTCCCGGCCTTGGACGGAGCTGTTCCCGAACAATGCGGTGACGCGTCCCGATAAAATGCTTCACACTCTTGGCGTTCCGAGAGTTGCAACGTTCCAGCATCAAGACTGCGGGACACCTGGCGTTCCCGTGTTTCCCAATGACGGACCTCTTCCTGGTAAGGTACACAAAATTGCTGGGGAAACTCAGCGGGTGCAGCAGCATCTATGGAGCGAAGGAAATAGGCGACGTTTCGGGCCGAAACCCTTCTTCAGACTGATGGGGGGTGGGGGGGGGGAGAAAGAAGGAAAAGGGGAGGAGGAGGAGGAGCCCGAGGGCGGGCGGATGGGAGGGTGGGAGGAGACAGCTAGAGGGTTAAGGAAGGGGAGGAGACAGCAAGGGCTAGCAAAATTGGGAGAATTCAATGTTAATGCCATACGGACGCAAGGTCCCCAGACGGAATATGAGGTGCTGTTCCTCCAATTTCCGCTGTTGCTCACTCTGGCAATGGAGGAGAACCAGGACAGAGAGTTCTCCTCCTCTCTTCCTGGTAAGTCTCTGTTTACGCTGCTATACCTCGGAGAGCTAGCTGATCTCTCTCCTGTTCACTAAATCCTCGCTGCTAGGTCTTGCCAACTCTGGAATGGACTTTTGTAGGTCGGGAAAATCAAGGGGAAGTTAAGAGCCTGTCCCACTTTCACGAGGTAATTCACGAATTCTCCCGTGTTTTCCCCTTGATTCAAACTCGCAGAATGTTCGTAACGAGTCCATAGGAGGTCGTAGGAGTTTGTAGATCTATCGCAGGGGCTCGTTATGCCAGCTGTGGGTACTCGTGGCATCAGGTAAGTCGGGACGTTTTTTCCAGCCCGATAAAAAATGTCCACGAGTCAAAAAAATGTTCGGGATGAAAGAATTAAGTCGTGAAAGTGGGACAGGCCCTTTAGGGCAATCTCTCATCGATTGCGTACTTTTTTGCCTTTCTTCCTTTCAAAGTAAGGAGAGACTCATTTAATAATGGGCTGCTGGCAAGTCACTACTCGTGGGGGGAAACTGACAGTGCAGAAATGAGAGGAATTACAGAATATTGATTTCCATTGTCATGCTGTCAGGAAGAAAGCGGTAAACATTTTTGAATGGATGTAGGTTGCAAAGTTGCGATCGGGATAACGTATTGAGAGCCGCGGCTCGCTACAGCACAAAAGGTTGAAAACAATTGATCTAATTGAATTGGAACTGCAGCTTCAAGGACGGAAAGGTTCCACTTCGGTTCATAAGACCATTAGGTGCAAAAGAAATAGAAGCTATTTGTGCCTGCTGTGGCCTTCAATACAGACCACAGCTGATCTATTGCCTCATTACAACTTTCCTGCACAGCCCACATGTCCTCTCATTTTCTTAATATCCAAAACTCTATTACAGGGGACATCGAACCGTGCAGCACAGGTCGTCATGGTGGCGCAGCGGTAGAGTTGCTGCCTTACAGCGCCAGAGACCAGCATTTGATCCTGACTACAGCTGCTGTCTGTACAGAGTTTGTATTGATACTTTATTATCACATGTCACAGTGAAATTCTTTCTGTTGCACACCCTACACAAGGTATGCAAAGAGTCGCCACCTATAGGGCACCAACAAAGTTGCAAAGTTCTTCCTACGACCTGAAGATAGACACAAAAAGCTGGAGTAACTCAGCGGGACAGGCAGCATCTCTGGAGAAAAGGAATGGGCGACGTTTCGGGTCGAAATCCTTCTGGGTTTCCTCCCACTTTCCAAAGATGTGCCAGCTTGTCGGTTAATTGGCTTCGGTAAATAGTAAATTGTCCCTAGTGTAGCATGCAGGACAGTGTATGAGGTGATCACTGATCCCCGCTGACTCGGTGGGCCAAAGAGCCTGTTTCCCTGCTGTATCGCTCAAGTCAAAGACCCTTTAGCCCACGATGTCTGTGCCAAAAATGATGCCAAGACCAACTGTTATCTGCCTGCACATAATCCATATTCATTACCATGCTTCTATCCAAAAAGTCTCTTAAATGTTTAGTCTGGTTTAGTTTATTCTCTCGTGTACCCGAGGTACAGTGAAAAACTTTTATTGCGTGCTAACCAGTCAGCGGAAAGACAATACAGGATTGTGATCGATCCATTTACCATGTAGAGATAGATACCTGGTGAGGGAATAACGTTTAGTGCAAGGTAAAGTCAGCAAAGCCCGATCAAGGATAGTCCGAGGGTCATCAGAGATAGATGGATCAATAGAAGGGAGTTTGGTTTGTGTGATGGTTTGGGCTGTGTCTGAAATTTGCTGCAATTCCTTGCTGTCCTGGATGGAGCTGTGATGCATCCTGATAAAATGCTCTCTGCATCTTTAGAAGCTGGTGAATCACACCGAGCCTAGCCAATAATCAATAATCAATCTATCGGAGCCATCTTGCCTAATGTCATCTGATGCCAGCCCTGATTTGTCCTGGTATTTCCTTGCTTCCAGATCCTGCCCCCTCCAATCAGTCTGAAGAAGGGCCTCGACCCGAAATGTCACCTATCCATTTTCTCCGGAGATGCTACCTGACCAGCTGAGTTACTCCAGCGTTTTGTGTCTGTCATTCTCGTAAACTTCCTCTGCACCCTTTCCAAAGCCTCCGCGTCCTATCTGTAATAGGGCGGCCAGAACAGCATGCCATGTTCCATCTGCAGCAGCCTCCATCTACACCTCACGCTGCCTCACAGCATAATCATGGTCCAGTCTCACCCTGGTCACTCCCTCTTCTCCCCTCTTCCATCAGGCAAAAGGTACAGAAGTGTGAAAACGCACACCTCCAGATTCTGGAACAGTTTCTTCCCAGCTGTTATCCTACCATCCTACCAACAACCAGAGAGCAGTGCTGACCAACCATCTTCCTCGTTGGAGACCCTCGGACTATCTTTAATCGGACTTTACTTTATCCGGCACTAAACGTTATTCCCTTTATCATGTATCTGTACACAGTGGACGGCTCGGTCGTAATGATGTATATTCTTTCTGCTGACTGGTTAGCATGCAACAAAAGCTTTTCACTGTACCTCGTTACCTGTGACAATGAACTAAACTAAACTAAATGTCTGAAAATGGGGCTCGACCCGAAACCTCACACATTCCTTCATCTCCAGAGATGCTGCTTGTCCCGCTGAGTTACTCCAGCATTTTGTGCGTATCAAAACAAAACCAAACTAAACCAACGTCATACAAAGCTGCATCACGACTTCTATACTCAATGCATCTGACCGATGAAAGCAAGCATACCATATGCCTTCGCAACTTGACATTAGAAAACATAGAAAATAGGTGCAGGAGGGGGCCATTCGGCCCTTCAAGCCAGCACCGCACATTGTGATGGTTTGGGCTGCATCCGTAATTCGTTGCAATTCCTTGCTGTCCTGGACGGAGCAGTGATGCATCCTGATAAAATGCTTTCTGCTGTGCATCTTTAGAATCTGGTGAATCACACCGAGCAAATTAAAGAAATAAAATGTCTTTAATTTGGTAAAGAAAGCTATAGCGCTGCTGGACCTCAGTTAGAAACATAGAAAATAGGTGCAGGAGTAGGCCATTCGGCCCTTCGAGCCCCCAGCACCGCCATTCAATATGATCATGGCTGATCATCCAGAATCAGTACCCTGTTCCTGCTTTTTCCCCACTTCCATTGATTCCTAATAGCTGTATCTAACAGTTTGTTGCAGACACATTTGTTAGAGTGTGTGTGGGAAGGAACTGCAGATGCTGGCTTACACCGAAGATAGACACAAAATGCTGGAGTAACTCAGCGGGAGAGGCCGCATCTCCGGGGAGAAGGAACGGGAGATGTTTTTCGGCTTTGCCTGCTTGTCCGACTGTCCATGAACCTGTGCCTCTCGCTCGCCTGCTTCCCACGCTGATGTGATGCAAAGAGACAAGAGGCATCAACTAATAATTCGATGTGTAGACGGGATGCGGAGACCAAAACAAAAAACAATCTATCGTACACGCGCGAGAGAGAGACGCGCACACTACAGTGGGGCTCTGAATCTCTCGCACAGCTCAGGGAACAAACACCATGCTCACATTGTTTAATGAAGAAGTCACAGAGTAATAAATGCATTCAGAGTTCACTGTGCCCCGAACACATCAAGTGGTTGACCTGCAGCCCATGGTTCACTTGCCCTCTCGCCGGTTAAACAAGGAGTGAGCGAGGGGGCACTTTTTTTCATCAAGCCATCAGTCGCAATCTTCTCCACGGTGCAAGGATGACCTTTCTCAGGAGCAAAGCTGCTGACGCCGGAAGAGCCTATTGCAACCCAGAGCCTATAGCAACAGTAAACATTTTATTGAATGACCTTTGAATCCCGACTCAACTGCATTGTGATTTATTTTCTTGATTTAATGGCCCCCCCTCCCCCACTCCCCCTCGTTCACTTCCCTCTGCGGCCGAGCTATATGTTACCAGTTTTCTGCGCTTTCTTTCCCTTCGAAATAAATCAATCTATAGCAAAGAAAAAGATTACTGGACCAACTGGAACTCGTTGGGTCCCTGTCACACGGGAGGCCTGGTCCCCCAAACGGAACTCCTCCCCCAACGCAATATTCCACCACTCACCCATTCCCCCATATTCCAGCACTCACCCATAGCCCCCAAATGTGCAGGGGCGTATCCCCAGCACTGCCTCCCCCTCCTCTTGCTTCAAGAACTTTAAAAAAGAATGCAATTGCATTACAGTCTCTCCTGTTGAGCTAAAAACCTGCTGAATTGCTCGATTGCAACTTTCTTGCAAGCTGGGCCAGCAAGGATTTAGCTGTCAAATTCATCTTAACTTGAATGTTAAACTTAAAAATTAAGAATAACTTGTGAAATATAAGATCAATCTGAATAAATCTTTATAGGAACGGCCGTGGGACAAACGTCAGTAAGGGGGTGCAAAGATTTTAGCGCTACTGTATACGGTTTTGGCGTAGATACCATCTCAATCACACACACACACAAACAAGATGAGACTTTTAATAGTATACTAGACTAATTGTAGACCCGTTGGGTCTGCTCCCTCAGCGCACCCGTCCCCTAACCGTAGGCCCCACGGGAGACGTGGTTCTCCAACTCAACCCGTTGTCAAGGTAAGATTCGAGCACTCCTCAGCAAAGATCATAGTTCGTGAGCCTCCCCAGCACTGGAGTTGGAATAAAAATCCCAATAGCATCTTCCCAATTGACCCTCCCCCTCCTATCCTGCCAGGAGCTATGATGGCAACATTGTTGCAAATGTGCACTTGCTGTGAGATATCATTGAGCTGAAAAGTTCATTGTTTCTGCCAGTTCCTGTCTTCCAAGTTTGTATCGAAGTGTGTTGGAAGCTCTGAGAAATGATTTTTACTGTAAAAACCATTTTAAATCCAAAGTTTTGTCAGATCTTTGAACGTTTTCATTAATAACTTGAGAAATCATGCATGGATTTTTCAGATAAGGCGATTTTGGACTCCACGGGATAAATCTCTATCGGAATATGTAAAAATGTTACCGTTAGTACCTCGTTTTTTTGAGAAGATGAGATTATACACACACACACATCCAAGATCAGAGTTTTAATAGGTACGAGACTAAGTGGGACCCGTTGGGTCCCAGCATCACACGGGAGGGCTGGTCCCCCAACGCAATATTCCACCTCTCCACCAATTCCAATATTGGTGGCCAGTGGGGGGTGGGGGGGGGATTTCTGGAGCGCTAGTATGGGTGTTGTGGGCTGAAGGGACCAGTTTCCAGAGGGCTAGTATGGACATTGTGGGCCGAATGGATTCTTGGCCTGGCAACACATGTTCCATCACATGCCGATCCGTAGCATTCAAAGGGCGAGGCACTAAATCGGTTATTTCATGTTGTTTAGTTGAGTTTAGAAATACAGCATGGAAGCAGGCCCTCCCGCCCTACGAGTTCGCGCCAACCAACGATTCCCGCACACTAACACTATCTTACACACTCTAGCGACACCAATTAAGCTACAACCCGTGCGTCTTTGGAGTCTGGGAGGAAACCTGAGCACACGGGGAAGCCCCACGCAGGTCACGGAGAGAACGTACAAACTCCTTACAGACAGCACCTGTAGTCAGGATCGAACCTGGGTCTCTGGCGCTGTGAGGCAGCAACTCTACCGCCGCTCCACCGTGCCGCCCAAACTTACGTAGCAAAGTAAATTTATATTCCTCAGCAGCCACGGTGAGATTTGAGACTGTGTCTCTCAATCGTTGATGCAGATTTCTGGATCATTCTATCAGCGACAGACCACAGCAACAGCAACAGAGTCTTTGGAGTGAGAAACAAAGACCGATGCCAACATTTAAGAAACATTTAGGCAGGTATATGGATAGGACAGGTTTAGAGGGATATGTGTCAAAATGCTGGAGTAACTCAGCGGGACAAGCAGCATCTCTGGAGATGAAGGAATGTGTGAGGCAGGTGGGACTAGTGCAGATGGGGCATGTTGGTCAGCGTGGGCAGGTGGGCCTGTTTCCACGCTCTAAGACAGAGGCAGAGTTGA
Source organism: Amblyraja radiata (assembly GCF_010909765.2). Taxonomy (NCBI): domain Eukaryota; kingdom Metazoa; phylum Chordata; class Chondrichthyes; order Rajiformes; family Rajidae; genus Amblyraja; species Amblyraja radiata. The sequence continues at coordinate 6,710,621 of NC_045969.1, forward strand.
CCTCTGTTGTCATTGAAGAGACACACAAAACGCTGGAGTAACTCAACGGGTCGGGCAGCATCTCCGGAGAAAAGGAATAGGTGACGTTTCGGGCCGAGTCCCCTCTTCAGACTGATCTGCTGAGTTACTCTTGCATTTTGTGTCTATCTTCAATGCAAACCAGCATCTGCAACATTGACGAAACATTTACACAGATACATTTTCATACTATGACTATGACGTTTTATTAAATGAGCCGCTCTGGATTTTCAGTTCTCAGTTTTATTAAAGAGTTTTTTTGAAGAAGAGCAAACGAAATATTATTTAAATAAAAGCCACACAATGGTGCTGTGCGGAGGACTGATGAGTCTTCTTTCATTAAGGCACAGAAAGTTAGTCGAGGGAGTCACCAAGTAATCCCTTAAGGAGCACGCTGGCCATTACTGCATGGGTAATGGAGAATAATGAAAGATGTTACAATGATCACAAATCAAGTAAATTGGCCAGTTAATTTGCTATGTTGCTATAATTGTGCTATAAGTTTGCCATGTGGGGGCGGCACTGTACTGCCTTATAGCGCCAGAGACCAGGGTTCGATCCCGACTATAGGTGCTGTCTAGACGTTCACCGCATGGTCGTGTAGGTTTTCTCCGAGATCTTTGGTTCCCATCCCATTCCAAAGAGTTTGTAGGTTAAATTGGCTTGTTATAAGTGTAAATTGTTCCCCAGTGTGTGCAGGATAGTGTTAATGTGCGGGGATCATTGGCTGGTGCGGACTCGGTGGGCCGAAGGACCCGTTTCCACGCTGTATCTCTAACCTAAACTAAACTGAAGAAGGGTTTTGGCCCGAAACGTTGCCTATCTCCTTCGCTCCATAGATGCTGCTGCACCCGCTGAGTTTCTCCAGCATTTTTGTGTACCTTAAACTCAACTAAAGTTGTTTCAAGCTGGCATATGAGATAAAAAAAATTACCCACCATCCAAGTTCCCTAACTAGAATTCACTATTAACCCTCATAGTTCATGATGGCACCCATTCCAAGCGACTCTTTGTGTGCTGGTCACAGGATTTGCAATCACTCATTATCATCCTTCTATCTTTTAAAACTCTACTCCGACAGCACAAATCATTATTCCCTTTATCATGTATCTTTACACTGTGGATGGCTCAATTGTGATCATGTATTGTCTTTCCGTTGACTGGTTAGCGTGCAACAAAAGCTTTTCACTCTACCTCAGTACACACGTCACCGTACTGGGACCACATCACCCCGATCCTGGCCTCTCTCCACTGGTTCCCTGTGCGGTTCCGAATAAATTTCAAGACCTTCCTCTATGTCTACAAAGCCCTCAATGGGCTTGCCCCCTCCTACATTATAAGTCTTCTCACCCACCACTCCACCTCCAGGTCCCTCAGATCATCCGACTTGGAGTTACTGAATATCCCGCGGTCTAGGTATAAGCTCAGGGGCGAGCGCGCCTTTGCGGTTGCAGCTCCTAGATTGTGGAACAGCATCCCCCTTCCCATCAGAACTGCCCCCTCCATCGACTCCTTTAAGTCTAGACTAAAATCTTACATGTACTCCCAAGCCTTTCTTGACGTCCTCTGAGCGAGGGCTATATGTATACAGGCCCGTACGAAGCTTTTCAAAAAGGGGGGTGGCATGAGGGGGGATGCGGGTGGGGCTGAGCGGGGGGGGGGGTGCGGGTGCGGGTGGGGCTGAGCGGGGGGGCTGAGCGGGGGGGGGGGCGGCGGGGGGGGGGTGCGGGGGGGGGGTGCGGGTGGGGCTGAGCGGGGGGGCTGAGCGGGGGGGGGGGGGAGCGGGCGGGCCTGAACCGCAGGTCTGAGCGGGGGGGGGGGGGGGGGGGGAGCGGGCGGGCCTGAACGGCAGGTCTGAGCAGGGGGGGGCCAGAACCCCCTCCGCACCCCCCCTTCGGACGGCCATGGTATATATGTATGTTTCTTTGTTTATACTATTCTTATAACAAATGAAAAGCACTTTGGCCAACGAGAGTTGTTTTTTAAATGTGCTTTATAAATAAATGTGACTTGACTTGACACGTGACAATAAACTAATCTCAAACTCATTTGCTCCTCTCTATTCCCTACCAATTTAAGGCATCTGGCGAATTCGACAAAGATATACTCGCTAACTACTTTAGACTTGGACTTGGCCCTCCAGAGATGCTGCCCGACCCGTTGAGTTACTCCAGCGTTTTGTGTCTCTCTTCAATGACAACAGAGGTCAACTCTGCCTCAGTCTTAGAGCGTGGAAACAGGCCCTTCGGCCCAACTTGCCCACACTGACCCTCCGGCCCGCCAAGTCTGCGCCAACCAACGATCACCCCCATACACTAACGCCATCCCACACACTAGGGACAATTTACAATTTTACCGAAGCCAATTAACCTACAAACCTGCACGTCTTTGGAATGTGGGAGGAAACCGGAGCACCCGGAGAAAACGCACGTGGTCACGGGGAGAACGTAGAAACTCCGTGCGGACAGCACCCGTAGTCAGGATCGAACCGGGGTCACTGGCACTGCAAGGCGGCAACTCTACCGCTGCGCCACTGTGTAGCCCATCCTTGCAACCAGATCAAATGCATATCTCATTGACTGCACGGAGACCATCGATCATTCACAGGATGCTGAGTATGTGAGACTCCAACAAAAGCTCAGAAGAGTGATAAGTCTGCTGTCGCCTGAAAAACAATGCAATTGCCAATCGTATGCCCATAAATCAGCCTCCAGTGCAGGACGGTGAAGAATTCATCCTTCAGACTTGATTATATTCTTGAGAAACTGATGATCAAAAATTGATTGCAATCTGCCTTGCCACCTCATCCAGATTTGGCCATCTGAAATGGTTTTGACATCATTGATTGATTTGAGATGAGCTGGAGGGTGTGGATGGCAAATGTTTACAGGGCTGAACTGCCCCCAACCTTCACCTTTGAGTGAGTAGTGGTGAGTCTGTGGAATTCATTGCCGCAGAGGGCTGTGGAGGCCAAGACAGTGAATATTTTAAATGGCTGAGATAGATTCTTGATTAGCATGGAAGTCAGGGGTTATGGGGAGAAGGCAGGAGAATGACGTTAGGAGGGAGAGATAGACCAGCCGTGATTGAATGGGCCGAATGGCCTAATTCTGCTCCTATCGCTAATGAACCGTGAAAAGCTTTGGTTGTGTGCTGTCCAGTTAGCAGAAAGATAATACATTATTACGATTGAGCTACAGTATGTATTGTTTTATGAACTCATGAGTAAGTGGTGAGTTTTGCCTATGCCAGAAATTGAGAAGGCTAGTCCAATGCTAGAAAAATTCTAGGCCACCACACCAGTATTATGGTCATGTCCTGTCACCAGCTAGAGAGTGGTCCTGACCTCCCATCTCCTTCACTGGAGACCTTTGAACTATATTTTATCAGATTTTATCCTGCACAAAATATCCTCTATCTGTACACTGCGGGCAGCTTGAATATAATCATTAATAAAGTCTTACATTTAATTAAAATAAAATTCAGAAATTATCAATATAGTATTTTCGTTAATTGGATAGCACACAACAAAAGCTTTTAAGAAGGAACTGCAGATGCTGGAAAATCAAAGGAGAAACTCAGCGGGATTTCGGCCCAAAACGTTGCCTATTTGCTTCGCTCCATAGATGCTGCTGCACCTGCTGAGTTTCGCCAGCACTTTTGTCTACACACAACAAAAGCTTTTCACTGCACTTCAATACACATGACAATAATGAACTAAATTCAACTAAAGTTTTAAACAATAGACAATAGGAGTAGGCTATTCAGCCCTTCGAGCCAGCGCCACCATTCACTGTGATCATGGCTGATCATCCACAATCAGTACCCCGTTCCTGCCTTCTCCCCATATCCCTTGACTACGCTATTTTTAAGAGCTCTATCTAACTCTCTCTTGAAAGCATCCAGAGAATTGGCCTCCACTGCCTTCTGAGACAGAGATTTCCACAGGTTCACAACTCTCTGGGTGAAAAAGCTTTTCTTCATTGTTCTAAATGGCCTAACCCTTATTCTTAAAATGTGGTCCCTGGTTCTGGACTTCCACAATATCAGGAACCTGTTCCTGTCTCTAGCGTGTCCAATTCCTTAATAACCTTATATGTTTCAATAGGATCCCCTCTCATTGTTCCAAATTCCAGTGTGTACAAGTCCATTCTTTCAACATATGACAGACCCGCAATCCCGGGAATTAACCTCGTGAACCTACGCTGCCTCCCTCCTTGGAGGGATATGGGACAAATTCAGGCAGGTGGGACACGTGTAGTTGGGGCATTTTGGTCGGCGTGGGCAAGTTGGGCCAAAGGGCTGTTTCCATGATGTGTGACTCAATGACTCTGTGATAGGACAGGTTTAGATGGATATGAGCAAAAGGCAAGCAGGTGGGACTACAGTAGATGGGACATATTGGCCGGTGTGTGCAAATTGGGCAGAAGGGCCTGTTTCCATGGTGTAAGACTCTATAACTCTATGAACTTGATCATGCCATGTTAACCTGGATGTCTTCCTCATTGTAGTCCATGTGTTTTGCTTGATCATACATCTCTAATCTGGATCAATGTTTGTTAAAACATTTTATTTATTGGCCAACATTAAGGAAAACATTGGACCTATTTGGACTCAGGTTGCATTCAGACTGAGGTCAGTTTTTAATTTTACACTTGAGATGAGATCCAGTTTGCGTGGGCGTTTGGTGTTATATTATTATATTATTATAGACGCAGTGGTCAAGTCAGGATATAAACGACGGCGTTAATTCTGTGGTGCTCGATCATACGGAAAACATGAGCAACGGGCCCGAGATAAATTGTGGCCTTCATCAGCTGGGAAGGTATCGGACAACGAGGTGAGCAATGACAACAGGTTATGTGTCGGAAGCAACTGCAGATGCTGGTTTGCACTGAAGATAGGCACAAAATGCTGGAGTAAAGCCCCTGTCCCACTTTCACGACCTAATTGGCCGAGTTTGCCCTTGACTCATACTCGCAGCATGGTCGCCACGAGGTCGTAGGAGGTCTTCGTAACCCCGCCTCGTGCTCGTGAGTGGTCCCCGCGTACTCATGGCCTCAAACCTTTTTCCAGCCTGATAAAAAATGTCCACGACTAAAAAAAAGGCTGGCATGGAAAAAATCGATACTTTTTACACGTAGGTAGGTTGTAGTAGGTCGTGATGGTAGTCGTAGATTGTCGTAGATAGTCGTACGTCGGCAACTGGCCCGAGAAAAAAAATGCAAACATGACATAATTTTATCAGGTGATCATTTCCACTCGTAGCTAGTCATAATTGGTCTTAGGTGCGGAAGACTGAGGTCGAGGGGGGTCGCAGGAGGTCGTAGACATAGTCGTAGGAGGTCGTAGACATAGTCGTAGGAGGTCGTAGACATAGTCGTAGGAGGTCGTAGACATAGTCGTAGGAGGTCGTAGGAGGTCTTTTACTTTGGCGAGTCAACACGACCGTGACATTTTCTTCAACTCGTCTAGGGTCTTCTAAACTCTTGGATCAGGTCATCCAAGTGGAACAGGCCCTTAACTCAGCAGATCAGGCAGCATCTCTGCAGCAAAAGAAATAGGTGACGTTTCGGGTCGAGACCCTTCTTAGGAGGAAATGGAAATGAGAAATATAGACGGTGGTACAGAGAGATATAGAACAAATGAATTAAACATATGCAAAAACGTAACAATGATATACGTCACCTATTCCTTTTCCCCAGAGATGCTGCCTGACCCGTTGAGTTCCTCCAGCGTTTTGTGTCCCTCTTCATTGGCAACAGTGGTCCACTCTGCCTCAGCCAGAGAGTCATGGAATCGTACAGAATGGAAACAGGCCCTTCGGCCCAACTTGCCCACCCCCACCAACATGCCCCATCTACACTCATCCCTCCTGCCCGCACTTGGTGCATATCCTTCCAAACCTATCCTATCCATGTACCTGTCCAAATATCTCTTAAAGGTTGTGATAGTACATGCCTTGACTACCTCTTCCGCCAGCCACGTTCCATACACCCACCACTGTTTGTGTAAAAAAACGTTATTTAAGACTGAGGTGAGAACAAACTTTTTCACCCAGAGAGTTGTGAATTTATGGAATTCCCTGCCACAGAGGGCAGTGGAGGCCAAGTCACTGGATGGATTTAAGAGAGAGTTAGATAGAGCTCTCGGGGCTAGTGGAGTCAAGGGATATGGGGAGAAGGCAGGCACGGGTTATTGATAGGGGACGATCAGCCATGATCACAATGAATGGCGGTGCTGGCTCGAAGGGCTGAATGGCCTCCTCCTGCACCTATTTTCTATGTGTCTATAATGTTCAAAGCTGCTGCCTCTCATCAACAATGTGGCGAAGGTTCTAAATTGATGATAAAACTGGCTGATGCACAACATTATAATTACACTCACCCATTCATTGTCTCCAGAGATGCTGCCTGTCCCGCTGACTTTCTCCAGCATTTTGTGTCTATCTTCGGTTTAAACCAGCATCTGCAGTTCTTTCCTACATATTATAATTGCATTGTCAGATGAAGCATTTTGAGTGTTCATGACCAGTAAGATTTCCTAATAGGCGTGGAACTGTGCTATTAAACTGAACCAATAAATTCAGAAGCAACAATCAAGCAGCTGAATCGGTGGTGCTGGCTGACCCACTGAGTTCCTCCTGCAGCCTTTTATTTTTGCTCCAATTCACCGTCTCCCGTGTCTCCAATGAATTGAGACGGCCATTTCAAGGACTATTGAAAGATCGGTAAATGGAAACTTGCCTTTAGGTTGCAGTGCATCCATTTTGGTTGCAGTCTTGTTCATCGAAATGTGCATGCATCCGAGGTTCCAAGAATGTTGGGGATCGGCACGGTGGCACAGAGGTAGAGTTGCTGCCTTACAGCGCCAGGGACCCGGGTTCGATCCCGACTACGGCTGCCATCTGTACGGAGTTTGTACGTTCTCCCCGTGACCTGCGCGGGTTTTCTCCGGGTGCTCCATTTACCTCCCACGCTACAAAGACAAACAAATTTGTAGGTTAATTGGCTTTGGTAAAGATTGTGAATTGTCCCTAGTCTTCTTAACGAGTCCACACACAAGATTAGAACACCATCTGCATGCAATGGTGTCTGTCTTGTGCTTCTTGTGTGCGGTGGTGGAGAGATTGGTGAAACAGGGCCGCAAAGTGTACGCTCTTCCCTTGACCCCATTGTCCCTAGTGTGTGTAGGATAGTGCTAGTGTATAGGGCCTGTCCCACGAGCATGCGACCTGCATGCGGCAAACGCGATCTAAAGGGCCGGTCCCACCAACATGTGCCTGCATGCGGCAAGAGCGACCTAACGTGGTCGCTTGAGCTGTACGGCATGCGGCGAGCACGACCAAGCCAGAAGCGGGGGCCGCACGGAGGTCGAGTGAGTGACACGGCTTCGAGGCGGCTGCGGGCCGGCAGGCCGTTGCCGCGCGGAATTTTTAAACACGGTCAGTTTTTCGGAGCCACGCGCGATGTCGGGACCAGCTCCGCACAACTCCATACGGCTCCGGCGATCGAAGTGGGACCGGCCCCGCGAGGCCGTACGGCTCAAGCGACCACCTTAGGCCGCGCTTGTCGCATGCAGGCGCATGCTGGTGGGACCGGCCCTTTAAGTCGCGCTTGCCGCATGGAGTCGCATGCTCGTGGGACAGGCCCTTATGGCGATCGCTGGTTGGAGCGGACTCGGTGAGCCGAAGGGCCTGTTTCTGCGTTGTATCTCTAAACTAAACATCAAGTGCAAATGAATGTGCTTTGCCAGGCATGGAAATCTGCTCCCTGTGGTTCTCTTCCAAGCTCAGGCTCATGAATGTTGTGGCATCAGCACCACAGAGTTTGCAATTTATGAAAACTTCCCATGAGTTATAAATACTAAGGTATTTGCAAGCCAAGAAAGGAGCTATTAGGACAGGCAAGAGCTCAGAGACAGAAAGATCGAGTGAGACGTAGAATGAAACTGAGGGAACAGTAAACACCAGGTCACTGGTGCAGCTTGTAGAGTCGCTGCCTGACCGCGCCAGAGACCCGGGTTCAACCCTGATCCTGGTGTACAAAATCATGAGCTGAATAGAGCGGTTAGATACACAGAGTCTCTTGCCCAGAGTAGGTGAATGGAGGAGCAGAGGACAAAGGTTTAAGGTGAAGGGCAAAAGATTTAATGGGAATCTGAGGAGTAACATTTTCACACAAAGGGTGGTGGGTGTATGGAACAAGCTATCAGAGGAGGTAGTTGAGGCTGGGACTATCCCATCGTTTAAGAAACAGTTAGACAGGCACATGGATAGGACAGGTTTGGAGGGATATGGGCCAAGCGCAGGCAGGTGGGACAAGTGTAGCTGGGACATGTTGGCCGGTGTGGGCAAGTTCGGACAAAGGGTCTGTTTCCACACTGTATCAGTCTACGACTCTGACTCTATGTTCTTGGGATGCTGTCAGTGTGGAGTTTGCATGTTCTCCCTGTGACCGCGTGGGTCTTCCAGGTGTTCTTGCTTCCTCACACATCCCAAAGAGGTGTAGTTTTGGAGGTTAATCAGACTCTGTACTGCATATTGTCCCCAGCGTGTCGGGAGTGGATGCGAAAGTGGGATAATGTAGCGTGAACGGGTGATCGATGGTCAGCGTGGACTTGGTGGGGAGAGGGGCAACATTTTATTTTTACACAGAGAGTGGTAAGTGCGCTGTTGGGTATGATGGATGAAGCAGATCTGATAGTGGCATCTAAAATACTTTTGGCTAGGCATATGGATATGCAGGGAATGGAGAGAAATGGATTGTAGATGGCAGATAAGTCACGGTCTTGGTAACATGTTCGACTGACCCGCTGAGTGATTCCAACAATTTCTGTTTTTGTCTCAGATCTCTGGCATTTGCAGTTTTTTTTTGTTGTCCTATTTGCAGTTATACAAGCTAAAATACAGCTGGCATCGTTTGGTTTAGTTTAGTTTAGAGATATAGCGCGGAAATAGGCACCAAGTCCGTGCCGTCCAGCGCTCTCCGCACACTGTCACTATCCTACACATACTGGGGACAATTTACATTTATATCAAGCCGATTAACTTCCAAACCTGCACGTCTTTGGAGTGTGGGAGGAAATCGGAGCTTTCCCGGAGAAAACCCACGCAGGTCACGGGGACGAACCTGCAAACTCCGCACAGGCAGCCACCGATTTAGTCAGGGTTAAATCGGGGTCTCTGGCGCTGTGAGGCAGCAACTCTACCCCTGCACTATATGGCTGCCCTGTGCCAGACAGTCTGAAGGAGGGGGTCTACTGTTAACTGGAGTTTATCTTCACCTTTCTACCTGTCCTTGTGAGTCTTGGTACAATGGCTGGGTTTTTGAAATGGATCATTAGACGTAGGAGCAGAATTAGACCATTCGGCCTATCGAGTGAGCTCCGCAAGTTATTTCCACTACTCCAGCAGTAGTTTAGTTTGTTGTCATATTTACAGGGGTACCGTGGTAGAGTGACGAGCTTTTGTTGCGTGCTGTCCAGTCCGTGGAAAGAGTGCTTGACGGCACTGGGCCTGTACTCGCTGGAGTTTAGAAGGATGAGGGGGCCCCTCGTTGAAACGTACCGAATAATGAAAGTCCTGGATAGAATGGATGCGGAGAGGATGTTTCCACTAGTGGGGGAGTGTAGGACCAGAAGTCATCGCCTCAAAATTAAAGGGCGTTCCTTTAGGAAGGAGATGAGGAGGAATTTCTTTACTCAGAGGATGGTGAATCTGTGGAATTCAGAAGGTAGTTGAAGGAATCTGTGGAATTCTCTGCCACAGAAGATAGTTGAGGCCAGGTCATTGGCTATATTTAAGAGGGAGTTAGATGTGGCCCTTGTGGCTAAAGGGATTAGGGGGTATGGAGAGAAGGCAGGTACAGGATACTGAGTTGGATGATCAGCCATGATCATATTGAATGGCGGTGCAGGCTCGAAGGGCCGAAGGCCTACTCCTGCACCTATTTTCTATGTTTTTATGTTTCTATGTTTCTATCCTGCTCAGATCACTTATGAACTTATGACCGAAACATGATTACAATCGAGCTGTCCACTGTGAAAAGAGTGGAACGACTGTAATGCGTGATTGCAGAGTCATGTGACCAGCGCACAAAGTGTCACCTGGCTTGGTCGCCATCTTGGATCCATTACTTCCTTCAGCTTCAAAAGCATAACATTTAACTTGCTGACTCTTTTAAAAGAAAGTCTTCATACAAGTATTTAAGAAATAGATTACAGTGAGAACAGATAATAGCAGGTTGAGGATTGAATTTTTTTTATCATGTTCTTTCCAGAGGAATCAAAATGTGCTCGTTAGCTGAATGATATCACTAATAACCAAGATTGAAAATCTCTGGTCTTTGTGAATGTGAAATACATATTTTTGATATAATTCTGAAATTATTAATATCTCGGCGATATTATTTCAAAAATACATTAGTGCATTCATAAGGAATTGCCTTGGCCATTGCTTTAATGGGGACTTTAAACAATTATTAATGACATCCTAAAAAAAATTAACGTATAAAGAATCTTATGGACACGTTTAACTAATATCGTGGAGTTCATCTAACTGTGCAGTAGTCGTCTTCAGTTCAGCATCTGAGGCAGTTCACAAACAGCTGTCTGATTTAGTCTCCAGACCACCTCACAATGCTAAAGACCTGGGTTTGATTCTGACCACGGGTGCTGTCTGTACGGAGTGTGCACGTTCTCCCCGTGACCGTGTGGGTTTTCTCTTGGTGCTCCAGTTTCCTCTCACACACACCAAAGATGTGCAGGCTTTGTTGTCTAATCGGCTTCAGTAAGAACTGTAAATTGTCCCTAGTGTGTGTAGGATAGTGTCAGTGGGATCTCTGGCCGGTGTGATCTCGGTGGGCCGAAGGGCCTTTTTCCGTGCTCTATATCTAAAACTTAATTAAACTAAAAGCCGCTGCCTTATCGCGTTCTTAGCGTCATACAAGCATGGAAACTGGCCCTTCAGCCCAGCTCGTCCATGCTACCCCATCTAAACCAGTCCTGTAAGCTTGTGTTTTCCCCATATCCTTCTAAACCTTTCCTATCCATATTTCTGTCCATTTATGGATGATTTGGGACCGAGGCATATAGAATGTCTCAGCTTCCAACTCTGCCTGGGGGGCGCCAGAAGATTGACACAAAAATCTGGAGCAAATCAGCGGGTCAGGCAACATCTCTGGAGAAAAGGAATAGGTGTCGTTTCAGGTCGAGACCCTTCTTCAGACTGAGAGTCAGGGGAGACAGAATCAAGACATACGAAAAGGTACATAGAACAAATGAATGAAAGACAGGCAGAGACAGATCAAATGATGATCAAGGAAAGTTGGAGCCCACAATGGTCCATTGTTGGCTGTGGGGCAGGTGATAATGATTAATACAAACTGTGAAACTCAGCAGGACGACAGCGCAACTAGTAGGATGACTAGGGTGGGGGTGGGATGGAGAGAGAGGGGCTGGTTTGGTTGGAGAAATACTGTTGTGATGTCCTGGCGTCCGTGATTTTGGATTGGGAAAGGACACCGACACCAGGCGGGCTTCGCATCCTAATCCGATGACGCGTGGAGATGTCCGGGTGTGCCTGAAATACAGTCCACCATCAAATATCTTCCTTATGCAGTCCACATGCAGGGTCTCCACACAAAACATTGACGATTCTTTTACCCCCACAGATACTGGTGAACCCAATGAGTTCATGTATATGTCTAGAGACACAGCGTGGAAGCAGGCCCTTCGACCCACCGTTCATTCTGATCTTCCATCATCCATTCATACCAGCTCTGTATTTCCCACTGCCTACACACAAGGGGCAATTTACAGAGGCCAATCACAGAGGTATATTTATTGATATATATATATATACCAGACAAACTGGGACACGTTGGGTCCCTGTCACCAGGGAGGCCTGATCCCCCCCAACGAACCCGTTCCCCAACGCAATATTGCACCACTAACCCGTAGCCCTCTCAGGAAGCGTGGTCCTCCGACTCAACCCATTCCCGAATGTAAGATTCCAGCACTCCCCTGCCTCCCTCAGCAGTGGACTTAAAATATAATCCAATTGCACTTCCCCTGCCTGCCGCAGCAATACCAATTCGCCCTCCCCCTCCTGTTGAAGCACTTGCTGTGATGTCCCATTGAGGTGAAATGTTCAGAGTGTTCCTGTCTTGCAACTTGGTATCGAAGTGTGTTGGAAGCTGGTAGGAAGGATTTTAACAGTAAAAATCATGTTAAATTTGGCTTTCATAAAGCTTTAATCATCAATAACGTGAAATATAGCGTCAAATCTTAAGTGAACCTGACTACGGCGTGGAGGGCCGTGTGAGTCAGAATATGTAAAAAATTAAGCACTAGCGTGTAGCGTTTTGAGGAAGATATGAAACATGCAACACACATACAGACAGACAAGATAAGAATTTTACATATATATACACATATACATTTATATATACATTTATATATATATATATATATGTGCATACGTGGGTGTGTATTTTTCCATGTGTGCATCCATCTTAGATGTACATGTATGTGAGAAAGTATGTGTGTGTATGTTATGGCGTGCTTGTATACATACACATTATTGTATGTGTAACTCTACACACGTGTATGGGTGTGTGTATATGTGATCAGAATGCAGGTGTGTGTATGTGCATGTGTTTGTGCCTGTGCCTGTATTTGGGTACACGGGTATGTGTATGCATGGTTATACATACAAGCATATATATGTGTGCATGTGTAAGTGTGTGTATATACCTGTGCTTGGGTATGTGGACATGTGCATGTGTGCATGTGTGTTCATACAAGTGCATGCATGTTTTGAGTTTGATTGTATGTCTCCATGTTAGCATACCCGGGTGCGGCACGGAGGCGCAGCGGTAGAATTGCTTCCTTACAGCGCTTTCAGCTCCAGAGACGCGGGTTCGATCCCGATGACGGGTGCTTGTCTATACGTAGTTTGTACGTTCTCCCCGTGACCGCGTGGGATTTCTCCGGGAACTTCGGTTTCCTCACAAGCTTCAAAGACGTACGTGTTTGTAGGGTTAACTAGCTTGGTCTCCTCTCCATCCACAAGTCCAACCTCCGCAGTTTTGGGGACAGAGCCTTCTCCAGGGCAGCTCCCAGGCTCTGGAACTCCCTCCCCCAACTGATCCGCAATTCCGTGTCCCTCACCATCTTCCAGTCCCGCCTCAAGACCCATCTCTTCACCTCTGCCTATCCTTAGCCCCACGCCCCCGTCCCTTTTCATCTGTGCATTAACTGCCTCATACTGTGTTTTGTATTGAATTCTGTCTTTATTTTGTGTACTAGTCATGTCTCTACTATTTATTTCATTCCCCTTACATGTTTTTCCTCTACATGCTCAATTTTTGTAAGGTGTCCTTGAGACTCTTGAAAGGCGCCCGTAAATAAAATTTATTATTATTATTATTTGGTAGAAATCCAAATTGTCCCTAGTGTGTGCAGGGTAGTGTTAATACGCGAGGATCAATGGTTGGTGCTGACCCGGCGGGCCGAGGGGCCTGTTTCCACGCAGTATCTCTAAACTAAACTAAACTTTTATTTGAGGTGTCTTTATTGACGTGTATCAGCCGGACCCTAGTAAAGCAGTGCGCATACGGCAGTCAGTCCACCACAAGCCCAGATTCTAACAACACTCCTCATGGTGAACTTGTCAGTCTTAATAAACATGCTCATTTGGCAGTGTCATCATCAGACACGGTGATTTATTGCATCTCAACATCTTTCAGGAACAAATCATCCAAGGATCGCACCTTAAAGACTATGTTGAGATTATTTATTGCATTGAGGCAGCGAATGGAAGATTTCAGCTGTCAAGGGTTTAATGATCCTGCCAAGCCAAGTCTCCTGTTACCTGCTGAAAGTCCCAGAATAAAGACGAAAAGAAAAAAAATGGATTGAAACTTATTAGATAACAAAGCTTTTTCGCTTATCTGGTGCTGTGGGGTTTTTTTCTCCACCCGGCAGATCAATAATAGTAAGAAAGATGATAGATGTATGTTTGCAAATCTCTCTGCTTGTTAGCGCTGCCACCTAGCGATTTTTTTAAGGCTCGGATTTAGTTGGGAAATGAAGGATACTGTTTTTTGGAAGGGTATCAATTGTTGGTCTGTTTGCTGCCAGGACTAGATTGTTATTTGCATTGTGGAAATGTCAGGTAGGAGACATTTATAATCACAGAGAAAACGGATTTGCCAAAAGGTATTAAATGCATCAAACTGATATCGCCAACGTAGATGCAATTGAATATCTGCTTCTAGTACTTAGAATGCTCGTACTTCCGTACTTAGAAGGGGCGGCACTGTGGCGAAGCGGTAGAGTTGCTGCCCTACAGCGCTTGCAGCGCCAGGGACCCGGGTTCGATCCCGACTACGGACGGAGTATGTGTACGTTCTCCCCGTGACCGCGTGGGTTTTCTCCGAGATCTCTTCGGTTTCCTCCCACACTCGAAAGATGTGCAGGTATATAGGTAAATTGGCTGGGTAAATGTAAAAATTGTCCCTAGTCTGTGTAGGATAGCGTTAATATGCGGGGGTCACTGGTCGGCACGGACCCGGTGGGCCGAAGGGCCTGTTTCCACACTGTATCTCTAAACTAAACTCAACTACAATTATTAAGGGGTGGGGAACATAAGCTGAGATGTTCTCTGTCCTCTTCCACCTGAGTTGAGTTTAATTTTTGTTCTAATTTTAATTTAGTTGAGTGTATTGTCACTTGTAATCAGTCAGGAGAAAGACAATACATGATTACAGTCGAGCTATTCATGATGTACAGATACATGATAAAGGGAATAACATGAATAAGGTTTAGTGCAATATATACAGTAAAGTCCGATCAAAAGTAGTTTGAGTGTCTCCAATGAGGTAGATGGAAGATTCACGACCACTCTCTAGTTGTTGGTAGGATGGTTCAGTTGCCTGATAACAGCTGGGATGAAACTGTCCCTGAATCTGGAGGTGTGCGTTTTCGCACTTCTGCATGATGGGAGAGGGGAGAAGAGGGAGTGGTCGGGGTGAGATTCTTCCTTGATTATGCTGCTGGCCTTGCCGAAGCAATGGAAGGGAGGTTGGATTGTGTGATGGTCTGGGCTGCATCCACAATCCTCTGCAATTCTATAATTCCTTCCTCTGGCTTCACAATTTGCACCTCCTCTGTCCTTCTCACCCACATTTTGTCTTTATCTTCACCTCTGGCTCATGTCCAAGTACAAACTCCAACTACATTCTGAACTGCGAGCTGCCTAGGTGGGCACAAGGGACTCTGGGCTTTGCTTTGATTTTCCACCATATTTGCTTTTTGAAACATTTAGTTTTTAGTTTTAATTTAATAGATACAGCTTGGAAACAGGCCCTTCAGCCCACTGAGTCTGCACAGACCAGCGATCCCCGCACACTAACACTATCCTACATATTAGGGACAATAGACACTCTTTACTGAAGCCAATTAACCTATTAAACCTGCATGTCTTTGGAGTGTGGGAGGAAGCCAGAGTTCCCGGACAAAACCCACGCAGATCACAGGGAATACATGCAAACTCCGTACAGACAGCACAGCCGACTGTCACCAATGTGTCTTCCTTAAGTGTCTGCACTCTTTACAAGTCAGGGCGGCAGAGTGATGCAGCGGAGGAGTTGCTGCCTCACAGCGCCAGAGACCCAGGTTCCATCCTGACTCCGAGTGCTGTCTGAACGGAGTTTGTATCTTCCCGTGATCTGCGTGGGTTTTCTCCGAGATCTTCGGTTTCCTCCCACACTCCAACGACGTACAGGTTTGTATGTTCATTGGCTTGGGATAAATGTGAAATATTGTCCCTAGTGCGTGTAGGATAGTTTTAGCAGGTAGATAGATACTTTATTGTCACATGTACCGTGAAGGTCCACTGAAATTCTTTGTTTTTGCATAAACAGTACACAAAATTGTCGCCACAATGTGAGTGGTGATCACTGGTGGGCACGGACTCGGTGGGCCGAAGGGCCTGTTTCCACGCTGTATAGAGTCAGAGTCACAGAGTGATACATTGTGGAAACAGGCCCTTCGGCCCAACTCGCCCACACCGGCCAACAATGCCCCAGCTACCCCAGTCCCACTTGCCTGCGCTTGGTCCACATCCCTCCAAACCCGTCCTATCTATGTACCTGTCCAACTGTTTCTTAAACGATGGGATAGTCCCAGCCTCAACTACCTCCTCGGGCAGCTCGTTCCATACACCCACCACCCTCTGAGTGAAAAAGTCCTATTAAATCCTTTCTCCTTCACCTTGAACCTATGTTCTCTGGTTCCACCAAACTCAACTAAAAACTGTAGTAAATCTTGCCCCTCACACCTTAAACCCCTGTCCT
Organism: Amblyraja radiata; assembly: GCF_010909765.2. Taxonomy (NCBI): domain Eukaryota; kingdom Metazoa; phylum Chordata; class Chondrichthyes; order Rajiformes; family Rajidae; genus Amblyraja; species Amblyraja radiata. Next base: position 6,727,000 of record NC_045969.1, read on the forward strand.
CTGGATCTTGCTTCCCTACTCTGACCATCTGACACAATCCGTGCATTCACCCTATCTACGCCCATCGTGAATTTACACATTCAGCTTCCTGCACTCCGATGTCCGAGAGGTGCAAGTTTGGGCGGCACGGAGGAATCGCGGTAGAGCTACTGCCTTATAGAAACATAGAAACATAGAAAATAGGTGCAGGAGTAGACCATTCGGCTGATCATCCAACTCAGTATCCTGTACCTGCCTTCTCTCCATACCCCCTGATCCCTTTAGCCACAAGGGCCACATCTAACTCCTTCTTAAATACAGCCGATGAACTGGCCTCAACTACCTTCTGTGGCAGAGAATTCCACAGATTCACCACTCTCTGTGTGAAAAATGTTTTTCTCAAGTCAAGTCAAGTCAAGTCAAGTCAAGTTTATTTGTCACATACACATACGAGATGTGCAGTGAAATGAAAGTGGCAATGCTCGCGGACTTTTGTGCAAAAGACAAACAACCAAACAACCAAACTATAAACACAATCATAACACACATATTCTTTTACATAATAAATAATGGAAGGAAAAACGTTCAGTAGAGTTAGTCCCTGGTGAGATAGGCGTTTACAGTCGGAATGGCCTCTGGGAAGAAACTCCTTCTCAACCTCTCCGTTCTCACAGCATAGCAACGGAGGCGTTTGCCTGACCGTAGCAGCTGGAACAGTCCGTTGCAGGGGTGGAAGGGGTCTCTCATGATATTGTTGGCTCTGGAGTTGCACCTCCTGATGTATAGTTCCTGCAGGGGGGCAAGTGAAGTTCCCATAGTGCGTTCGGCCGAACGCACTACTCTCTGCAGAGCCTTCTTGTCCTTGGCAGAGCAATTCCCAAACCAGATGGTAATGTTCCCGGACAAGATGCGTTCCACCGCCGCTGCGTAGAAGCACTGGAGGATCCTCGGAGACACTCTGAATTTCCTCAATTGCCTGAGGTGGTAAAGGCACTGCCTTGCCTTACTCACGAGTGCTGAGGCGTGTGATGCCCATGTCATATCCTCGGAGATGTGGACTCCCAGATATTTAAAACAGTTCACGCTGTCCACAGGATCCCCATTTATCCTCAATGGAGTGTACGTCCTCGGATGATGTGCCCTCCTAAAGTCCATGATCAGCTCCTTCGTTTTTTTGATGTTCAAGAGGAGGCTGTTATCCTGGCACCAGAGTGCTAGACCAGCCACCTCCTCCCGGTAGGCCTTCTCGGTCCTAAAGGATTTCTGTCCTAAAAGTCCTGGACTTCCCTAACTAAGTCGGGTTCATGGTGAAGATCTCGCAGCCTGTTCCTTGATCTCGGCCATGACAGAGTGTGCTCTTGTTCATTACACTGAGTGTTACCTGCCGCAACGGTGATTGATTTTAATCTACAAGCATGAGTAGTTTATTCAGCTTTTCCCATCACCCTGTCAGTCGCGGCCTCCCGCTGTTTCCCGTACATATTTCAGGCGGAATGTAAAATCAAAGCCCTGTCAACTCTATCTAAAGTGGACCTTAACAGCTCAACCCCAGTGTGTACTTCGACAAAGAGCACAAGGGTTCTCCCCACGACGCCAACTCTGTTTTTTCTCTGTCTCCCAACATCACATTTAAAAAAATGTACCTGCTCATTGATACTATTTACCCTCTTTCTTCTTGCTGTAGAGGGAGTACAGAGAAGGTTCACCAGACTGATTCCTGGGATGTCAGGACTTTCATATGAAGAAAGACTGGATAGACTCGGCTTGTACTCGCTAGAATTTGGAAGATTGAGGGGGGATCTTACAGAAACTTACAAAATTCTTAAGGGGTTGGACAGGCTAGATGCAGGAAGATTGTTCCCGATGTTGGGGAAGTCCAGAACAAGGGGTCACAGTTTAAGGATAATGGGGAAATATTTTAGGACCGAGATGAGAAAAATATTTTTCACACAGAGAGTGGTGAATCTCTGGAATTCTCTGCCACAGAAGGTAGTTGAGGCCAGTTCATTGGCTATATTTAAGAGGGAGTTAGATGTGGCCCTTGTGGCTAAAGGGATCAGGGGGTATGGAGAGAAGGCAGGTACAGGATACTGAGTTGGATGATCAGCCATGATCATATTGAATGGCGGTGCAGGCTCGAAGGGCCGAATGGCCTACTCCTGCACCTATTTTCTATGTCTATGTCTCTAAAAAAAAAAGGGTGGCAGAGAGAAAACAGGGAACTAATGGGCCTGTCCCACTTGGCGATTTTTTTTCGGGGACTGCCGGCGTCATATCAGTGTCGCCAAAAGATTTTGAACATTTCGAAATCCAGCGGCGACAAAAAAAATGTTGCGACACTTGAAGAAACTCCGCACGTCGTACGTCATCACGCCGCGTCACGCCGCGTCACGCTGCAAATTTTTCGGTGACCTGATACGTCAGTCAATGATGCTGGCAGTCGCCGAAAAATATCGCCAAGTGGGACAGGCTGGCCCTTAACTGGCAGCTAGCCTTTATCGTCTGTCCCAGTGAAAATGTCGGTGGCTATTATTACAGGCGTTCTGCTAGGGCTCTTCGACAAATCCAATCAGTTAAAATCAACTTGGCCTTGTGAACGGAACATGACGTTTGATCATTTTGTTGAATTCCTGCAGTAACTTATGCTGTGAGTCAACGGGAGCTGGTGGATTTACGGTGCTTCCATTCCCAGATACTGTTAAGCAGAGAGATGCTGCCTGTCCCGCTGAGTTACTCCAGCATTTAGTGTCTACCTTCAAGATACTGTTTGACAAGGTGATGAATCAGAGTTACAGCTGGAAATAAAAGCCGGTGACATTAGATTAGTTTAGAGATACAGTACGGAAACTGGTCATCGAGTCTGCACCGACCAGCGATCCCCGCTTATTAACACTACCCTACGCGCACTAGGGAAAATTCTACGTTCACACGAAGCCAATTATCCTTCATACATACCTGTGTGTCTTTGGAGTGTGGAAGGAAACCGAAGATCTCAGCAGAAACGCACGCAGGTCATGGGGAGAACGTACAAACTCCATATGGACACGCACCCGTAGTCAGGATTGAACCCGGGGCTCTGGCGCTGTAAGGCAGCGACTTTACCGCGATGCCTCCATGCTGACCAAATTTGCACTTCTGAGCATGGATCGAAGACTCATCATCATCAACGTTGAAAACATCAACGGGAACGGTGCCTTACATTGCCATGTACGACAGTGATCGCAACTTCTACTGAGGTGTGGATGGCCGTTGGCTCGCTAGGATCTCATCCGCCCTTTGACAGGTCTTGTGTTTGGTCCTGCTGGGGGTCCACAGCCCCCTCCTCACCTGGCAAACCAACTATCCGACCATGGAGCAGGTAGCACGGGATTACATGGTACCCATGGCAGGGGGAACTCCGATCGAAGACTGGTGTGCAGGAAGCTGAGGGGAATCATATGGAGTTGTATAAAATCATGACGGGAATAGATAGGGTGATTGTTTTACATGGTCAGATTAGGGGAAACAAGATACAGAGGACATAGATTGAAGGAGAGAGGGGCATGATTTAGTTTAGAGATACAGCGCGGAAACAGGCCCTTTGGCCCACCGAGTCCACGACGACTAGCGATCCCTGTAACACTCGCACACACTACACACTAGGGACAATTTACAATTTTTATCGACCTACAAACCTGCACGTCTTTGGAGTAAAGGATGAAATCGGACCACCCGGGGAAAACCCACGGGGAGAATGTACAAACACCGTACAAACAAGCACCCACAGTCAGGATCGAACCTGGGTCTCCAGCGCTCTCCGGAGATGCTGCCTGACCCGTTGAGTTACTCCAGCACTTTGTACCTATCCATGTTCTCCGGAGATGCTGCCTGACCCGTCGAGTTACTCCAGCACTCAGTGTTCTATAATAGATCACTCAGCCTGTTCCACCTTTCAACAAGATTATGGCTAATCATATTGCAATCAAATTCTCGTCTTCCCGCTTTAACCTCTGCGAGTAAAGATTCCCTCTCCCACTGCCTGATGAGAATTCAACCACTGAGCCCAAGAGGAGGAAAACTGTGAACGCTCAGAACCCTTCGAGAGGAAAAAAATGCTTTACAATCAATCCTCATTTAAAATTCTTTCACAAATGAAAATAAGCACTATCAAGACCTTCCAGGATTTTATATTTTAATCAAATCCCACCTGTCTTTTTATTTTAGTTTAGTTGACTTTATTAAGTCATATGTACCGAGGTGCATCTTTAGTTGCGTCCTATCCATTCAGTGGAAAGACTATAGGTGATTATAATCAGTCCGTCCACAGTGCACAGGGTATAGGAATAACGTTTAGTGCAAGATAAGATCCAGTGAAGTCCAATTAAAGATAGCTCGAGGGTCTCTGGTGAGGTAGATATTAGCTGAGAACCTTGCACTGTTTGGCGAGCAGATGGTTCCGTTGCCTGATAACAGCTGGGAAGAAACTGTCCCAGCTTAGGGCGGCCACGGTAGAGCTGCTGCCATACAGCGCTTGCAGCACCAGAGACATAGAAACATAGAAAATAGGTGCAGGAGTACGCCATTCGGCCCTTCGAGCCTGCACCGCCATTCAATATGATCATGGCTGATCATCCAACTCAGTATCCTGTACCCGCCTTCTCTCCATACCCCCTGATCCCTTTAGCCACAAGGGCCACATCTAACTCCCTCTTAAATATAGCCAATCAACTGGCCTCAACTACCTTCTGTGGCAGAGAGTTCCAGAGACTCACCACTCTCTGTGTGAAAAATGTTTTTCTCATCTCGGTCCTAAAGGATTTCCCCTTTATCCTTGGAGACTCGGGTTCAATCCCGACTACGGGTGCTGCCTGTACAGAGTTTGTACATTCTCCCCGTGACCTGCGTGAGTTTTCTCCGAGAACTTTGATTTCCACCCACACTCCAAAGACGTACAGGTTTGTAGGTTAATTTGCTTGGTGGATGTGTAAATTGCCCGCAGTGTGTGTAGGATAGTGTGGGATCGCTGGTCGGTGCGGGCTCGGTGGGCCGAAGGGCCTGTTTCCGTAATGTAACTCTAAACTAAACTAAACTTCTTCGGTCTGAAAAAGGGTCTCGCCCCGAAACGTCGCCTATTCCTTCGCTCCATAGATGCTGCCTCACCCGCTGAGTTTCTCCAGCTATTATGTCTACCTTAAACTAAAACCAACTCTCTCTTGAATACATCCAGTGAATTGGCCTTCACTGCCTTCCGTGGCAGAGAATTCCACACATTTGGTACACGTGACAATAAATTAAACACAAGCTCAAAAGCAACATTGAAGAGGCTTCCATGGTAGATCAGGCAGAGAAACAGTACCAGCTGTACTGGATGGTTCTAGTCGACTTCCGCTGTGATCTCTGAGCTGCCTCTTCCCATTTACATCTACTCCAATTTTCACAGCATGTTGCAACATCTGCTTATATGTTGTTATGCGTTTCCACCCAATTAAGCACTGATGTGCCTAAATGGTAAATACACAATTATTACTGCACTTAAAGCCATATGTTAATTGCTTTAATTTAAGGTCTAAACAAAGTGGCAAATCACTGTGCCAAAGAAACTCCCTAAAATGGTGCAATGCCCTTAACACAAGGACAGTCTATGTTGCAGCTGTAGTGTGGACATTCATCAGTTCTAAAGTGATATGAGTAGAATTAGGCCATTAAATCATGGCTGACCTATCTTCCCCTCTCAAACCCATTCTCCTGCCCTCTCCCCATAACCCCTGACACCCGTACCAATCAAGAATCTATATATCTCTGCCTTAAAAATATCCACTGACTTAGCCTCCACAGCCTTCTGTGGCAATGAATTCCACAGATTCACCACCCTCTAAAGAAATTCCTCCCCATCTCTTTCCTAAAAAAACATCCTTTGATTCTAAAGTTATGACCTCTAGTGCTAGACTCTCCCACTAGTGGAAACACTCTCACCACATCCACTCTATCCAAGCCTTTCACTACTCGGTAAGATTCAAAGAGGTCCCCCCTCGTTGAGGAAGGATGTGCTGGGTCTGGAGAGGGTCCAGAGCAGGTTTGTGAGAATGATCGCAGGAATGAGTGGGTTATCATATGATGAGGGTTTGACCGGGCTGGGCCTCTATTCGCTGGAGTTTATAAAGATGAGGGGACCCTTCATTGAATGTTGGTCAATTTGTAATAAAGAGGCCGCCCACATTGGTGCAGCGGTAGTGTTGCTGCCTTACAGCACCAGAGACAAGTGAGTTCGATCCTGACTACGGGTGCTGTCTGTACAGAGTTTGTACGTTCTCTCTGTGACCAGGTGGGTTTTCTCTGGGTGCTCCGGTTTCCTCCCCCACTCTAAAGACATGCAGGTTTGTAAATTAATTGGCTTAGATAAAAAAAAAAAAATTGTCCCTAGTGTGTAACATAGAAACATAGAAAATAGGTGCAGGAGTAGGCCATTCGGCCCTTCGAGCCTGCACAGCCATTCAATATGATCATGGCTGATCATCCAACTCAGTATCCTGTACCTGCCTTCTCTCCATACCCCCTGATCCCTTTAGCCCCAAGGGCCACATCTAACTCCCTCTTAAATATAGCCAATGAACTGGCCTCAACTATCTTCTGTGGCAGAGAATTCCACAGATTCACCACTCTCTGTGTGAAAAATGTTTTTCTCATCTCGGTCCTAAAGGATTTCCCCTTTATCCTTAAACTGTGACCCCTTGTCCTGGACTTCCCCAACATCGGGAACAATCTTCCCGCATCTAGCCCGTCCAACCCCTTAAGAATTTTGTAAGTTTCTATAAGATCCCCCCTCAATCTTCTAAATTCTAGCGAGTAGGATCGTGTTAATGCACGGGGTGATCGCTGGTCGGCGTGGACTCGGTGTGCTGAAGGGTCTGTTTCCACACTGTAGCTCTAAAGTCTAAAATCTAAACAGAGTTTGTTATGAAAGTAAAGACTTCACGTGATTTTTTTCCCCCCTTCTACAGGAACTGTGCATAACTATCCTGCACTCACTTTTCTTTGAGAAATCACTATGCTTTCACTGGGAATTGCTACAGCTCTTTAAATTACCGCAAGCAAATGAATAAATTGGCTTTGGTTGCTGCACAATTCATTGGCTGAAACGTTGTTGGCGCTCAGCACTCTACACGATTAAATGTCCACCAAATGAGGGAAGGCAGCCAAAGATGCAGAATGATTCAGGGAGAAGTTAGACGGAAGTATGGTTGTTAATTTTGTGGGATTTTAATAACTAGGAAAACTTTGGGAATGATTGGGAATTTCCTCCCACACTCCAAAGACATACAGGTGTGTAGGTTAATTTTGCTTGGTGTATGTGTGAAATGTCCCTGGTGTGTGTAGGATAGTGTTTATGTGCGAGGATCGCTGGTCGGTGCGGACTCGGTGGACTAGAGGTTTGTATCTCTAAACCAAACCAAACTCTGTGTGACTGAACCTTGTATTATAGAAACTTACAAAATTCTTAAGGGGTTGGACAGGCTAGATGCAGGAAGATTGTTCCCGCTGTTGGGGAAGTCCAGAACAAGGGGTCACAGTTTAAGGATAAGAGGGAAATCTTTTAGGACCGAGATGAGGAAAACATTTTTCACACAGAGAGTGGTGAATCTCTGGAATTCTCTGCCACAGAAGGTAGTTGAGGCCAGTTCATTGGCTATATTTAAGAGGGAGTTAGATGTGGCCCTTGTGGCTAAAGGGATCAGGGGGTATGGAGAGAAGGCGGGTACAGGATACTGAGTTGGATGATCAGCCATGATCATATTGAATGGCGGTGCAGGTGCTACTCCTGCACCTATATTCTATGTTTCTACGTTTCTATGTATTTCCAACTCCAGACTTAGGACTGTTCCAGGTTTTGAAAACCTTACTTGAGTCACAGTGGAAGAAAAATTAAATTCTGAAAAAACACAGCAATGCACCTTCTTTCCCAATTGGCTCTATATTTTCCTGCCTTGGTATCTCTTCATTGCTGCTTTTTGTTTATCTTCTTTTTAATTAGCTCTCTATCTTTGTTTTACTTCCTTCGCTGGCTTTTCACATCCACAGATATTTGCTGTGCTAACGTCTTGGATACCTTCTTCATTCCCTACACAACATGAACCCAATCTATCTAATGCCCACAAGATTATTTCGCTACGTTTACCAAGGATGATTAATGCAGCAACCATGGCAACTGGTCTATTCCTCCCGGATAGAACATTAGATGAGAAAAACTTGTGTCAGGGCTTTATGGGGCGAAACAGTTACAGTTTAGTTTATTGTCACGTCTAGCGAGGTACAGTGAAAAGCTATTGTTGCGTGCTAACCAGTCAGCGGAAAGACAATACATGATTACAATCGATCCATTTACAGTGCATGGATTCGTGATTAGGGAATAACGTTTAGTGCAAGGTAAAGCCAGCAAAGTCCGATCAAGGATAGTCCAAGGGTCACTAAAGAGGTAGATAATAGTTCAGGACTGCTCTCTGGTTGTGGTAGGATGATTCAATTGCCTGATAACAGCTGGGAAGAAACTGTCCCTGAACCTGGAGGTGTGTGTTTTCACACTTCTGCACCTTTTGCCCGATGGATGAGGGGAGAAGAGGGAGTGGCCAGGGTGCCTGATAACAGCCCCCCCCCCCCCCCCCCCACAATCATTCTGAAGAAAGGTCCCAATCCAAAACGTCACGTTTCCATGTTCTCCAAAATGCTGCCTGACCCGCTGAGTTACTCCAGCACTTTGTGTCTTTTTTTTTTTTAACTAGCATCTGCAGTTCCTTGTATCTGGCTTTACACCTGATTGATTCCCAAATCAAACACGTTCCTGCCATTGAGCCATTCAGTAAGTATCATGAAATATCATATATTATTCCCTGATAGAATAATGAAACTCTGGTTGTGGTGGGATGGTTCCGTTGCCTGATAACAGCTAGGAAGAAACAGTCCCCGAATCTGGAGCTGTGTGTTTTCACACTTCTGTACCTTTTGCCCGATGGGTGAGGTGGGAATAGATAGAGGCCTAGGTGCGACTTGTCATTGATTACGCTGCTGCCTGTTACCCAAGTGTCCCTCAGAAGGTCATGATGCCAGATTCTTCAACCACTGTTGGCCTTTTGATATATTCAAGGTAAAGATAGATCTCTGAACCAGAGGGTTCAGGCAGGAAAGCAGGGCCGAGGTCAAGATTGGATCAACCAAGAGTTGACTAAATTGTGCATCGGAATGGGAAGGTTGCATGGTTTCCCACAGGATTGTTGATTAGAGTGTTCCAGGAAGGATGGAGATCAAGGTGTAGACAAGGACATTAAGTGCTGGAGTAACACAGCATGTCAGGCAACATCTCTGGATAACATGGATAGGTGATGTCTCAGGTCAGGACCCTTCTGTGGAATTCTCTGCCGCAGAAGGCAGTGGAGGCCAATTCACTGGATGTTTTCAAGAGAGAATTAAATATATCTCTTGCGACTAAAGGAATCAGGGAATATGTGAAAAAAGCAGGAACAGGGTACTGATCAGTCATGATCATATTAAACGGCGGTGCTGGCTCGAAGGGCCGAATGGTCTACTCCTGCACCTAATTTTCTATGTTTCTATATTTCTTCATAAGTTCATGTTGATAAGTGATAGGAGCAGAATTAGACTATTCGGCCCATCAAGTCTACTCAGCATTTCAATCATGGCTGATCTATCTCCCCTTCCTAACCGCATTCTACTGCCTTCTCCCCATAACACCTGACACCCGTACTAATAAAGAATCTATCTATCTCTGCCTTAAAAATATGGAATGACGGCCTCCACAGCCTTCTGTGGTAAAGAATTCCACAGATTCACCACCCTCTGACTAAAGAAATTCCTCCTCATCTCCCTCCTAAAGGAAGGTCCTTCAATTCTGAGGATGTGACCTCTGGTCCTAGACTCTCCCACTAGTGGAAACCCGCTCCAAATCCACTCTCCGAATTCTGACTTTGGACTTCACCTATCCATGTTGTCTGGAGATCCTGCATGACCCGCAATGTTAGATTAGATTAGATTAGATCCTTTATTTGTCATTCAGATCTTTCGGTCTGAACGAAATGTCGTTGCCTGCAGCCATACATATAATAATAAACAACAAAACACACAATAAACACAAATTAACATCCACCACAGTGAGTTCACCAGGCACCTCCTCACTGTGGTGGAGGCAAAAGTCTTAAGGTTTTTTTTTTATTTTTATTTTTTTTAACCTTTATTTAACCAGGAGAAGTCTCATTGAGATTAAAAATCTCTTTTACAAGAGAGTCCTGGCCAAGACAGGCAGCAACACAGTTCCACAGTTCCAGACAATAATTTAAAAAAAACAACAGAGAACATATAAATAGAGTCACAGTCAGAACATCATCAGACAAAGCATGTACAGACAGAAGAGCCCGCTTCAACATCATTAAGAAGGGATTTAAATCTGTTTATAGAAACCAGCTCCTTAAGTTTCAGTTCATTCTGCAGCTGGTTCCATGCGAAGGGAGCAGCATAACTAAATGCCCTTTTCCCCAGTTCAGTACTGTCTCTTCCCTCCTCATTCTCCCTCTGTGCTGAGGCGATATCTTGTTACCCCACCGGGCAATGGTAGTCAGTCCAGTCGGTTACTCCAGCACTTTCCGTCCTTCTCTGTAAACCAGCATCTGCAGTTCCTTGTTTCTACATATTCCGGACTAACTCAACTGCCTTGGAATAACAAATCACGTTTTATCATCTTCATTAAGTGCCTCGCTCTTAAGCAAATGGCATGTTGGCCTTTATAACAAGAGGAGTTGAGTACAGGAGCAAAGAGGTCCTTCTGCAGTTGTATAGGGCCCCAGTGAGACCAGACCTGGAGTATTGTGTGCAGTTTTGGTCCCATAATTTGAGGAAGGACATTCTTGCTATTGAGGGAGTGCAGTGCAGGTTTACAAGGTTAATTCCTGGGATGGTGGGACTGTCATATGCTGTGAGAATGGAGCAGCTGGGCTTGTACACTCTGGAGTTTAGAAGGATGAGAGGGTATCTTATTGAAACATATAAGATTATTAAGGGTTTGAACACACTAGAGGCAGGAAACATGTTCCCGATGATAGGGGTGTCCAGAACCAGGGGCCACAGTTTAAGAATAAGGGGTAAGCCATTTAGAACGGAGACGAGGAAACACTTTTTCTCACAGAGAGTTGTGAGTCTGTGGAATCCTCTGCCTCAGAGGGCAGTGGAGGCTGGTTCTCTGGATACTTTCAAGAGAGACCTAGATAGGGCTCTTAAAGATAGTGGAGTCAGGGGATATTGGGGAGAAGGCAGGAATGGGGTACTGATTGGGGATGATCAGCCATGATCACATTCTATTGCCTATTGTCTATTGCCTATTGTCTATTGTCTCTATCTCTTAAGATTAAAGGCATCTTATATTAGACACAAGCAGTTGAGGAAATAGCTTAAATCCAACCAACCTATTCTGAAGAAGGGCCTCGACCCGAATCATCTCCCATTCCTTCTCTCCAGAGATGCTGCCTGTCCTGCTGAGTTACTCCAGCATTTTGTGTCTACCTTCGATTTAAACCAGCATCTGCAGTTCTTTCCGACACAACCTATTAATCTTTATTAATCATGGCACAGATTTCATTGATCTCCTAACTCTTTTATACTGAAGATGATCAATGCAAACCTTCATCATAATTTCATTCCAGCGTTGTATCATGCGTGGGCCCAGATTTTTTTTTCATGCACTTCAAATTTCTGAGATCCTTTTGCTAAATTCCTCCCATTATTTCTACTTCTTGACTCGTTTTCTCTTCACAGGCTCGATATGTAAGGCTGAAGTTCGTCTGTAGCTCACTAACTCTTTGTTATTCGAACCTCCGAAGACGTTGAGCAAAAAGAACAGAAATGTACACGCCAGTTTACCACTATCAGGCAAGATTAGACAGAATGGGGATTTAAAAAGATAAGCTATTGTGGGATTACTTGAGAGAGCTTGCTGAATTTATTAATAGGACTAATGGTGCGGACATAGAGGGAGTTTAGAAAGTCAAAGAATGCTAGAAATACTCCACAGTTCAAATAGCTTCTGAAGAGAGAGCAAAAATAAAGGTACCATTTTAGTTCGTAAGTTCACAAATCACTGGAGCAGTAGTATTCCATTCAGCCCATCGAATCTACACCGCCATTCAATCATTGCTGATCTCATCTTTCGCTTGTCAACCCCATTCTCCTGCCTTCTTAGAAACATAGAAACATAGAAAATAGGTGCAGGAGTAGGCCATTCGGCCCTTCGAGCCTGCACCGCCATTCAATATGATCATGGCTGATCATCCAACTCAGTATCCTGTACCTGCCTTCTCTCCATACCCCCTGATCCCTTTAGCCACAAGGGCCACATCGAACTCCCTCTTAAATATAGCCAATGAACTGGCCTCAACTACCTTCTGTGGCAGAGAATTCCAGAGATTCACCACTCAATGTTTTCCTCAACTCGGTCCTAAAAGATTTCCCCCTTATCCTTAAGCTATGACCCCTTTTTCTGGACTTCCCCAACAATGGGAACAATCTTCCTGCATCTAGCCTGTCCCATAACCCTTGACACAAAGTGCCAGAGAAACCCAGCAGGTCAGGCAGCATCTGTGGAAGGAAATGGGCAGGCGATGTTTCAGTTCAGGACAATAGGTCTGAATCTATTGGGTGCCGACCCAATATTCATTTGCCTAATCCCTCCTCAGACGATGCCTGGCCTGCTGAGTTCCTCCAGCAGTTTGTGCTTCGATCAAGATTCCAGCATCTGCAGTTCCTTGTGCCTTTGATGAGTTTGGTTTTTGCTGTGTAAGTTAGTGGAAAATTACAGCGTTGAGTGGGAAAATACTAGTTTTTTTTAATAGATCCGATTTTATTTTTAGGTTAGATTAGATTAGATTAGAGATACAGCGCGGAAACAGGCCCTTTGGCCCACCGGGTCCAAGCCGACCAGCGATCCCCGCACATTAACACTATCCTACACCCACAAGATAATTTTTTTTACATTTACCGAGCCAATTAACCTACAAACCTGTACATCTTTGGAGTGTGAGTGGAAACCGAAGATCTCGGAGAAAACCCATGCAGATCACGAGCAGAACGTACAAACTCCGTGGTTTTGAAGATGATTGGCCTGCTGAGTTCCTCCAGCGCTTTGTGTTTTGCTCGGATTCCTGCATCTGCAGTTCCTTGTGTCTTTATAGTTTGATTGGTTTCTAAGATGTTTCTTTGACATCCGTAACTATCGAACCCGGGTCCCCGGCGCTGCATTCGCTCAAATGCAACAACTCTGCCGTCGCGCCACTGTGATCGCCACTGTTGCAGCTGTGAGGGCGAAGTTAGTCACTCATTTTCAGGAACGTGACTGTTTGCGAAAATGAGATCAGGCGCTTGCGATTCAGTTGTTTGAGTCATTTAACCTGATAACTGTGATAATAAGATCATGTGCTTGCAAATCGTTTGTCTTGAGGAACCTGACCTTTGCTTTGACAAACGTACCATGTCATGATATGATTGGAGGGCCAAGAAAGTATGCCACATTTGCTTCTGCTTACTACTGCTTACATATTCTTAAGGGGTTGGACAGGCTAGATGCAGGAAGATTGCTCCCGATGTTGGGGAAGTCCAGAACAAGGGGTCACTGTTTAAGGATAAAGGGGAAATCTTTTAGGACTGAGATGAGGAAAACATTTTTTACACAGAGAGTGGTGAATCTCTGGAATTCTCTGCCACAGAAGGTAGTTGAGGCCACAGTTCATTGGCTATATTTAAGAGGGAGTTAGATGTGGCCCTTGTGGCTAAAGGGGTCAGGGGGTATGGAGAGAAGGCAGGTACAGGATACTGAGTTGGATGATCAGCCATGATCATATGGAATGGCGGTGCAGGCTCGAAGGGCCGATTGGCCTACACCTGCACCTATTTTCTATCTTTCTATGCTTGGCCCGCTGAATTTCTCCAGCATTTTTTTTTCCCTTGAGATTCCTGTATCTGCAGTTGCTTGTGTCTTTATAGTTTGACTGGTTTCTAAGATGTTTCTTTGAGACAGGTACCAAGCTACTCGGTCATATGTATAAATACTTCTGTTCTGTTTAATTTAGTTTAAAGACACAGCACGGAAACAGGCCTTCGGCCTACTGAGTCCGCACCGACCAGCGATCCCCACGCAACACTATCCTTCACACAGGAGGGACAATTTACACTTATACCAAGCCAATTAGCCTACAAACCTATACTTCTTTGGAGTGTGGGAGGAAACCGAAGATCTCGGAGCAAACCGACGCGGTCACGGGAAGAACGTACAAACTCCATAGACAAGCATCGGCAGTCGTGATCGAACCTGGGTCTCCGGCGCTCCAAGCACTGAGAGGCAGCAACTCTACCGCTGCGCCACCGTGACACCCTAGTTCATACTGTTTATTTTATTCACTTATGTGTCCAATGGATACATTAAAAAAAAATTCAAGCACATGACCACTCTATGACTTTATGGCTAAACTTAGAAAGTTCAAGTTAATTGTTAATTAAAACAGATCTAGGCAAATTACTCGACGTAAAGTTTTTGCACTCAAAACTCTAAACAGATTAGCCAAATAAATTCTGTGGTTGCCAAAGCAAGAACTCATAAAACAATTATACAGCCCAACGTTATTGTCATAATTTCAGTAATTTATTAGCATCTAATCCACGAGGAACAGGGAAAATTTAAAACCACTGGCAGATTTTATAGTTATATTATTATTCGTCTGTTCATACACTGTTCAATAGATTTATTTGGCATTTGGAAGCAAAATGAATATTAAATGTTATTCCACTTTCTTTGAGCAAAGTCCCTTGGCAACGCAAATTAGATTCATAATAAATGAAGTTGAATCTTTATTGTATTGGGAAGAGCGTAATATTGTGGAATTCTCCTCCCGGTGCCCACTTAACTAAAAATAAGAAAAATAAATAAACTTCTGTAGTTAAATGAATTTAGAAGAAAGGTCGGTCTGAGGATCTGAAATAAAATGTTAAGTCTGTAAAAATGACCCCTCAGTATCAATCGGGGGCAAAATACACCAGACATATCCGGAAGTGGCGGCGCTGGTGAACGGCTGCGGCTCGCCTGCAGTCCGTTTGTCTTTACTTTTTTGTGTTGTTTTTTTCGTTTTGTCTAGTTAAGTTTTTGGTTTTTAGGTTGTGTTTATGTGGGGGGGGGGGGGGGTTGAAACGGGGCTTGCTGTCTCTCCCTTCGGGGGAATGCGACTTTTTTGTCGTATCACCCCTCTCTGCCTCCGTCTGCGCTGAGGCCTAATGGCGGAGCTGGCGACCTCGAGACTCCGGAGGCAGCCAGTCAGGACTCACCCTGGGCTCGCTCCCGTGAGGGCGGCCCAGCTCGGGGCTGGAACGGCGCTCCCGTGAGGGGCTGTGACACTCCCGTGAGGGCGGCCTGGCGAGGGGCTGAGACTCTCCCGTGAGGGGCTGTGGCGCTCCCGTCGGAGCGGCCCAGCTCGAGGGAGGTACCGCGCTCCCGTCGAAGCGGCCCAGTTCGAGGGAGGAACGGCACTCACATGAGGGTGATCCGGCTCGGGGCTGGAACGGTGCTCCGGTGGCTGGGACGGCGTTCTGGCGGCTATGACCTGAGTCCGGGGTTCAGCCGCGGGCCAGCGGCTGCATCCGCTGGACTGGAGGGCGGCAGCTTCAACCACCCCGGGCCGCGGTGTTTGAGCCGGTCCGTTTGCGGGGTTCGGTGAGCCGCGGGACTGTTTGTACCATCACCCGGTGGGGAATCGCCTCAGCGCAGAGGGAGAAGAGGAGGGAAGAGACAGTAACCCTAAGATTTTTGCCTCCACCACAGTGAGGAGGTGCTTGGAGGTACACTGTGGTGGATGTTAATTTGTGTTTACTGTTGTTTATTATTGTATGATTGTATGTATGACTGCAGGCACGAAATTTCGTTCAGACCGTAAGGTCTGAATGACAATAAAGGAATTCAATTCAATTCAATTCAATGATAAGCGATGTAATGCTGCCTTTCTATAAGGAGGCTGGTCAGACCACATTTGGAATATTGTGAGCAATTTTGGGCACCCTATCTGAGGAAGGATGTGCTGGCTCTGGAGAGGGTCCAGAGGAGGTTTACGAGAATTATCCCAGGAATGAGAGGGTTAGCATACGATGAGCGTTTGACGGCACTGGGACTGTACTCGCTGGAGTTTAGAAGAATGAGGGGGGGGAACTTCATTGAAACTTATTGAATAGTGAAAGGCTTGGATATAGTGGATGTGGAGAGAATGTTTCCACACTAGAAGACATACACTCAGAATTAAAGGACGATCCTTTAGGAAGGAGATGAGGAGGAATTTCTTTACTCAGAGGGTGGTGAATCTGTGGAATTCATTGCCACAAAAAAGGCTGTGGAGGCAAAGTCAGTGGATATTTTTAAGGCAGAGATAGATAGATTCTTGATGAGTACAGGTGTCAGAGGTTATGGGGAGAAGACAAGGGAATTGGGTGAGGAAGGAGAGACAGATCAGCCTTGATTTAATGGCGGAGTAGACTTGATGGGCCGAATGGCCTAATTCTGCTCCTATTGCTTATGACATATGAAAAAGTAACAACATTGGTTGTAACGAAGTGAGTAACTCCTGGTAGTTCAAGGTGGAGTTCTAACCTTTGGTTCAATAGTTCTTAATTGTCACGTATGTTTCTTAGTTTAGTTTTAGTTTAGTTTAGTTTATTGTCACGTGTACCGAGGTAAACCCATGTCCCACGGTACGAGTTCATTCCAAGAGTTCTTCCGAGTTTGCCCTGATTCGAACTCGGAGATTTACGGTAATGGCTACTCGTCGGTACTTGGGGCTCTCGTGGACATTTTTTAACATGTTGAAAAATCTTCACGAGTCTTCCCGTGCTTACCTGCCGTTAGAGAGTCTTCCTGAGTACCTGCCGTTAATGTTACGAGTCGGTAAGAGACGTCCCCGAGCTCCGATGTACCAGCTACATTCATTCTCCGTGCTTACCACGAGTTTGATTCTTTTAAAACTCGGGAGAGCTCTTGGAATGAACTCATACCGTGGAACAGGGCTAGTACAGTGAAAGACATTTGTTGGGCGCTATCCAGTCAGCGGAAAGGCAATACATGATTACAATCGAGCCATTTACCGTGCGCAGATACATGAAAAGGGGATGACGTTTGGAGATAACATTTACATGAACATAAACATGATAACGTTTAGTGCAAATTAAATGTTGCTGTAGGAAGAGAGATTTAAGAGTGTGGAGCGATTGTAATATGTGATTGTACACGTGCTTCTGTGGCCAGCACGCAAATAGTCGCCTGGGTTGGACGCCATCTTGGAAGTTTAACATTTCCCCAACGAGAGAAGATTTTCTCCAACTTGTTTGAATATTTTCCCTCAACTATTGTAACTGTAATTAATTTATTAGCCAAGAATGTAAAACCTACAAGGAATTTGATTTGCCATACAATAGACAATAGACAATAGGTGCTGGAGTAGGCCATTCGGCCCTTTGAGCCAGCACCGCCATTCAATGTGATCATGGCTGATCACCCACAATCAGTACCCCGTTCCTGCCTTCTCCCCATATCCCCTATCTTTAAGAGCCCTATCTAAGGGCCCTGCAAAGAGTAGGAGTAAATGGGTCCTTTTCAGAATGGCAGGCAGTGACTAGTGGGGTACCGCAAGACTCAGTGCTGGGACCCCAGCTATTTACAATATATATAAATGATTTGGATGAGGGAATTGAATGCAACATCTCCAAGTTTGCAGATGACACGAAGCTGGGGGGCAGTGTTAGCTGTGAGGAGGATGCTAGGAGGCTGCAAGGTGACTTGGATAGGTTGGGTGAGTGGGAAAATGCATGGCAGATGCAGTATAATGTGGATAAATGTGAGGTTATCCACTTTGGTGGCAAAAACAGGAAAGTAGACTATTATCTGAATGGTGGCCGATTAGGAAAAGGGGAGATGCAACGAGACCTGGGTGTCATGGTACACCAGTCATTGAAAGTAGGCATGCAGGTGCAGCAGGCAGTGAAGAAAGCAAATGGTATGTTAGCATTCATAGCAAAAGGATTTGAGTATAAGAGCAGGGAGGTTCTACTGCAGTTGTACAGGTGTCTTGGTGAGACCACACCTGGAGTATTGCGTACAGTTTTGGTCTCCTAATCTGAGGAAAGACATTCTTGCCACAGAGGGAGTACAGAGAAGGTTCACCAGACTGATTCCTGGGATGGCAGGACTTTCATATGAAGAAAGACTGGTTAGACTAGGCTTGTACACGCTAGAATTTAGAAGATTGAGGGCGGATCTTATAGAAACTTACAAAATTCTTAAGGGGTTGGACAGGCTAGATGCAGGAAGATTATTCCCAATGTTGGGGAAGTCCAGAACTAGGGGTCACAGTTTAAGGATAAGAGGGAAGTCTTTTAGGACCGAGATGAGAAAATCATTTTTACACAGAGAGTGGTGAATCTCTGGAATTCTCTGCCACAGAAGGTAGTTGAGGCCAGTTCATTGGCTATATTTAAGAGGGAGTTAGATGTGGCCCTTGTGGCTAAAGGGATCAGGGGGTCTGGAGAGAAGGCAGGGATGGGATACTGAGTTGGATGATCAGCCATGATCATATTGAATGGCGGTGCAGGCTCGAAGGGCCGAATGGCCTACTCCTGCACCTATTTTCTATGTTTCTATGTTTCTATGTTTCTAACTCTCTCTTGAAAGTATACAGAGAATTCCACAGACTCATAACTCTCTGTGAGAGAAAGTGTTTCCTCGTCCCCGTTCTAAATGGCTTACCCCTTATTCTTAAACCATGGCCCCTGGTTCTGGACTCCCCCAACATCAGGAACATGTTTCCTGCCTCTAGCGTGTCCAAACCCTTAATAATCTTATATGGTTCAATAAGATCTCCTCTCATCCTTCTAAACTCCAGAGTGTACAAGCCCAGCCGCTCCATTCTCTCAGCATATGACAGTCCCGCCATCCCGGGAATTAACCTTGTGAACCTACGCTGCACTCCCTCAATAGCATGAGTCTCCTTCCTCAAATTAGGGGATCAAAACTGCACACAATACACCAGATGTGGTCTCACTAGGGCCCTGGACAACTACAGAAGGAATACAGACATACCAAAAAAGCAACAAGACACACAACTACATAAATATTAACATAAACATCCGCCACGGCGCACTGTGATGGAAGGCAATGGCGTATATTCTTCTTCCCTCATTTTCTCCTGCGGTTGGGGCAGTCGAACCATCACCAGTCAGGGCGATCGAAGCTCCCGTGATCGGGATGGTCGAAGCTCCCTCAGTAGTGGCGGTTAAAGCTCCCGCATGCGGGTGGTCGAAGCTAGCGCGGCTGGAGCTCCCGAAGTTGATCCCTAACCAAGGGACCACCAGCTGCACGATGTTAGGCCGCAGCGAGGACGGAGATACGATACGGAAAAAGTCGCATATCCGTCGAGGAAAGAGATAAAAAAGTCGTTCCCCCCCCCACCCCATTATACAAAACTAAAATTCCACTAAAACATACATTTAACAAAAGACTAAAAACATCAAAAGAAGAAAGAATCAAAAGGAGGAGACAGACTGTTGGCGAGGCTGCCATTGTATGGCGCCACCCGGTGGAATAAGGTAGTCCCGACAGTCCCGGTGGAACTATCTGGCAACTGTGTGTTGTCACGGTGCCTTGGCTTGTAATAAATATCCGGCCCCTCTGTTTAAAGGCGCTGACTACTTCACAGTGTGACGCATCACACTTGGTAACAGGGGCAGATGTCATGAGAAGGTGCTGATTGACCAGAAGGGATGTCGTGGTGCGAAGAGTCCATTTGGAAGCTCGAAGGGGGTCAGGGATGATGATTTGTCTCAGATTTCCAGCATCTGCAGTAGTGCGCGTTCATGCTTTACGCTAGATTTCAAGTTGCAGTGGCACATTTTACGGCCAAAGTTTAGTTTCATTGTTGTCACGTGTACCGACATAGAGTGTAAAGCCTTTTTTTGCGTGCTGTCCAAACAGATCACATATATTATACATGAGTACAATCAATTCAAACTCATGCACAATTTAATAGACCAAAGGGGAAGATACAGAGTGCAGAATATAGTTCTCAGCATTGTAGCGCATCAGTTCCATAGACAAAGTCCAATGCCTGCAAGTTGTTAGAGGTGAATCAGACCTCCAGTACCATCGCTTATGGAAGAAGCGTTCAGAAGGCTGATCCTCATCTTATCGAGTCCACACACAAGATTAGAAATTGTTCAGCCAGAGCTGAACACACTTCTCGGCATCTGCACACAATGGTGTCTGTCTTGCGCTTCTTGTGCTTCTTGTGAGCGGTGGTGGAGAGATTGGTGGAAACAGGGCCGTGACGTGAACGCTCCTTCCTTGACCTCAAACTCTTGGAGCCTGATAAAAGAGGGGAAGAGACGGTTCCTCACTCTGGTGGTGCGCGCTTTCAAGCTTCTGTACCTTCTGCCAGACGGGAGCAGAGAAAGGAAGGAATGACCAGGGCTATGATGACGTTGGCTGCTTTTCTGAGGCAGTGTGAAGGGCAGATGGAGTCAATGGTGGGAGGTCTGGCCTGTGTGATGGACAGGGCTACATCTACAGCTCTCTGCAACCTCTTGTGGTCTTGGGGCGGAGCAGTTCCTGAACCAAGGTGTAATGCAACCCGACAGTCTGCTTTCTATGGTGCATCTGTAGAAGTTTGTAAGAGCCATTGGAGACATGCTGAATTTCCTCAGTCTCGTGTGTAATCAAGTGAAATGCTTCTCGAGGTATAAATATTGCTCTTTCTGCACTGAGCTTTGAGTCAGAAGTAAAGACACCTAATGTTTTGGGAGGCATCATGGCGCAGCCGTTAGCAAGTTCGATTCCAACCTCCGATGCTGTCTGTGTGCAGTTTTACACATTCTCCCAGTCCTTTTGTGGCTTTCCACATCCCATTTTCTTCCTACATCCCAAATGTGTGCTTCGTTTGGTTTCGTTTAGAGGCACAGCGTGGTGGCAGCCCTTTCGACCCACAGAGTCCACACCGACCAACAATTACCTGTACATTAGTTCTATGTTATCCCAGTTTTGCATCCGACACACGTGGGGGCAATTTACAGAAAATGATTAACCTACAAACATGGATAGACACAAAATTCTGGAGTAACTCAGCGGGATAGGCGGCATCTGGAGAGAAGGAATGGGTGACGTTTCGGGTCGAGACCCTCTTCAGACTAGGTGTCTATCTTCGGTTTAATCCGGCATCTGCAGTTACTTCATACACAACCTGCAAATCTGGATGGCTTTGGAATTCCACGACTATGGAGGGTCATGGCCCCGACCATGGATGAACAAGGAGGAGGAGGAGGAGGAGGAGGGCTATCTCAACTGTATTGCCTTCCGCCACAGTAAGTAAGTAAGTAAGTAAGTAAGTTTTATTTATATAGCACATTTTAAGTCAACTCGCATTGACACCAAAGTGCTTTACATAAATTAAATAATAAGTTTCCATACAAACCATAGAAAAAGGTTAAAAAAAAAAGAATAAAATGGACATATTATAGAGTTCAACACAGACGTCCCCCCACAGCAGAATCAAAATTTTCCACTGTGGGGAAAGGCACCAGAAAGTTAAGTCCTCTTCCTCTGTGAAACACCCGAGGTCGGGGCCCATTTGTCGCCTTGCAGCCAGTCCGAAGAATGCTGTGGTGGATGTCTGTGTTGAATTATGTTGTGTATTATGTCCTTGTTTAATTGTAACGCTGCATGGTAAATTACCTCATGGTGCATGTAACAAATAAAGTTGAGCCTGAACTTGAATTTGAACTTGAACTTGAACTTGACCTTATATTTGGGTAGAAACCGGAAGAAGACCAGGTGGTCACAGGAAGACGCTACAAACATCCCTGCAGATCGCACTCGTGGTCAGGATCGAACAGGCTCTCTGCTGCCATAAGGCAGCTACTCTACCACTGCCCCCACTGTGTTGCCCTTTGCTGTGCTGATGGGTAGGTTAATTTACAACTGTACATTGTCACTGGTGCAGAAGGTTGGCAGGAGAATGGGGGAGGGAGCTTGCGTGGAGAGATAGGTTGCAGGGAAATGGGTGAGGGATAGGACTCATGGGATCACTCCGAGAGCTGGCATAGAATGGATGGGCAAATGGTCTCCTACGATGTCGAGCTTGGTACTGGAAGCAGATACAATAGTGGCATTTAAGAAACTTTCAAATAAGCGTGTGCACCTGAAGGGAATGTTGGAATCTGAACCATGTACGGGCAGATGAGGGTTTATCTTGGCATTATGTTTAGCCTGGACATTTTGGGCTGAAGGGCCTGTTCCTGTACTGAGCTGTTCTATGTTCTACATTCTATGTCTGAAGGAAAGAAGACTCATTGGAGAACCCTCGGGCTATCTTTCATCGGACATTACTGGACTTCATCTTGCACTAAAAATGATTCCCTAATCGTATCTTTATGCTGTGGATGTCTCAATTGACTTCTCTGTGGATTGTCACCTTGTCGTGGTGGATAAGCTCGTGTGGTCCTGAGATCCTGAGAGTGATGCCGTCTGGAGCTATGCTCCTGGTTGGGCCACCTATGGCGGTACGGTCGAGGGGGAGGTCTCTGACAAAGAGCAATCCAACCAAGACCTCAACGGTGGAACAGGCGGAGGACGATGACTGAGCTTAGTGGAGCG